>NW_025999960.1:16259466-16310223 GCF_001458135.2 Marmota marmota marmota | reverse complement strand
GTGGCTCAAGCGGTAGCACGCTCGCCTGGCATGCGTGCGGCCCCGGTTCGATCCTCAGCACCACATACAAAGATGTTGTGTCCGCCGAGAACTAAAAAATAAATATTAAAAAATTCTCTCTCTCTCTCTCTCCCACTCTTTCTTTAAAACAAATAAAAAATAAAATAAAATGAAAGTGTGTAGCTTTCTCTAGCAAGATCAGGCAACATTAGGAAGTCCTTATTTGGGATTAGTCTAGAACTTGATTGCGAGCGCGCTACTGCTTGAGCCACATCCCCAGCCTCTCCCCACCATTTTTAAAAAAGCATTTTATTTTTAGTATACATGGACACAATCTTTATTTTTTTAAATATTTACTTTTTAGGTTCAGATGGACACAATGCCTTTACTTACCTTATTTTTATGTGGTGCTGAGGATCAAACCCAGGGCCTCGCCCGTGCTAGGTGAGCACTCTTCCACTGAGCCATAACCCCAGCCCCACAATCTTTTATTTTTATGTGGTGCTGAAAAACGAACTCAGTGCTGAGCTGGCATAGAATTTGTGATCCGAATGCCTTGGCCTCGCAAGGTTCTGGGGTTACAGGTGTGCCCAACTGCACCCAGCAAATACTATTCTATGTGATTGTTTTAAAAATTATATTATTTTTACATTACAGGCACATGCCTGAAGTCCCAATGACTCAGGAGGCTGAGGCAGGAGGATTGCAAGTTCAAGGCCAACCCAAGAAACTTAGCAAGACCCTGACTCTAAAATAAATAAATGAGAATGGGACGCAGCTCAGTGGTAAAGTGCCCCTGGGTTCATTTCCCACAACACCTCCCAAACAAAATAGTAAATATTTGTTTTATTAGCAATACAGTATATTCAATAAAAGTCAAACTATCACCTTAATTTACAGATGACATCTCTTCAAATGCCTGAGATCTACTTAGCTTTTTTGTTTTTGCCTAAGGGGAAAAAAAGAAGCTAAAAAGCTAAATTTTCTTTATATTCCCCACATACTCAAGAAAACCCCAGAGGTGGGCTGGGGATATAGCTCAGTTGGTAGAGTGCTTGCCTCACATGCACAAGGCCCTGGGTTCAATTCCCAGCACCACAAAAAAACAAAACAAAAAACACCCAGAATCCTAAACAGACTTTACAGTTCTCCACCTTTGTTTTGAAGATAAAATTCCACACTCCCTGCTCCAGAAACAAATAAACAATCAAAAACATGAAATTACAACCAGAGAACTAGAGAGTGGGCAAAACATAAAATGATTAAAAAGTAAATTCAAGTAGTCATGACATACGCCACCTGGAGAAAACGAAACCAGTCCTGCTTTTTAGTAATTTTATTATTTTTTCTAATATTGTTACTTTAATTTCCCATAGCACCTTGGCAACGTTGAAAACAATTACAAATACAAGGATGTACGTATTTTAACATTTTATGCAAGAGCATGTGTCACCATTTTTTGGAGGGACAATTCTGACAACAGTAACAAACCTAAGCAATGGACAAACTAGAAAGCCAGATAAATGGTTCTGATCCCCCAACCCCCAACATTTAAGATATGCCATTCAAGGGACATCTGAAACAGTTTTTATTTTTTTTTTAAAGGGAAAAAAAAATAAGGTGATATGGATAATTCTTTACATATACTAATCAGTATGCTGTGCTACAAAACTGAAAATAAAAATATTTAATACACAACCTGTAGATATCTGAGCTCCACTTTTAGGAGATGTCTACCATAGACTAATAAAAACTTCTTATTTTTAAAAATAAAATCATTTAATAATCAGGTGATTTTCAAAAGAATTTATTCAAGTTTAAAACAAAATTTCTTTTAATTTAAAATGTCTTCATTCAGCTAATGAAATGAAATGTCCATGTCTTCTTCAAAGATCAGACTAGCTACAAAAACATGCAGAAAAAATTCTAAATTTGAACTAGTAGCCATCATATTTAAAGAAATATATATATATAAAAGAGGAAAAAATCCATCATATATTATATCTAAGAATAAATCCCTCAAAAGGAGTTCACTGTCCCTCTTTTTGAGTTTCACCTTTTCCATAAAAAAAGACCAACTTAGTTCTTTTAAAATATAGTTAATATATATTGCCAATACAAATAAGAGTGTTAACCCCAGTGTTTTTCAACTGTGTTAAGGTAAATCAGTAGACATTTAAGCCAAAAGACTAATTAATTATTAAGGCCATAACTAATAAAAACTAGAGAAAATGTTCAGTAACTTTTAAATACTACTTCCTGTTCCAGCAATATTCTTGTTCTCATTTACATTAGTGAAGAGACTATATTCCATCATTAAACCTTTTATATAAAGCAAGTGTGGTTATTTAAAAAGGAAAGGAATGTGAAACAATATTCAAACTAAGTTAAGAAACTTTAGGAACCAAAAATAAATTAGTTTTTGTTTGTTGTTGTTTTTTGTTAGTTTTAATTCGAAGAGCTGGGGATCAAACCCAGGGCCTTGCTAAGAGCTCTACCACCTAGATGCATTCCCCAATCTCTGCAGGAAACAAAAATAAATTAGAATTCTTTTTGTCATTTGATCACCTGCAAATTAATCACAAGAGACAAGAACTACTTCTTATCAATCAAAGATGAATGTTCCTTCAAAATGAGGGTGAAAAATATTTAGATTGGATCATTATTTTAAATGCTAGTGTCTATATCTGGCAAAACTAGGATGATCAACATTGGAGACAGTTCCTAGATATTATGAAAGTCCTAATTATCAGGCAGAAAACGGAGGCAGGTTTTGCAATGTCTCTATGTACCTTCTACATGAAGTACAAAGTGATCAACTTGTATGACTTTTGTTCTTTATGCAGTTAAGAACTGTGGCTGATCACTGTATCATACATTCAATATAATTCTATCTACTTACAGCCTCCAGCAGTTCAAGGAAAGTTAGGCCAAAAGGATGAAGAGAAGGAAAAAAACTGAGATTTCAATCATTCTATCTTCAGAAGCAATAAATAGTTGAAGTATAATAAACACCCACCTTCATCAGTCAAGAGTAATGCTGGGAAAAAAGCCAACAGTTTCACACAACTCACTGGCATCACTTAATATAAACATTAAGCCTGTTGCAAAAAAATAAATGCTAAACACATTCTGTGAATATATATATTACATATATATATATATATATATATATATATATATATGCAAACACACACACACTCTCCCCTATACATCCCATCAAATGGCAATGATTAGATGTAATAAGGCAAATTAAATTAAAAAACAATATATTTAAAGAAATTAAAAAATGGTCATGTCGCCTTAAAAAAAAAAGTCACGTCTTTAACATTTTTTACTTTCGATTACATTTGGAAAAAAAGCAAGAATATGATTGCTTCTTTTAAAAATAACTCCTTTCTTGTGTTTCAATTATAACCTTTAGGGGGTAGGGAATATACCTCAGTGATAAGAGTGCTTGCCTAGTTTGTGCAAGGCTTGGGTTCAATCCCGAGTACCAGAAAACAAATAACCCTTTAGATTTTTTGGAGTTGGTGAACTAAAAAGTCACATAAGCATACGAGTAAAAGAAGCCTACAACTGTGACAGATATTAAAAAAAAAAAAAAAAAAGTAGTAGGAGTAATGTTTAAGTGCAATAATTAAGCTTATAATCCTTACCAAGTGATTTTTACAAAATGTTTATTCTTTTAATTCCAATGCACTCACAGGGGGTTAACACTTTGTTTCATTTCCACCAACTGCAGCATTATGTAAGTAAAGCAAAATAAGCACTTTTATCATAGATGTACGCCAATGATTAATAAAACTTTCTTTTTTTAAAGGACCTAAACTTCCCCCAAATTTCAGCGAATTTTATTGTATGTCTCTTTTAGAAGTTGATTTTAAAAATAGTGTGTAGAAAAGTTTCAAACTGTGTAAATATATTATACCATGTTATCAATCCACCAAATCAAAAGCAACTGCCAAGCTAAATAATAAATTACAAAGAAATAATAATTCTGGCTTGTACAGAAATGTGCAGTGTTTTCAAAGCTCTTAACAGTTATCCACTAATACAAATCTCCAAAGCTTAACTTAGAATTGAAAGCAGTTTCACAGTAACATTTTTAACCTCCATTTACATTCACTTTAATATATTAAAGATGTTTATTCTATGCCACAATGGTGCTTTCCAGTGTTCACAATTTACAGTTTCAATTTGTACATATGTAACTCATTAACATAAGGGAAAGTTCTTCCTGTTACAAACTATCCCTAAGAAGAAAAATAAAACCCCACCCTACATAGAACTCTGAACATGGTATGACTTAAAAAACAGATTAATGCAACATGGTTTTTAATATTTTAGCCATTTTCTAAATACCAGCATGTAAACTTGCCTATTTAATATATGACAGCTACAATTTTATTCACTGAGAAATTCTGCATCAATTTTATTTAACCATCTTTATCACCTTATCATAAAAATCTCTTGACTTGCTGTTTCTGTTTCAGTGAATTCCAAACTGTATATATATATATATAGGTTGGTTTTTTTTTTTTTAATTTTAAGACGAAGGAAGCAAGGTGATATACACTGCAAACAGAAAAAAGTCCCCCCCCCAATTAAGCCTTTATAAAAATTTTCTCTTCTATACTATTTAACACTTTTAAAAAGTCAGTTAAATTGTTTCATCTTTAACAATAAACAAAATATTACTGGAGAGTCAGTCTGCCCCACCTTTCTGGGACCTAAAATTCTGAGTATGTGAACAGAATAAANTTCGGCATAACTTAACTTTCGAGGTTCCTTTTGAAGGGATAAGGGGAAAAAAAAAACTTACAATACACATTCTTTAATAAAGTACAAAAAAGGATATTTTAACCACAGAAAAACATAAGTTATTTTCTAGGTAAGGGCAACAGATATTCTTATATACACTAATGCTGTTAAAGTGATTAGTATAAACTTAAAAAAAAAAAAAAAGTGTTGAAAAAAAGAAGTCAGGGCTGGGGATATATCTCAGTTGGTAGAGTGCTTGCCTCACATGCACAAGGCCTTGGGTTCAATTCCCAGTACCACAAAAAGAAAAAAAAAAGAAGTCTTAGAAATTGATCCATGATTTAATTATTTTACTTAAGAAATATATATGCAATGAAATAAAATGGATCCAACCCCTCCTCTTGGTATAAAGAACCCTGAGAAGGAACATTCAAGAATCTTGGCAGAAATCATACTTTTCTAACATTATTACTATCATCATCAAGATAATGTTCTAATCTATAAAATATAAAGAGCTGTGCTAAAATGCTACTAGTTGTATCAGTGAAAATATTACAGGTAAATTTTGTGTCCCCCACCCCATATTTTCCCAATCATAAAATTATGAAATTGAGGGGGCTTGGGCTGTGGCTCAGCAGTAGCCCATTTGCCTGGCATGTATGAGGCACTGGGTTCAATTCTCAGCACTGCATATAAATAAATAAAGATGTATCAACAACTGAAGAAATAATACAAAAAATTATGAAATTGATTCTGGTACTGAAATACAAGTAGGAATAGTCCCTAATGGCTTTCAAAGACTTATCAGTGCCACATAAACAACAAGATGAATTTTAACAGGGTCAAATCTCTTTATGATAGCCCCAAACTGGCAAATTCACCAAAACCTGGATGAGATGCTTTTCTGCTATGAGCAGAAGGAAAAGAACGAACAAACCCAAAGAAACTGAATAGTAAATTCTTCGCTCTTCAACATGACTAAAACTTTCCATTTCTTCATAGTGACATTTAACTCCTTTAATTTCTTTCAGATGTAGCCAGTCTTACTTCGAGCTACTTCCAAATGACTCTTGCTCTAATAAAGTACCATGTGAAAAAAAGTTGTTTTTAATCTATTAAATTTTTTTCTAACATAAACTAAACTCTTCCAAGTTACCTGTATGGTCACAGCTCCGGATGCATTTGTGTTACTATTACTTGGTGAAGCAGTATTTGCCTGTGGTGTCTTTGCAGTGCTTGGGGAAGAAACTGGTATAGTCATCTGATTGAGAACATCCTTCTGAACACTGGATTCCTCTATTGGATCCTTTTCTTTCTGAGTTGTGCTAAGGAAAAAAGAGTTTGGATTTAGAGAACAAGAATTACTGAACTACCAATGAGAAGAAAAAGTCATGCTAAAGATTTTTTATACTTAAACTTGTACCTTAATGCAGGAAGCTCAGCTGTACATGGAGGATTTGTACTCATACTGAGTTGCAGGGCAGAAGTACAGTCTGTTTGCTCATCTTCTACAGGTACTGGGCAACTAACTCTCAAGTCTTCATTATCCTTAAATAAACAGATATTCAAAATTACATTTAGACATTTTTCTAAATAAGATGTACAAATGGCCAATAAGCACATGAAAAAGATGATCAACATCATTAGCAATTAGGGAAATGAAAATCAAAACCTGAGAAACCCTTATATACCTACTAGTATGGCTATAATAAAAAAGACAGAAATCAACAAATATTGGAGATGATTATGGAGGTACTGGATCTCTCATACATTGAAAGTAGCAATGTAAAAAAGATGAAGCAGCTTTAGAAACCAATGGCAATTCCTCAAAAAATTAAATAATTATATGACCCAGCAATTCCACTTCTATATACATACCTAAGAGAAATAAAATCAGGTCTTATCTCATATAGACAGGGGGAAAAAAAGGTCTACACAATTAAAAAAAAAAAAAAATATATATATATTTTGGTTGTAGTTGGACACAATAACTTTATTTTACTTATTTTTATGTGGTGCTGAGGATAGAATCCAGTGCCTCACACATGCTAGGCAAGAGCTGTACCACTTAGCCACAATGCCAGCCAATACAAAAAATTTTATATTCACCGTAGCATCATTTATAATAACCCCAAAGTGAAAATGAACCAAATGTCCATCAACTGATGAAGGGGGGGGAAATGTGGTATATTAAAACACAGAATATTGTTTGGCAATAATAAGAATGAAGTGCTTGACACGGAAGCACATACCTTTCATCTCAAGACTCAGGAGGTTGAGTCAGGAGGATTTTAAGTTTGAGACAAGCTCAACTCTGAGACCCGGTCTCAAAATTAAGAAAGGGCTAGTGATTTAGCAGAGTGAAAAGGCATCCCTAAGTTCAATCCCCATTACCAAACAAACAAAAACAAAAAGGAATGATGTACTTATATCGCTTCAAAGTGAAGATTTTCTGCTAAGTAAAATAAACCAGGTCACAAAAAGACAAATAATGTATGATTTCATTTATTTGAGGTACCTAGAGGAGTCAATAGAAACACAAAGTGGAAATATAGTTGCCAGGGGTTAAGGGTTGAAGGAAACAGGAAGAAGCTCAATGGATATACAGTTTTAGTTTTATTTGATGAATTCTACAGACTGGCAATGCAACAATGTGCATGTACTTAACCACTACATATACACTGGAAATGGCTAAGATAGCAATTTTATATTGCAGGTATTTTACCACAAAATAAATATGTGTGTGTATATTTTATATATATATCTCTCTGATAAATAATGGGGATGGAACCCAGAACACTTTACCACTGAACTATATCCCCAGATCTTTTAAACTGTATTTTGAGACAGGGTCTTGCTAAGTTGCTGAGATGGGCCTGGAAATTGCCATCCTCCTGCCTGCTTCCTGAATTATTGGCATTACAGGTGTGTAACACCATGCCTGACTACCAATTAAAACAAACAAACAAACAAAAAACAAAACAAAAAAAACCCAACAGGAACAAAAACAAGGCCCAGAATTTAAAACTGATGAATGAAATAAAAGATATAATAGATTTAGAGGGGAATATTTAGGAACACTTTGTAGAAAACATAGTTGAGAACAAAAATAAAAATCATAATAACAACCAAAACAAGATACAAAGTTCTAATAACATATTAAGAGTTCAAAAAAGGACAAAGAATGATTTATGAAAGAAATAATTAAATGAATTCCCCAGCATGATATGACAAGAGTTTCCAGATAGATAGTCTACCAATGAATGAAAAAGAGCCATACACCAAAGACCCATTATCATGAAGTACCAGAGAAAAATAAAATACGCTCTAATTACCTTCAAAGAAAGATAAAATTTACAGAAATCAAAGCCCCTAGACTTAAATAAAGGTATTATGTCCATCTACAACTAAAAAGGTTTAAAAAAAAAAAAAAAAAAAAAAAAACCCATGGAAGCTGGATGATTTTCTCAACAAGATGATTATATCTGAATTTAAGAACCTGCTTTTACCTAGACACTGAAGAATAAAAAGAAATCATTAAAGTGAAAGAATTTACATGAATTTTTAAGACAAAACTCTGAGAATATGCCAAACACTTTTGATTCTCAACTTTAAAACAAAAACACACCCTAAGACCCAGCAACTTCATTTCTCTTTCTCTCTCTCTCTCTATATATACATCCTAGACGTTCTTGTTCATATAAAGATTTGAATATTTTTAAGAGCATTATTTATATTGGCAAACAGAAAGCTACAATTTCCATCAACAGCAGAATGAAGACATAATTTCATTTAGATATTTACAAATGGGCACAATGCACATTATATTGTTTAGGGCAAACTAAGAGCTGCAACCTTTTGGTAGGCCCCTCTTTTAAGTTATAAAGGGCTGCAGAAATATATATACATACATACATAAAACCAAGAAGTAGTACACAAAGCCTAAAATATTTACGATTTACCCCTTTTCAGAAAAAGTTTGCCAATCCAGAATGGTAAACTAGAAAAGAAAATTATTATCACAAAGTTATATCTAAACAGAAGAGGGGGGGAAGGAGAACCGCAAACAGGAAGAGGATACACATGTTGCTTCTAAGATACTGAGGGCATTTACAGTCCACAATTGTAGGTTGGGAGTACATGGGTAAGTACACTTCATTATTATTCTTTTAAAATGTATGTGTCTGTCTGTCTCACCAAATCTGAGAAGTTATCAGTTATAAAACAAATCATTATTTTATAAGGTGCCCAGAAAAACACTGCCACTTAAACCATGATACATTTTACATTTTAATTATTAGCCTGATTTATTTAATTACTTTTTTGGTAATAGGGATTGAACCCAGGGCACTTTACCACTGAGCCATATCTCCAGTCCTGTTTTACATTTTGTTTAGAGACAGGGTCTTGCTGAGATACCCCAGGCCTCTCTTAAGTTGCTGAGGCTGGCTTTCTTTGAACCTGCAATCCTCCTGCCTCAGCCTCCTGAGCTGCTGAGAAATGGGCATGTACCACCACGCCTGGCTGACAGTCTAATTTTTAAAGATGGTAAAATGTGAAAAAAATGTATATCTTAGAATTAATAAAATAACTACCATATTTCAAAATATTTTAAAATGAGGGCTGACAGTAGAAAAAGGAAAATTTTTTTTTTGGGGGGGTGTGTGTGGGGAGTGGTACCATGGATTGAACGACTGAGCCACATCCTAACCTTTATTTTCTATTTTATTAGAGACAAGGTCTCACTGAGTTGTTTAGTGCCTCGCTAAATTGCTGAGGCTGGCTTTGAACTCTCTATCCTCCTGCCTTGGCCTCCCAAGCTGCTGGGATCACAGGTGTGCACCACCGTGCCCAGCTGGAAAACAATTTCTTACAGAGAACACTATCAAAAGATGAACTATAGACCAAGTATCAAAGCAGAAAAACATTTACAGAATCTAAGACTTAGAAATTTATACCTCATGACCACTTGTTCAGGAAGTTCTAGAAGATGTGACCAGTCATAATATAGGAAAATAAAAAGAGGAAGAAGGGGATCCAATAAAGGAGACTAAGGAAAATTTAACAAAATGGTGAAGGAATACAGAGATATGAAAAATTGTGTCCTATATGTGTAATAAGAATTGTAATGCTTTCCACTGCTGTCCTGTAGTTAAATAAAACAATTAAAAAAATAATAATGGTGAAGGAAGTCCAAGAAACAGTCATATAGCAGGCCACTGAGAATGTATAAGAAAAAGAAAATAATTACAGTGTACTCTGTCATTTATGTTTTTTAAAAAAATATTTATTTGGGGTTGGGGCTGTGGCTCAGCAATTGTGCACTTGCCTGGGAAGTGTGAGGCACTGGTTTTGATTCTCAGCACTACATATAAATAAATAAAAATAAAGGTCTATCAACAACTAAAAAAAAATATTTAAAAAGAAATATTTATTATTTTTTACTGGTAGTTGGACACAATACCTATTTATTTACTTTTATGTGGTGCTGAAGATCAAACCCAGGGCCTTGCACGTGCTAGGTGAGTCTACCACTGAATTGCAACTCAAGCCCTAATCTATCATTTATTAAAAAAAAAAAAAGCGGGGCTGAGGTTGTGGCTCAAGTGGCAGAGCGCTCGCCTAGCAAGCATGAGGCACTGGGTTCAGTCCTCAGCACGACATAAAAAGAAAAGATATTGTGTCCACCTTAAAACAAAAACCCTAAAATATATTTTTAAAAAATGTAATACTGAGACATGGCTTACAAATAACAGCATGTTTTAGTCTACTGGTGATGCTTTTTACTTAGATACTGAAATAATGGGCACCTTATAACTGATGATATCTCATAAATGATGAAGCCCAATATACTGGGAAGATGGGAAAAATTTTTATGTTTATTTAAGAGAGCTATATATATTTCCTTAGCTCTAGAATGTAAATCTAACAATGTCTAAAATCTTACTTTTTAAAGAAATATGAAGAGGTCTACACTCAAAAATATTGTAGGATGTAGTAGTATAACTTGCTGATATCTACTCTCCACTATTTCAAAGGCTAAGTTTATCAAGTTAATTATAGGGTAGTAAGTGGAAATACAGCTTTCGACTTATTAAGCTGATTGACTTTAAAGACATGTAAGAGTCAAAGAACATTTTATTGACCTTGTATAATACAACTTTATTATAAGTCCTTTAAAATAAGGTATGCTGAAAACTCCACAAGTTAAAACTATGATAGAAATACTAAGTATAAATAAAATTTAAAATAATAGCCCTGAAAACAATGCCCATAAACACAGTTCCAGAAAGTGAGAGAATCACATTGATTCTTCAGTGATTACCTTTTCTTTGTAGACACCTTTAACAACATCAGACATTCTATTCTCCAAAACAAGTTCACCTGGCATTCTTGATGAACTTCCAGGTAATGGAGGAAAATTTGAAGCTAGTAAGTCAAACTTTGGTGTAGGAGCCTTTGTTTCAGCTGTTGAAGGATGGGGTCTCTAAAAGACACAAATCATCAAACAGGTCATATGCCTATTGAATTCTCTAATACTTGTGCTGTACCACTGAGCCACAATCCCAGCCTGCCTATTTATCTTTAGATAGCTCTCTCTTCTGTTCCTTTTGCAAACTGCCACACTCCTTAAAATTCTGAACCAATATCTACTGTTCTTCAGTTTCTGTTTGCAATTCCCCATTCTATAAATAAAAATAAAAACAAAAACCCTAATCCTACCATTCCATCAGTTTTACTCTATCCTAATGGAGAACAGCCAGGAACGATGGTGCATGCTGGTAATCCCAGAAACTTCTAAGGCTAAGACAGGAAGATAGCATAGACTCTTCCACTTTCTATCTCATCCCCTCTTCCCTTGACCCTGAACTCAACATTCCACTAAAACTGCACAAGATGTCAATGCCTTTCACCACAAAAATCTGGAAGTCAGACTATTTTTACTGACTTCATTATATAGCATGTGGCATGATTGCCCTTCTTTCTTTTGGGAGTGTACTTTCTTCTTTTTTGCAATGCTGATGATCAAATGAAGGCCTTCAAACATGTTCAGCAAGTGTTCTACTACTGAGCTAAAACCCTCGCTCTGGGAGTTTGTTATTTTTATTTTATTTTATTTTATTTTATTTAGCTTTAGTGGTCTTCTCTTTGTTTCTTCTCAGATCTGAAAACCATGTGCGCTTTTCTCATTTCTGATTTGTTAAATTTTGGTTTCTATTCTTTTTACTTCCACATTTTCCATGGGTTATCCATCATTCATGGGTTCAGATACACCGATATGTGAACGAACAGCTATATCTCTCCTTTTTTTCTTTGACTTAGGATTGGCACTTAACCACTTAGCCATACCCACAGCCCCTTTGGAGACAGCCTATCGATAAGTTGTTTATGGGCTCGCTAAGTTGGTGAGGCTGGCTCTGGCAGCCTGGCAAGCAGAAAAGACTTAAAACAATCCTTTTCCCTTTTGGTGGCCATGGCAGCACAACTGAATTGTACATTTTAAATAGTTTCAGCCCAGGCTCTTTTTACATTCAGATTTCACTTGGGATAATTCAAACAACATACTAAAAACTCTTGCTTTTAGTCCAAAAGTCACTACCACATTACATTCCCCAAAGTTTCATATTTGGACTTCTTTTATTACTGTTCACAGGGTAACTTGTGAGAATTTTATCTCTTATTATTTCAATTACTATGTGAAAGTTTACAAATATTAAAATTTTAGGACCTCTAGCTAAGACCTCTCCCCTCTTATACTACAAGGTGTGTTTATCATCTTTTCCTTCACCCCAACAATTTGTCCTTAATCCAGACATTTTCAACATGTTAAAGAGATCTAATCTCTCTCTTCCTCAAATGTTGAAGGCCACTTAAAAGACTATTCTTGGTGTTTTAATGCAATAATTTTCTTCTTTGAATATTATTCCTTTTCACTGTAAAACATACATGTAAAATAAGCATTGTATTACACATTTATGATACATCTATAAATCTGGGGTGGGGGATCCTTGAGGCCTCCATGCTTTTTTTAATTCTTATTTTTGGCAGTGTTGGCATGCCAAAAAGACACTACCACTGAGCCACATCCCCAACCCAATCTCCATGCACCGTTATTCCTCAACTCTTTTTGCCTCTAGATTAGAGACAATGCAAAATTCACTAAGAACAAATAATGGAAATAAAAATAAGTAATTGAAACTCGACAAAATTCAAACATGATATATAAAAGAATCAGCAATAGACAGATAATTACCCAATTAAAAAATTAAATAAAATAAAGGCATTGTATCTAACTACAACTAAAAAATAAATATTAAAAAAAAAAAAAAAAAAAGAATGAAGGAGGGCTAGGGATGTGGCTCAGTGGATGTGTCTTCAGTGGTAGCTCAGTTGATATAGTGTTGCCTAGCATTCACAAAGCCCTGGGGCATTTAAAAAAAAAAAAATACTATCCCCTCTCTGATAAAAAACAATTAATCAAACATATACTGCATTAGGCTATAGATAAAAGAAACTTTGTTGTTCATGGAAGCAAAAAAAAAAAAAGACAGCTCCTACAGAAGGTTATCTGGCAGCAATTATTGAATTGTGATCCAGAAAAGCCACTCCAAGGGATTCTCCTTCAGATATAATCATACCTATGAGAAATGATGATATTATAAATAATGCAATGATAATTCCATATTATCAAAAGACTGGAGCTACTTAAATATCCATAAATAATGCAATAAATCTTTCATATTTTTAAAAAATATATTAGGTATTCAAATAATTTTTTTGAAAAGAGAATATCAAAAAATTGTAACCGGGCTGGGGATGTGGCTCAAGTGGTAGCGCATTCGCCTGGCATGCACAGGGCGCTGGGTTCCATCCTCAGCACCACATAAAAATAAAGATGTTGTGTCCACTGAAAACTGAAAAATAAATACTTAAAAAAAAATTTGTAATTCTCTTGCCACAGCCTCCCTAGCTGCTGGGATTACAGGTGTGTGCCATTATATCTGGCCCTTTTTATTTTTTTGAGATGAGCTGTAAGTTGCTGAGGCTGGTCTTGAACTTGCAACACTGGCCGGTGCAGTGGCACATACCTGTAATCCTAGCAGCTCGGGAGGCTGAAGCAAAAAGATCACAAGTTCAAAGCAAGCTTTAGCAACTCAGCAAGCCCTGTCTCAAATTAAAATATAAAAAGGGCAGGGGATATGGTTCAGTGGTTAAGTGCCCCTGGTTCCATTCCCAATACCCACCCCCCGGCCTCGCCCCGCCAAACCAAAACCCAAAAACAGGCCTGGGGTTGTGGTTCAGGGTAGAGTGCTTGTCTCGAATACATGAGGCACTGGGTTTGATCCCCAGCATCACATAAAAAAAAAAAAAAAACCTAAATAAACAAAATAAAGGTATCGTGTCCATCTACAACTAAAAAATATTTAAAACAAAAGCCAACAGAAAAAACCCAAACACCTCCCCAAATTTGCAACCCTGTCTTAGCCTCTCATGGGGTTGGTTCACCCAGCTTCTATTTTCCTTTACTAAATACTAAAACCAATGAAAAGGCAGACCACAAGTCAATGCCATAGTAAATCACAATAGAGAAAACAAAACAAACAAACAAAAAGAAAGATGTAATTAAAGGTTAAAAACACTCACTGGGATTCTGTCATCTTCTCGTCGTCTTCGACCTCTGAAAATAGTTCTCCTTTTAAAAACAAAAGAAGGTGTTGGGGACAACTTGTAAGATTCTTCAAATATACACAATCTAACAAAAATGGAGAGATTTCTAGTTTAACTTATATTCTAAATCTAAATCCACCAAAATTAAAAGATATAGTCTTCTGAAAGCAATCTGAGCTTATATAACCAAAAGCTCCACCACCAGTTAGCTGGTTCATTTTTACTATTTTTTTTGCTCTCTCCATACCAGAAGCATATCAGAGTTTAATTTAGGCAAGGTAGGCACTATAAAACCCATTCCTACAGGTTATACTTAGAATAACTAAAACCCTAAGGCACAAAGATGGATAGCCTATTTTTCTAAGCTGCCTTCTCCTTGGCCAACTATAAAGAACTTCAAAATATAAATTTCTGATCATAGTGGCTGGGCATGGTGGCATATGCCTGTAATACCAGTGGCTTAGGAGGCTGAGTCAGGAAAATTTCAAGTTCAAAGCCAGCCTGAGCAATGAAGAGCCAAGCAACTCAGTGAGATCCTGTCTCTAAATAAAATACAAAATAGGACTGGGGATGTGGTTCAGTGGTTGAGTGCCCCCCCCCCAGTTCAATTCCCAGTACCCCACCCCCAAATTCTGATCATAGCTATTCTATATGGATACTCTATATTTCTTAATTATTTTTAAAAAACTACTGGGAGGTTGAGGTTGTGGCTCAGTGGTAGAGTGCATCTGAGCACATGTGAGGCACTAGGCTTGATCTTCAGCACCACATAAAAAATAAGCAAATCAAGGTATCATGTCCACCTACATCTAAATACATTAACAACAAAAACAAAACCAGTAAACACCCACTGAGGTTAGCCATTACAGTGGCTGATGCTTGCCAAGCATGAAGCCCTGTGTTAGATTCCCAGTACTATAACAACAGAAACAACAACAACAAAAATCTAAAAAATTATTAACCGATGATAAACTGTTTATTTCCATAACCACATGCAAATAATTGTTAAACCAACAACATCAATCATTAGTCATGGTCTTTGAATACACAGAATGATTGTATTGTGATCAAAGAATTTTCATACACCCATATTTTCTTACCTGCCCCTACCATAGTCCCCATTCTGTTCCATCTGTAAAACAGGAGTCTCCTTGGGAAGGTGAGTTTGCTCCTGATGCCCTATTACTGTAGGGTTATGCCGTTCGGGTGGAAAGTTCCTTGAACTAGATCTGTTCAATGGTCCATCCCCCAATGACACAGAGCCCTCTGTTGAATGTTCTGAACCACTGGATGACCTAAAATGAGGCTTCACACTATAAGAAATAAGATCATATACATCAAAAGATGTATCAAGACAGAAAAAACCTTTCTTTGTACTCTGGTTGTCATATAGTGAAAATGTTACCTGTTTTATTTCTTACATATAATATTTTCAAAAGGCAAAAGGATTTCTGTTAAAGAAATTTGTTCAAGGAGAGATTTGGGAGAAAATCCAAAGTTCTTTGGAAAAAAGAAGAAGAAGAAAAAAAAACTATTGTCTTGATATACCTATATCAGCCAGGTTAAAAATTTAACATCTGTGCCATGAACTCTCAATAAGGGGAAAACCACCAATGAAAGTAAAAATTGGTGGTGGCTGTGGTGGGGGAACAAAAAAATTCGCACTCATTTTATGTGTAAGGCATAGACATACATTACACAGATATACTATAATCTGTAATATTAAATTTTCATAGGAGAAAATTAGTAAAGAAGCTTGAAAAGTCTCTTTATGGGAATGACAATGAATAGGATAAGAAACAGTAGACATACTAAAATCTCAGCCTTCACCAAATGCAATCAGTTGCTCAAAGATCCAAATGTGGAACAGAAAACTACAGAGAAATAAAGCCAGCAGTCTGGCATGTGTCATGAATTAAGGTATACAATATGTTAAAAAGCACTGCCTCCCCCAACCCTGCTTCTGCAAAAATAGCTTTTATCTTGGATGAAAACTAGGAGCATCCAACTTCCTAAAAAATCTGTAAATAGATTAAGCTAAGGTAGCATAACAGAGAAAAGATGCAGTTTAATCAACAAGGCAAACACCTAAAGTACGCCTAAGCAACTGAGGATCTTGGCTCTACAACAGAATAACAAGGAAGCGTGAGATTTGTATTAGCCCATGACTTACAATCTTTTATAATGTTTTCATAAATACAAACTGATAATATTAATAACATTTTGCCAATTTCCTAAGCTCTTGGAACAGGGACTGAAAATCATTTATAAGCCCCAAAATTAAACATTAATTTAAATGGCACATAGAGCTATTTTATTCTCCAGAGACCATGACAAATTAGGCTATTACTATTAAACTTTAAGATAAAAATCAAGCTACAATGACACTTCAGAGAATTTATTTTGATGAGCATCTTGCTAAGTTGTAGAGCTTAACCTTGAACTTGAAATAAAACCAACAGTCTGGCATGTGTCATGACAACCTCCTGAAGTTGCTAGGATTATAGTTGTGCTTCAACATATCCAGTGAAAATAGACTGGGTAGGGAGGTAGGGGTGTAATTGGGGCTTAAACCTGGGTATTTAACCACGGAGCCAGACCCTTAGCTCTTTTAATTTTTTTATTTTGAGACAAGGTCTTGCTAAGTTGTTGAGGCTGGCCTTCAACTTGTGATCCTCCTGCCTCAGGTTCCTGAGCTGCTGGAATGACAGGTGTGCGCCACTGCACCTGGCAAAAATAGGTTCTTCAATAGCAATAAAAATTACAGTATGTCACTTATCAGTTTTTTCCAAAATATTTATTATCTAGCATATCTGAAAATGACCTCAAGAGTTTGATAGATTATTTACATATCTGTTCAGAAACTATCATTCACCAATTTTCACCTTGTATACCAATAAGCCTAATGGACAAATTATTTTATTATTATAGTTTAAACAGCCCTCAGATCTCATAATCTTACCCTTCATTGACAGGGACTTACGATCTCAATCCAGGCAACAGAAAAGAGAATGAAGAAAGAAGTGATAAAGCCAGAAGAAAAGGGGAAGTGACAGAAAGATAGAAAAATGCCTGGATTTTTGAAAGTTAGTCCTATTCTCTCTAAGTAGGACTAGTGATCATCATTGGGCTATTCTCAAAGTTATATCCAAAATTGTAAAATGGCTCTAATAGTTACTTCCTCTTTGATTGCTAACATTAATTTAAAGGAAAATGGTACAAAAGCCTGACAGCTGTCACGTCATATAATAAACAAAAGAAGTATTATACTGTTGGTCAAAAAGTTAGTTTCATTTGTAATGTTTGCAGAAATATGGAAAAAAGTACTCACGTATTATTTTTATAATTAAAAACAAACCAAAACCACTGTTGCTCAAATACATGGAAAAAAACTATACTGTGGTTTTGAAAAACATGCAAAATAATAATAAACTTGCCTATATGCTCAAAACCATAGGTGAATCTCTTTTTTTTAATAAAGGTGACTACCTTTCCTGGCTTTTTTATTGTAAATGTCATCCCTTTCACCAACAAGGCACAGTAGACAAAATGGGGACAATAAAGGAAGAACAATGAACCCACCACATTTAAAAAAAAATTAACAAAGGACCTAAAAACAGCATATTACAGGGACACAGCCACATCAATGGTTACAGCAGCACAATTCACAATTCACATCTAGAGCCAACCTAGATGTCCCTCAGTGGATGAATAGATTAAAAAAAAAAAAGTGGCATTTATACACAATGGAATATTACTCAGCAATAAAAAAGAATAAGATCATGGCATTTGCAGGGAAATGGATGGCATTAGAGAAGATTATGCTGAAGTGAAGTTAGCCAATCCCCCGAAAAACAAATGCCAAATGTCTTCTCTGATTTAAGGGAGGTGACTCAAAATGGGGTTGGGAGGGACAGCAAGGGAGGAAGATTACCTGTAGATAGGAAATAGGGGTGGGAGGGAAAGGGAGGGAGAAGGGGAATAGCATGGATGGTGAAAGGAGACCCTCATCATTATACAAAATACATGTATGAAGATGTGAATTTGGTATCAACATACCTTATATACAGATATGATAAATTGTAGTATAAAGGTGTATTAAAAATTGTAATGCATAAATAAATAAATAAATATTAAAAGAATTAACTAACTACATTGGCAGTGCCAGAGATCAAATCCAGGGCCTCACACATGCCAGGCCAAGTTCTTTTTTTTTTTTTTTTTAAGAGAGAGATAGAGAGAGAGAGAATTTAGTTTTCGGCGGACACAACATCTTTATTTGTATGTGGTGCTGAGGATCGAACCCAGGCCGCACGCATGCCAGGCAAGAACGCTATTGCTTGAGCCACATCCCTAGCCCTGGGGCTAAGTTCTTTATCACCAACCTCAATACCCAGTCCCGTATTTATTTTTAAGGAACCAGGGATTGAATGCCCAAGACGCTTCAACACTGAGCCACATCCCTAAACTTTTTAATTCTTTATTTTGAGACAAGGTTGCTTAGGGCATCACCGAGGCTGGCCTTGAATGTACAATCCTCCTTTTGCAACCTCCTGAGCTGTTGGGATTACAGGTGTAAGACAGGACACCCACCTTTATTTATTTGTAACATGAGCATCTGAAAAGATCAGCACCAGCCCGATCAGTTAAAAATAGCTTTTAGTCTACCTAATAACAAATATCTGTTCTACTTAAAGTGTTTAAAGCAGAAATGACACCTTCAAAGAACTATATGGGGAAATCAACACATACTTTTTTTTTTTTTTAAACAGATCTACTACCTCTAATCATGACCAATTTGTTATCTTCTCAAGAGAGAATTTAGAAATTGTATTGATTTTTTTTTCTTCTTTTTGCAGTACTAAGGATGGAACCCAGGGGCACTCTATCAATGAGCCACATCCCCTGCCCTTTTTGTTTATTTTGAGACCGGATCTTGCTTAGTTGCTTACGACCTCACTAAGAGGCTAAGGCTTGCCCTTGAACTTGTGATCCTTCTGCCTCAGCTTCAGGAGTATTAGGATTACAGGTGTGTGCTACCACACCCAGCAATTGTGATTTATTCTATTGGAAATATTTTTCAAAAAATAGTTTTAGTTGTAGATGGACACAATACCTTTATTTATTTGTATGTGGTACTAAGAATCAAACCCTGTGCCCTCAAACATGATAGGCAAGTGCTCCACCACTTAGTCTCAACCCCAGCCTCCAATGGAAATATTATTTTTTGGTACCAGGAATTGAACCTAGGGGCGCTTAACCACTGGACCACATGCCCAGCTATTTTTAATATTTTATTTAGAAACAGGGTATCACTGAGTTGCTTAGGGCCTCACTAAGTTGCTGAGGCTGACTTTGAACACACAATCCTCCTGCCTCAGAACTATATGGGGAATCAACACGTACTACTTCTTTTTTAAACAGATCTACTACCTCTAATCATGACCAATTTGTTATCTCCTGAGCTGCTGTGATTACAGGCATGCCCCATGGCGCCTGGCTTGAAACTTTTAAGAAAAAACTTTTTGTCAGTTTATGGCAGAGGAGAAAGATGTTTGGAAAGTCTTAGTCCTGGTGGTAAGAGCCACATAAGACTGGCAAGATATTTATCTTCTTCAGCCTTATTTTCTTCATCTATAAGTGAGTTAAAATTACATCATAACAAAGATCTGTGTGTTCTTGGAAATCAATCTTTTCCAAACAACAGGATGGTGACTACAGGGCAGTATGTATACTTCTATTCCTATATCATAACAACACTGAATTTTGTAGGTAATTGCTATAATTACTAAACAAAGTGTGATCTACAAACAATGTACTGCTTGTAAATTACCCTACATTATTCTTTTTCCTGAGCTAGAATCTTGCTATGTTGTCTATGCTGGCCTTGAACTCCTGGGGTCAAGTGATACTCCTGCCTCAGCCTCTCGGGTAGTTGGGACCATAGTTGTGCATGACTCTACCTGGAAGTATCCTTCATTATTAATATACAAAAAGATGCCATTTGAAACTTGAATAAAAATGTGTTTATGTAATACACATTTTCTAGCATTTAAAAATTACCTTTAGGACTGGGATGTAGCTTAGTGGGAGACCATTTGCCTAGCATATACAAGGCCATGGATAGAATGGTGGTCCCCATCTGTAATCCCAGTGGCTCAGCATTGGTCTGCCTCAATAACTTAGTGAGACACTCTTTTAAAATAAAAATTTAAAGGGCTGGGGATATTGCTCAGTGGTAGGAGTCCTCTGGGTTTAAACCCTGGTACCAAAATCCTCATAATCATCATCAAAAACACTGAATGCAGAAACAAAATAATACACCACTTTCATATCACCAAAAAAGCTTTCACAGAATATTTTTTTAAAAAAATTATGTTACTTTAAAGCAGCACGAAAACTGTCATTTCTATTTTGTGTTAAGCAGGAAACCCATTCAAATGCTTTAACAGCATCAAAGGGCATCCAAAAGTTGTGACCATTAAAGGGGAGCCAGAATGAATGCTTCCAGAATGCACTGAGACAGACATATTTTATACTATAACACTACTTTCTCTAATAAAGCACACTTCAGAAAAATCACACAAAAAAGGACTGAATTATTAGACGACATTTTGGAAATATACTATGTGGTCACCTTGCCAAAGAAGAATCAAGTGGGGGAATCGGATCCGGCAAGAGACTGAAAAATCAATGAAAAGAAATCATTAGTGGGCTGGGGTTGTGGCTCAGTGGTTAAGTACTACTGAGTTCAATCCCCAGTAGCCCCCACTACAAACACACACCAAAAGGGCAAAACTAGTAATTAATTCTAAACCATCTTTTATTCTTTGCTCATTATTCACTATCAAAAGCCATAGTAACATAAAAAATATTATCACTTGACATCTATATAAAGAAAAATACTTAATATACTTACCAATCTTCTGTAAAATAGTAAACAGGAGCCCTAATAATTTATTATCTACAAAACAGCTGTACCTATCGTCAGTGCTATAAAAATTAAGATAAAAATGTAAGACTTGCTGGGTGTGGAGGCACATGCCTATAATCCCAGTGATTTAGGAGGCTGAGGTAGGAGTTTCACAAATTCAAAGGCAGCCTCAGCAACAACAAGGCACTAAGCAATTTAGTGAGAACCCACCTCTAAATAAAATACAAAATAGGATTGTGGTGCTGGGCCTGTAGCTCAGTAGCAGAGCACTTGCCTAGCATGTGTGAGGCCCTGGGTTCAATGCTTAGCACTGCATATAAACAAATGAATAAAATAAAGGTCTGTTAATATCTTAAGGAAAAGAGAAAAATAAAGGCATGCTGTCCATCTACAACAACAACAAAAATATAGGGCTGTGGCTCAGTGGTTGAGTGTCCCTGAGTTCAATCCCCAGTATACTTTGGACCCTCTCCTCACCAAAAAAAAAGTGAGGCTTTAGGAACATAGTCTGAGATTTAAAAGCTATTTGTGTGTGTGTGTGTGTGTGTGTGTGTGTGTGTGTGTGTGTGTTTGGGGGATACTGAACCCAGGGGTGCTCTACCCCTGAGACCTACGTCCCCAGTCCTTTTTATTTTTGAGATAGGGTCTCCTAGGTGGCTGAGGCTGGCGTCCAACTCGAGATCCCCTACCCGCATCTCTAATCTCCAGTCTCTCAAGTAGCTGGGATTACAAATATGTGCCACAAGTCCTAGTGCAAAGTTAATTCTTCAGAATCTGAAATAATACGTATCACAACATTCCACATTTCTAACCCCAAAGATTTTCCAAAATGTTACCCATTTATTATACTGAGTGGCATTTAGGCACAATTCTAGATTGAATCATTCATATGTATTAATAAATATACAAACATTTTTATTGTGTCTGCCAATGAGTATTGCTATTAACAGCAGTAATTTATTAAGAACAATTAGGAATTGTTTAAAATAAATTTCAGCTATGATTGTTATCTTACCGATTTTTTTGGAATGGTCGACCAACATTCATAGCAGCAGCATTTGTTTTATAAGATCCTGGTGAATTAAAGCCATTCACAAAACTACCATTGGGAAAGGGAGCCTAGAAGAAAATTTTAATGTTTAAACAATATCAATGGTAAAGACAAAAAATGGGATTAGGATCACAGAAATCTATTGAGCTTAGCCTCCTTTTAAGCCAAATATTTTATTTATTTACTTTTGCAATATTCACATCATATACCACTTGACTTATGAATAATTGGTAGTTCATTACTTAATAAGGAATATTATTCTCTGACAAAGTTTCATAACACTAAAACTATTTAAAACCCTGTAAGGACTTATAAGCTACAAAGTAATAAATAGCAACACAAATTAACTACTCCAGCCTATTTCTTCAATTTTCAGGATGGATTAAAAATCCTGTAATTTTTGTTTTATTATCCTATAAGTATCTCACTTACCAGCGGCGTTTCAAAGTAAGGTGCAGGACTTGGAGACCAAGACTGAGGCACAATACTATAGACTGAGTATTGTTGATGAGGATTATATACAGGCTGCATAAAGACTGGTGAGGCATACTGTGCTTGAGTTTGAATTGGTTGACTATACATACTAGAATCCATTAATCGATAACCATTCTTAGCAAAAAAAGTATTGATGGCTTTTATCCTTGCCTAGAAGCAAAAGGAGCACATTATAATAAAACTCAAGTGTATATTTTAACAAATATATTAAATTTACATTTAACACATATTATTTGACTACACTATTTCTGTTTACTGTAGAGTCAGTAGAACAAAAGAAAACTGACAGCTTTATTAACAAGAAATCTGTACACAGGAAAAAAATAGAATAAACAAGGTTAAATAGAAAAGTCTGAAAGGTGAAACTAATTACAACACAAAGAGTGCTAATATCTCTAATAATACATAAATTGTAAAAATAGGCATGAAAAAGCTCAAAAACTCTACTAGGGTTAGAAATGAGCAGAATTAACAAAAATGAAAGGCAAACATATGAAACAGATGCTAAACCTAGCTCATAAGATGAAATTAAATAACACATATGGCTAGGTACAGTGGTGTACACCTGTAATCCGAGCAACTAACAGAGGTTAACGCAGGAGGATTCCAAGTTTAAGGTCAGTCTAGTCAACTGTCTAGAACATTTCAAGACTTTATAAAGGCTGAGGATATATCTCAGTGGTGGAGCACTTGACTATCATGCTAGAGAAACCATGTTCAATCCTACCATGACAATATACAAATAATTAACATCTAGGAAAAAAATGCTCAAAATCACTAATGATCAGAGAAATGAAAATTAAAATCACAATATAACCCCATATACCTGTTAAAATGGCTGTTCTCAATAAGACCAGTATTGAAGTGGATGTAGAGAAAGAACTCTTGAACACTATTGGTGGAAACCTAAATTAGTAGAGCCATTATGGAAAACAGTTTGAAAAAGGCCCTTACAAGTTAAAAATACGCCTGGGGGTGTAGCTTTGTGATAAAGAACTTGCCTAGCATGTGTGAGACCCTGGGTTTGATCCCCAGCATAAAAACCAAACAAAAACTCAAAATAAAACCAACAAAGGAAACCCCCATACATTAAAAAAAAATAAAATTATTTTTATAAAATCATAAATTAAATTTAATGGTCTCACCACAAAAAATAAGTACACAAGGCAGATGTTATTAGACTGATTTATTCATTTCATAATGCATATGCTTATTATGATATAAAATTGTACCTGAAAAATGGATACAATGTCAATTATACCTTTAAAAAACTGGAAGAAAAAATGCACATAGCTATTTAAGAACAGTAATCATAAACAGAATGGGAAATGAAGATAAATTCTCCTTGGGCTAGGGCTCAGTGGTAGAGTACTCGCCTAGCATGTGCAAGGCACTGGGTTCAATCCTCAGCAAATTACTTATAAAAATAAATAAATAAAATAAAGGTATCATGTCCAACTACAACTAAAAAAAAAAAAAAAATCAAATAAATAAGTCAATAAAAATAAAGGCATTGTGCCCATCTATAACCAAAAAACTTTAAATATTAAAAAAAAGAAGAAAAGAAAAAAAAAGAGAAAATAATCCTCCTCTAAAACACAACACAAATACAGGAACAATTCAACAGTCCATCAATCATGGTGTATGCACATGATATTCATCAACTATGAAACTTAGGTACTTCTCTACATACTATTTTGGAGTGATTTCCAAAAATATACTATTAAGGGAGAAAAAGAAAAGGTAAGGAGGAGAAAAGTTTATGTAGTAAGGCTATTGTAAGATGGGCATATGACACTTGGATATACAAATATTAGTATTTAACATACTGTGTTTATGTGCTCAGATTTTTTTTAAATAAAATCTATTTTTTTTAAGAGAGAGAGAGAGGGAGGGAGAGAAAGAGTTTTTTAATATTTATTTTTTAGATTTCGGCGGACACAACATCTGTTTGTATGTGGAGCTGAGGATCGAACCCGAGACGCACGCATGCCAGGCGAGCGCGCTACCGCTTGAGCCACATCCCCAGCCCCTGTGCTCAGATTTTTAAAAAATATTTATTTATGTGTTTTTTTAGTTTTAGGTAGACACATTATTTTGTTTTTATGTGGTGCTGAGGATCGAACCCAGGGTCTCATGGCATGCTTGGTGAGCGCTCTACCACTGAGCCACAACCTCAGCCAGCCCACATGTGCTTAGATTTAAAACAAAAATTAATCTGTGTAAGTTACAAGAAAAAGGAAACTAAAGGTACATCTAATTTGTTATGTAACAAAGAATTGCTAAGTGAATTTAGCCCATAATAAAATAAACAGCTGATTGTATGTATGTGCCTTAGAAATCATAGGCACAAAATATGGCAAGATAATTAACACTCTTCAATTGTTTTCAGCATTATATTGCTATTGATACTGTTATTCTGATGTTTTTGTGTGCAATTATGGAATAGATTTAATCAGTGATTATATTAGTGTCACAGACATCCAAGATTTCACACTAAAGAAATGAGACACTGATGAGACTGAAGAAATATAAACTACATTGCCTGAAATTAAATGGAAAGCTTCAGCACAAACTCAATGTACTTTTTCTCAAAAAGGGCTAGAGAGCACATGTACCTTAGATTTACCCAATACAAAAGTTGAAACCAGCAAGCCACTAAGCTTTTTGTGCCTAGCCAGTGGTACACAAAATATCATTTCCTCATAAAGGAATCCAGGGAACTGGAAAACATGCTGATTCCAGGTCTTTGCAGTGGTATTACAGAAAAACCTGGAACACCTTGTCATATTACTAAGCAGGGACACTACTGAAAAGTACCAGAGCTGAAACAAAAGAACTTGGGAGGTAACTCAGAGAGGCCAAACTCAATGTGAAAAATAATTACACATTTTTAAATACTCAGAATAAAAAAAAGAAAGGTCACTTTTTTTTCCTTTCTTTTGGAGTACAGGATATAGAACCCAGGTCCTTTGTGTATGCTAGGCAAGTGTTCTACCACTGAACTACATTTCCATCCCCAACATATCATTAAAAACAAAAACTGGTAATAAAGGCTAGCAACAACCATTTAGCATGCATTTCACACATGAGCCGTACCTCAGGACAATGGAGATGAGGGTAAGCCTCTAATAAACAGAAAAGAAGGCAATACGTAAAAGGCACAATCTAAGTCAATGACACCAGCAGCTAGTTTTAGTTCCCTCTCTGTGATATTCTGATAGCAAACTCAAATCTGATCAAGATTCTTGATCAAGGTACCAATTTGCATGAAATACAGGAGGATAACAATCACATTAAACTACACTCAAGAAATCATTTAGCAAGGCATTCAAAATGGGTGGAGAATGTCTGATGAAGGGGTTGCTGAGGAAGAGGAATGTTCCAGCAGTCTATTAAAATTTATAAATGCAGATTATAAATAGAAAGAGGGCTGGGGATATAGTTCAGGTAGAGTGTTTGCCTCATGCACAAGGCCCTGGGTTCAATCCTCAGCATGGGGAGGCCAGGGGAGGGGGAGGGGGAGAGAGGGAGAAGAAGAAAGAGGGGGTAAGGGAGGGAGAAGGGGAGAGGAAGAGAAGGGGGGAGAGGGGTAGAGAGATGGGGTAGGAGAGGGAGTGTAACTAGCAAAATATAAGGATATGAACATATACCAGCAGAGCATTTGCCTGGCATGCATGAAGCCCCAGGTTCAGTCCCTACTGCTAGAAAATAAAGGGAAAAAAGTATACCCTAGAGAAATTCTATAAGACATTCTTTATTTTTAAAGAATAGTTTAAAAAATTTTTTTTGTTTTATTTTTATGTGTGTTGAGGGTCAAACCCAATGCCTCACCCGTACTAGGCAAGTGCTCTCCCACTGAGCTACAAGCCCAGCCTCCAACGTTCTTATAAAAGAAAAAGGGGGGAAAAAAAGAAAAGAAAAAAGGATGGTAGAGCATTTGCTTACATGTACAAGGTTCTGGGTTCAATCCCCAGTATGTGAAAAAGACAAGGGAAATCAAGAAAATACAAACACTGAGGATTACCTGATAATAGTCAAAAAATCAGTGATGATGATACTGTGGCTATTTTGGGGGTTATATTTTATTGTTTTATTGATATAGCCTAAGCATCTAAAATATGGCTGTTTTTTTTAAAAAAAAGAATCCCTATCCTTTAGAACTACTAACGTTAAATTTTTTTTAAGGTTCTAATTTGAGCCATTTTATTAGCATACAAGAAGGTGTATTATTCACATTTAAGCTTCAGTTCTTCAGAACTGAAGCACTGGTAGCATTGTGCATGAAGCACTTTGAGATCTCAGAGTAGGAAATTAAGTACAGAGTGGAGGTCTTTTTTCTTTAGTTTTAGGTGGGCACAGTATCTTTATTTTATTTTTATGTGGTGCTGAGGATCGAACCCAGGGCCTCACGCATGCCAGATGAGTGCGCTACCACCTGAGCCACATCCCCAGCCCATTAATTTCTTTATAGATGAAATTAAGTGTGGAATTTATTTCCAAATAATTTTGTTATGTGCACTTTACCACAACAGAAAAAAAAAAATGGGTCATAGGTACATAGTGGTTTATTGTACTATGTTGTCCACATTTATGTTTGAAATTCCTGCATTAAGTTTACTTAAAAAGCCAAGCATGATGATGCATGTGTGTACAGCTACTTGGAAGGCTAAAGCAGAAGGATCACAAATTTGAGCCTAGCCTTAGCAACTTAGTGAGACCCTATCTCAAACATTTTTTAAACAAGGAGGCAGGACTTGGGATTTAGTTTAGTGTTCCTAGGTTCAATCTCCAGTACCTAAATAATTAGGTAAACCAACAAAAATTGCTCTAACACATGGCAAATTTTTAATTCAGACTATGTAGTGATAAACTGCTTTTGGGCGCTCTTAATAAAAAAAGTATATGGCTAACAAAACCTGTGATATTCATTATTGGGCTGCTGAAATAAAGTTTGGCAATTTCTGCAACAGAATTAATAGATGTTAGAGGGTGGACTGGGGTTGTAGCTCAGTGATAATGTGCTTGCCTCTCATGTGGAAGACATTGGGTTCGATTCTCAGCACCACATAAAAATAAGATATTGTGTCCATCTACAACTTAAAAAATATATATATTAAATATATATTATATATTAATTTAATTTTATTAAATTAAATTAAAAATATATATACCCCCAATATATATATAAAAAATAAAAAGATGTGAGAGGGTTAGATTAGGAACAAAAAGCCACACCAAGGTGTTGGAACTTGCCAAAAGAAATGAGAATATCATTAATTTACTGGTTAAGTTGAGGACAGTTGGCAGTTTCACCTTATATTTATTCATTATTGTGAATAGTAGTACAGTATTCATTCTGGTCTGTTGTGTGTGTGTGTGTNTTTTTTTTGGCGTGTGTGTGTGTGTTGCTAGGGATTGAACCAAGGGCATCATTGAAAACAGCAAAGATTTTAATCCAGCTATTATAAATGTATTTATAAATAACATACAAATTGGAGGCTGGGGATATAGCACAGTTGGTAGAGTGCCAAGGCCCTGGATTCAATCCCCAGCAGTGGGGTGAGGTGGGGGGAACCATAAAAAAATTATGTTAATTGGCTGAAGTTAGAATGCAATCTAAACACATGAAAATTTTTTAAAATAGAAATTCTAGAATATAGCCTCTACATGTTCAGACTGAGGGTCTAGCTCAGTTGTAGAGAACAAGCGTAGCATGTACCAAGGCCTTATGATTCAATTTCCAGTAACACAAATGGTTTGACTTATTTAAGCTGAGAGCACCATATAGGATTTCTGGCTCTGGCATTTTTCTTTCCAGGTATTAGGCCATTTGGTTTGGATGGATGGCATAAATGTTAATGTGCAGGCAGGGGATGTGGCTCAGTGGTACAGCGCTTGCTTCATGTTCAAGGATTTGGCCTCAATCTATACCATGGGGAAAAAAAATCAAATCAAATCAAAAAGAGGTGATGGAAACTAAAGTGAATTTCTTGGCAAGAACACTGCTATGTGAAGCTAAAAAAAAAAAAAAAAACATGAAAAAAAATCAAAATGGTAGAGAGGAAAAACAAAACACTACAGTGAAAAAATTTTTATTACTATACCTGAAATTTCAGCAAAAGAAAAAAGAAACGGGAAGTGAAGGAATAATCAAACTACAGGTTATTTGCAGATTTCATCATTTCTCATGTTCATAATCCAAAAGACCCACCAACCATTAGATACAATAAAGGTGCTCACCAAGGTTGCCGTAGACTATAACATTAAACAAAACAAAAAGAAAACCAAACGAAAAAAACCCTAAGATACCAAAAATAACCCCCCCATCTCCACCCACTGGTGGGACAAGGACAAACAAAAACATAATTTAAAAAAATTATTTTTTGGTGTTGATAGACCTTTATTTTATTATTTATATGAAGTGTTAAGAATCGAACAGTGCCTCACATATGCAAGTGCGCTATGACTGAGCCATAACCCCAACCCCAAAAGCATAATTTTTAAGAAGGGCTGGAGCTGTAGCTCAGTGGTAAAGTGTTTGCCTGGATGAATGATGCCCTTGGTTCAATCCTTAGCAACACACACACATACACACACAAACACAGCAGACCAGAATGAATACTGTACTACTATTCACAATAATGAATAAATATAAGGTGAAACTGCCAACTGTCCTCAACTTAACCAGTAAATTAATGATATTCTCATTAATTCAAATAACTTTTGAAAATTGGCACTGGACAAATGTTTCAAAATTCATATGGAAAATTAATGGTTTCAGAATAGCCAACATAACCCTGAAAAATAAGAAAAAGGAAAAAGAACTTATATATGGAAATAAGGATATTGCACAACTATGGCAATTAAAAAATATGAGTATTGGTTCAGGAAAGTAGAGATGCAGAAAACAGGAAAAAGAACCTGAAACATCTCAGAGATTTAGCACTAACCACATTGTAAAAGAATAAATCAGTCAACACTTCCATGTTGAGACAATAGTATTTTCATTTATGTTAAGAAATGAAATTAGATTTCCATTTCATACTACTAAGATTTAGGTCTTGGTAAATACTAAGTCCTAAGACCTAAATCTGAAATACAAAACCTTGAAGCTATTAAAAGACTCAGAACATTTTCATAGTCTCAAAGTAAAGAAGGTGATAATAATAGGAGAGCATCAGAGGCAATGAAAATAATTACAACTACCAAATAGCTTATTCGTAACATGAAAACTAATAACATGACCTACTATACAATAAGGATGATATTAAATATGTCAAATTCTTAGAACACGGGCTGGGGTTATGGCTCAGAGGTAAAGCGCTTGCCTAGCATGCGTGAGGCACTAGGTTTGATCCTCAGCACCACATAAAATAAAAAATAAAGATATTGTGTCCACCTGTAACTAAAAAAAATAAATACTTAAAATAAATTCTTAGAACATGCCTGACATATACTTCTTAATAATATAACATACTAATTATATGAAAGCAGGTAGGTTATTCTCACTTTTTGCACTAGTAAAATGAATAAGGGTAGCACAGGTAGCAATGCAGAGAACAGTAAAGTGTAGCAGTTACGAAGCTACTCCAATTGTTCAAACAATAGCAATAGTGATGGAAAGAAGTTTGAGGGTAGATTTCATAGGACCCAAGAACAGATAAGACATGATCAAGTGTCATCAATGACAATTCCTAGGTTCCCAAATTGTTGAATGTTAATGTGGGAATGCAGTCAATTGAGATGAGGGTGAAAGTACTAAGAATGTTTTTTATTCCTGTTGTTAAAGTTCTATCAACTAAGAATCAAATAATACAAGCCAAAAATATCTTTTAAATTACTATAGGTTTTGTAAAATATTATTTCCATGTTTTTAAAAAATTCTTAAAGGACAACAACAACAACAAAAACTGTTTCACACCATTCCTCTACTGTATTTACAAATGTTTCTTACCATGATTGGCTTGCCCTGAAACGTTTTAACTTCTTCTCTTAAGTATTTAAAAGCCTGTTAATGAAGCAGAAAGGAACTTTCATAAATATTTAGACATTTCATTAAAGCTATTTTTATTCTATCAACATTTTGGGATTAGCAATTGTTTCTAAATAAAACAACAGTCTGAAGGTGACAGAATGAAAAAGCAAAGAAAAAAAATCTAAGCCTTTCTCAGCTACAGTTCCAAGTATGGATTGCCAGGCATGGTGGTGTTTGCCTGTAATCCCAGCAGCTTGGGAGGCTGAGGCAGGAGGATCTTGAGTACAAAGTCAGCCTTGGCAACTTAGTGAGGCCCTAAGCAACTCAGAGAAACCCTATCTCTAAAGTTCAAAAAAAAGCTGGGGATGTGGCTCAACTTGAGGTTCAATTCCCATTACCAAAAAAAAAAAGAAAGAAAGAAAAGAAGATCTAGTATAGATTACCACAGACAAAACACATCAGATTCAAAACAGAAATATCACTAGATAGCAATTTAAAAACTATTCAGATAATCTTCTAAGACAATTAAAAATCTTGTTAACTTTACAATGCAAACACAGCTATATTTTTGTTTCAAAGGAATATTATTTCTCTTAGCTTTAAGAGGGAAATGTTAACAACTAAGAGTAAAACATTAAAGTCAAATTTCAACATTTTAGAAATTACAGGTCTACCTACTATCTACTAGAAATACCAACAATTGAGAACAGAGCTCCCAATCTCCACAGTAACTTTGATAAATGTAATATACTATTTATTTTTTTAATCCAGGGCCTTGTGCATGTGAGGCAATCACTCTACCAACTACTTTTTTTTTTTTTTTTAAATTTGACAGGAAACAAACAGTTCTTAAATGGAAACTAAGGAAGCTTTATGAAGATGACCAAAAAAGATACCAGTTAAGCAAGAGTAAAAAGGTGACCAAGGCACTCGTAAGTTTTTAAAAACACCCGTGTAAAGCCACTGAGGTGGTGCATGCCTGTAATTCTAGTGGCTCAGGAGGCTGGAGAACAGGAATTCAGAGTCGGCCTCAGCAAAAAAGCAAGGGGCTAAGCAACTAAAACCCCATCTTTAAATAAAATACAAAATAGGGCTGGGGATATAGCTCAGTGGTTGAGTGACCCTGAGTTCAATCCCTGGCACACTCATAAATAAATAAATACAAATAAAAGCACCAGTGTACGCACATATTTTTTCTTTCTTTTTAAAAAAAATATTTATTTTTCAATTGTAGCTGGACACAACACCTTTATCTATCTATCTATTTATTTATTTTATCGAACCCAGGGCCTCGCATGTTCTAGGAAGGTGCTCTACTGCTGAGCCACAACCCCAGCTCCTTCTTTTCTTTTTTTTTTTTTAAACATATTTTTAGGGGCTGGGGTTGTGGCTCAGCAGTACAGTGCTCATCTAGCATGTGTGAGGTACTGGGTTCGATCCTCAGTATCACATAAAAATAAATAAATAAATAAAATAAAGGCACTGTGTCCATCTACAACTAAAAAAATATTTTTTAAAAAAGTTTTAGTTGTAGATGGACACAATGACTTTATGTATTTTGATGTGGTGTTGAAGATCAAACCCAGGGCGTCACACATACTAGGCAAACACTCTGTCACTGAGCTACAACCCCAGGCAGTACACATTTTCTTAGTTAACATATACTGTGACTTCTCTTACAACCAGGACTATAACAAGAAAAGTTTTCTCCTTACCTGTTGTGCATCTGTGTCTGACTGAAAAGTGATATACCAGTTGCTATTATGTGCAAACTCACAGCTTATCACTTTGGGGCAGTTTTCACTTTTAAACAAAGCTTTCACTTCCTAAAAAAGAAAAATCACAGTCAACTTTTCTTTTTGATTTTCTGGTAAGGTTGAGCACTTCTTCACATCTTTTGGTCCTCAAATAGAAAACAAAAGATATTTACACTAAAACTCAAGAGTGGTCAGTTAACATATTTAAAGATACTTAATATAAAGAAACAACTGAAAGTAAAAAAGTATGCATACTTTTAAAGTATACATACATACATACATACATAAAGTTAAAGGAAAAGAAAGAATATGCATTAAAATACCATCAAAAGTCACTGACTTAAGCCCCAAACCAACCCATGTTCAAGTTATTTTTACCAACTCCATTTTTACCAATGAAGTCCACTGAACCTACTTATTACAAGTATGAAGAGAAATGTAATAATAACCAAAAATTTCCAAGTAAGAGAATATGATCAGGTTAAACTGCACCCACAAAATATCAAAGCATCATTATAGGCATCAATTTTTTTATATTTATTTTTTAGTTGTAGTTAGACATAATACCTTTATTTATTTTTATGTGGTGCTGACGACCCAGGGCCCTGCATGTGCGAGGTGAGCGCTCTACCACTGAGCCACAAACCCAGCCTCTAGGCAATTTTTTAAGATAAAAGCTGACGGGAATATTGATGACAACAGTGAAGCCTAACCAATATACTTCAAATTTTTAAGACACTGAATTTATTTATTTATTTATTTTTAATATTTATTTTTTAGTTTTCGGCGGACACGACATCTTTCTTTGTATGTGGTGCTGAGGATCGAACTTGGGCCGCACGCATGCCAGGAGAGCGCGCTACCACTTGAGCCACATCCCCAGCCCAAAGACACTGAATTTAAAAAAGAATGTTCTCATTGTGATAAATGACATTGCATCAAATGTTTGAAATTTTAAAAAGTGGAAAACCATCAAGTTCTATAACTTTTGTGAAAGTGGTAAATTATCATCAACTTCAGTTTAGAAAATCACCATGTAATCCCAAAATTATATCACTGAAGATCTGTATGAAACTATTAGGTTGCCACTTACTACTGATCTTTACTTTTAAAATACCATCAATACTGTATATATTTCTTATTCCCTTAAAATGTCTAATGAATTCATTTTAAAAGATTTTAATAAAATGCCTATTTTCCACTTTCATCATTCCACAGTAAATTATGTTCACAGATTTACTTTTGCAAGCATTAAGAGGGGAAGTCTGGACTTAGAGTAAGCAAAAATTTATTTTGCCAGGAACCTTAAAGGGTCACTACCTCGACTACTCATTTTAATAAAAATTTCAGTGATCATTGCCTACATTTATTTTATCTGGCTATTTTAATCATCTATACTTCCTTTACTTTTTTGGTAATATTGTTCACTATCACCTTGTTTTATTGTTTTTCATGTACGTAAACTCTTTATGTATTCAGAATAAAAATTAAAATAAATACAAAATTAACAAAGAGTATTTTATGTACCAGGTCATTACTCTAAGTTTCAAAGATCTTGTGACAGTTTCTTTTCTAATTTCTCTCTGCTTCTTTCTCTGTTTAGGAAATCTTCATTCTAGATACTGAATACTGAATGACTTTGGGTAAAAAGATTAGCTACTAAGGCATCATTATTTACTATGTGGCAAGGGACTAAAAATTCTAAACATAGCTAATAAATTACAATAAACAAGTTAATGATCAATTCTCAACTTTTTAGATTTAGTCTTAAAATGGACACAGTGGTTAAGAAACACAGGCTTCTGAATCAGATGATCAAGTTTAAATGTAGACTCTCTCATGTAACTGCCCATTTATCCTTGGACAAGTTACTCAACCACTTAAAGATCAGGTTTTTTTGGGGGGGGGGGGGCCTGGGGTTGTGGCTCAGCAGTACAGTGCTCATCTAGCATGTGTGAGGTACTGGGTTCGATCCTCAGCACCACATAAAAATAAACAAACAAAAAAAATAACAAAAGTATTGTGTCCAACTACCCCCCCCCCCAAATCAGTTCTTTATCTTAAAACAAGTTATAAAACCCCTGGCTTCTCATTTTCCCCTGCACTGGGGATTGAACCCAAGGGTATTTTACCACTGAGTTACATCCCAGTCCTTTCTATTTATTATTATCTTTTTTGAGTAGTGGGGATGGAACCTTTTTATTTTTTTGAGTCTTGCTATAAATTGTCTAGCATGGCCATGAACTCGTGATCCTCCTGCCTCAGCCTCTGGAGTTGCTGGGATTATACAGCATACATCACTATGTCTAGCTCAAACATTATATTCTTATACCTGTATCATACCACCTTTATGACTACAGCTTTGCTTTATATTTTGCTAACCAACAGAGTTGATCTCACATCATTAGTACTTATTCAAGATTCTTTTTATCCATTCTTCCAGATGAATCCATAAGTTCTCAAAATAGCCCATTTATAATTTATTAATTTATTTTTTGGTACCAGGGATTAAACTAGGGACACTTAGACACTGAGCCATATCCCCAGTCCATTTTGTTGTTTTTAAAGACAAGGGTCTCATCTTACTACATTGCTTAGGACTCACTAAGTTGCTGAGGCTGGCTTTGATCTTGCAGTTGTCCTGCCTCAGTATCCAGAGTTGCTGGGATCACAGATGAGTACCAGTGCACCCAAATCCCCATTTATATTTTAACTGTAATTGAGTCACACCAAAAAATTCAGAATTTGATTCACTGCTTAGCCTACCCTTCCAGAACATAGAATTATATGTTTTTCTCCCTCTGTTTTTCTAATGTCAGAATTATCAAAACAAATTAATATTTATCCTATAGACAGTAACTAACACAGGGCACTGTCTTATGTTTTGCTTATGTACCTCCTCCAATTTAAACAGTTAAAGAACATTTAACTTACAAATGATTAATGAATGATTTACCTCTACTGGTGTTGTTTCAGGAATCTCTCTGAGAATGACAATACAACGTTTATGACTTGGTCTCACCTTCTCACCCTTCTCATCAACTTGTACCATAGGAGAAGCTGAAATTTTAAAAAGTGATCTCATTTGTGACAGGTGGTGATGTTAATAACACCATTAAAAAACCATGCATTTTAATTTCCACAGAATACATTAGCAGAGGCTAGGTTAATATAGCAAACATAAGTTACAATTTAAAAAAAAAAAAAAAAAACAGAGGTTTATATGCAAAAAACATTAAATATTCAGAGTATGTACTTTGGGGGTTGGGGATGTGGGTCTGGCATGTGTAAGGCCCCAAGAAAAAACAAACAAACAGAGTACATACTTCAACTTAGCACTGTGTTGACGCTAAAAAGAAACCTTTGGAGAGCACGAAGCACCTATAATTATGATTTTTTAATTAATTAGTTAAGGGCCTCATCTAAATATATTTACTTTTATATTCTACTATAAAGATCTAAAACCCATTTAGATGTTGGTTTTGAGGAATCCCATTGTCAAAAGTTTTATTACTACCTCTTTCAGAAGATGTCACACATTTCTCTGAACAGGTATACAAAATTAAAAACAAAAACAAAACTGCAACCCAGTTAAGAGTTCAAATGCTTGAGTTTTAAACTAAACAGGAATAGGTCTATTTGCCAATCTTCTATGTAGATAAGACTGAGTCTTTTTCAGAAATGATGTCTAGACAAACCAATTAGAAATTTCATAAATGGTGGTAGCCTACTACGAATGGAAATCCTCTATTTCTATAAGACTCTTACTACATTTTTTATACTAAATTTTTGCATATTTTGAACACATTTCACATAAAAGTAAAGATCTGCCTTTATTCAGTCAAGTAGTTTGTTAACAAAATCTACCTGTTACAGCAAATATTAATATAAGACATAAACACCACTAAAAATTCTTAGAGCCTCAACCAAGAAATATAAATTCTTTACCAAATTTCAGAAGTATTTGTCAAACTGTAGGTCACAACTCATGTGTAAGTCACAAAATCACTTTAGGACAAAAGAAATGAGTTTGTTGCAAATATACAGTATTAACTTGTAAAACTGACATTTCAATTGTGTGTAGTAGATATGTGGCGAGTTTATCTGACTATAATGTATTCACCTTACGTAGGTTCAAAAGTTTCAAACAGATCGCTTTACAAGGTGTTAGGAATAAGCTTTCTAGTAGCCCATGAAATGAGATTTGATTGTTTACACTTGCTAAATACAACTGACATAGAAGCTGTATACATACACATATATACCATTCTGGCCAGTAAAAATATTTTATTAGAAAAAAATAGAAATAAACAGTAAGATGAGTTAAAACAATTCCCTGTATCATAAAAAAAAATCCAAAAAAAAATATTTAACTTCTTAAGTTTTAAAAATAAGCTAAAAGGTTATTATTTACATACATCTCAACACTTCAAGAATTAGATCAGGATCTGTGGTCAATTTTTTTATCTCTTCCATGTTGGCAATTGTCCAAATTGGGACGAACTGATCACTATCCATCTGAGATATCAAATAAAGATCCTTTGACAAGTTTTCTCTGAAACGAATAAACAAAAGCAATATAACAAGCAATTTTTAAAAAGCATCTATGGAAAAAAATGTACCTTATTCACTTTTGTCACTATGTCTAGGGAAACAAAATTATGCTATTAGAATTAACATAGTAAACGTTGAAAAATCCATTTAAAAGTTCATGTTCAAAGATACCAACATAATATACATTGGTAATCTTTCATAAAGTTTCTGGATCCCTAAATATACTTGGCCCCATAGTTCTGGACAAGTGATTTTATTGAATTATATAAAAAATGCTTAATATTAAACAGCATATTATAAAGTATTAGATAGAGCATAGTTCCATTTTATACACAATTTACCATCAATATTAGAATATGCATATGAGAATTTTTCTAGGTGCAGAGTCAGTACTGGGGATTGAATGAACCTACAGCCTTCGGCATGCTAGGCAGGCACTCCTTTTTAATTATATTTCAAGACAGGGTATCACCAAAGTAGCCAGGATAGCCTTCACCTTGAAATCCTCCTGCCTCAGCCTCCTGAGTAGCTGAATTACAGATGTGCCCCCATTGAGCCTACCTGGAGGTTTCTAAATGTATAATCTGCATTTATTAGCATGTTTAACCTTTGTAACTTAAAATATATATTTAAATGAAGAAAATAGTTTTCTAAGATACATTTTAAAAAAAGATACAAATACTTCTATCTTACACATACAATCTTTTTTAACAAATTGAAATAAATTAAATTCCTTTTTATTCATATCAAATATTCTTTGAAGCAGACTAGCAAAATTTGCTAGAAGTTTGTGCTTAAAAGCTCCCTTCTCAGATGCCTGACCTAACTGCCATATTTGAAACCACATAGAGGGGCTGGGGATGTGGCTCAAGCGGTAGCGCGCTCGCCTGGCATGCATGCGGCCCGGATTCGATCCTCAGCACCCCATACAAAGATGTTGTATACGCTGAAAACTAAAAAATAAATATTAAAAAATTCTCTCTCTCTTAAAAAAAACAAAACAAAACAAACACATAGGCACTTTGGAATTTCTTTCCTTTGCTTAAACCGTACTTTTAAATTTTTTCCCACAGCAATGTTCAAACATATTACTATAAACTACTTAATTATATTGCTTATTGTTTCCTGTCCCCACACCAGAATATGGGTTCCATGAATGATATTCTTTTGTTCAGTGTTTAAAAACCTTGTGTCCAGCTGGCTATAGTGGCCCATGCTTGTAATCCTAGTAAATCATGAGGCTGAAGCAAGAGGATTACAAGTTCAAGACCAGCCTCAGAAATTTAGTAAGACCCTCAGCAAATTAGGGAGGCCCTACTATCTCAAAGTAAAAAATAAAAGGATGTAGCTGGGCTGGGGCTCAGTGGTAGTGCACTTGCCTGGCATGTGTGAGGCACTGGGTTTGATTCTCAGTACCACATATAAATGAAACATATTAATAACATCCTAATCAACAAGAATAATGAATATACTTGAAAATTAGATAACCATAAACAATTTTTGCACAACTAAAAGGCTGCAGCCTAAACCTACCCTGTCTTTTGGCAGATCTATTATAATATAAATCATGTGTCAAAATTTGCTATTAAACTTTAATAATAATACCTTTGGGGCTGGGGATATAGCTCAGTTGGCAGAGTGCTTGCATCGCATGCACAAGGCCCTGGGTTTAATCCCTAGCACCACCAAAAACAAAATCACACCAAATAACCAACCAACCAAACAAACAAACAAAAAACTACTATACCTTTTCAGAAGTAAATAAAAATAATTGATATAGCATCTCAGACTTACCTATTCATGAATAATATTTGACATATATTAATGGCAAGTTGTTTTTTGTTTTTTGTTTTTTTTTGGAGGGGTAGGGGGTGGGGCCGGAGGAGTGCTGGGGATTAAACCTAGGGGTGCTTAATCACTAAGCCACATCCCCAGGCTGGCCCCAGTTGGCCTTCTGCCTCAGCCTTGAGTTGCTGGAATTACAGGTGTGTGCCACAATGCCTGGCTTTAATGGCAATCTTGCTGAGCTACAAATGATAACCACCTGGCTGGTCTGAACAGCATCACAGTCTTAGACATGATGTACTATATCATGTGCAAGAGCTCCTACTACCAACACTAAAAAAGCTTGGATAAATTACAAGAATTATGTTTTGAAAGATAATAGGAGAGGTGTGGAAGCTTCAAAGACAAAAACAACTAATATTAGAAAGACCTTATGGAGTGCATTTGCATAGAGAAACTATACTGAGCAAAAAAGAAGCCAGCAGAGCTTTAGGCAGTTATGTATAGTTATGAAGTGTATATACTTGACACATGATTAACACTATGAATTGAAAATTACATCAGTTCCCAAAACAGAGTTTCCTGAGTTCTAAGGAATATGAGAGATTGTGAGCCAGGCTGAAAAGGCAAAGTAAAATCTGTGTGGTCCCAATGGAAACAGAACCTGCATGAAACAAGTCTCCCCAGCAATGCATTTGCCAGATGTAGGTTGTATGGGTTAAGAAGATAAAGAGCTAACTTCAAATCTCTGAAAAATTAGTGATGTTCCTAATGAAGAGAAACTGGAGGAACTATGTCTAATTAAAATGGCTGCTCAGATTTGATCCAGTTCAATTCCTGACTAGATTAAAGCAATCAATATTTCATTCTATCTGCCTAATAGAAGCTTAATTCTTGTCTAGATTGGAAAATTGTTACTTACAGCTTACATACTTCTTATATATGTAATGCCCAGCATACAATCAACATTTGTAAGACATGCAAAAAGGCAAAAAACTATGGTGGAGGATAAAAAGAAAAACTCAGACAACAGATGCAGACCCACAAGTGGTCTATAGAAAAAAAAAAATATATATATATATATATTTTTTGAGATAGGGTCTTGATATTTGTGCAGATTGGTCTCAAACTCTTGATCTTCCTGCCTCAGCCTCCCTAGTAGCTAGGATTACAGCCATGAAACTGTACCCAGCAACAATAGGTAAAATAAAGTAACTATTACAAGTATGTTCTAGAAAATGAATTATATCATAGGCAGAACTATTAGAGAAAAAAGTCAGGAGACTCTTGCTTTCATCCTGCAAACTATACAAGAATGTAAAGAGGATAATAAGAGGTCTGGGGCTGTGGCTCAGAGGTAGAGCGCTCGACACCACATAAAGTTGTTGTGTCCACCTACAACTAAAAAATAAAAATAAACAAATATTTTGTTTTTAAAAAAGAGGATAATAAGATAAAGGAGTTATTTAGGATAAGGAATTAATTAAACATGGCTCAAGAGTTCATTATGTATAAAGAAGTTATGATGGGAATCTCAGTAGTAGAGCACTTGCCTGGCATGTGTGAGGCACTGAGTTCAATTCTCAGCACCATACATACATACCTAAAAACATACATGCATACATATATGTACATACATAAAAACGGGCACTTTACCTGAGCCACAACCCCCAGCCTCATTTATTTTTCATTTTGAGACAGCCTTGCTAAGCTGCCCAAGTTGGCAACTTGTGATCCTCCTGCCTCAGCTTCCTGAGTCACTGGGATTACAGGTGTGTGCCAAGGCATCTAGATACATAAGACATTGCCTAAATGGACTCTGTATTTAACAGAAGACACTGATAGTATATAATCCCTCTGCCTATCTCCTTGCTAAAAATAACTATGTTCAAAAGTTACAAGAGTCAATTCCTAAAATCAAAGAAGTATTTTCCCCTACCTCTCCATTAATTTGTCGATTCTTTTTTAAGTTGTAGATGGATACAATATCTTTTAAATTTATTTTTCATGCGGTGCCTCACACTTGCTAGGCAAGTGCTCTACCACTGAGCTATACCCCAGCCCTAATTTGATTTTTAATTTTTGTTTGATAACTACTTTTGAGAACCCTGAGACTGAATATGTTCATAGAAAAAGTATCTAATAGAAACTTCATTATCTTTCTACTGATAACAGATTCTTTGCATATCTAACTGGAGATTACATCTTTAAATTTAGATTAAAAATATACCACAAATGATACCAAAATACAGTACTACAAAGAAATGAGAACCAACATTCTTCTACTCTATTTCATAGGTATTATACTAACCAAATAACTCAAAAAAAGGAAAAATATCAATAAAATTGATTCTGTACCGTGAAAAACAGAATTCTAATTGTTTCTTTAGACATTCTTTTAGGTCTTCTGTAGAAATTGTTGAACTGCTTTCTCCTGATAATAGAAAACAAGAGGGGGAAAAGTTAATACCAAATTATTGTAGGTGATGAAATTTATGTATTGTACTCAAAGTATGCACAAATTAAATTTTACCTCAAAAGTGTATTTTTAAATAATATTTATAACAGATTAAGGTCCAATTTCTTCGAATCTTTTTACAGATAAATTTCATATTAGTTTAAAAATTATTTTGCCAAACAAATTAAAAAAAGAACCATTAATACCAAAAGCGCTTGACTACCACGTTGTAAAACACTGCATTAAACATTAAAAAAAAGTGACAACTATTTATTTCTTTAAGAGGAACTCAAAGTTGAACAAAAGTAACAGTAATCTAAATTGGAAAACAAATTGGCTAAACCAACTGGGACATATTTATATAATTGTATTTCTCTTACTGGTAGTAAATCTGATTTTAGCCTCACTCTTCAAACTCTAAAAAACTTTTCTTCGTTCTATGATTTTAGAGTACTATACCTTCCTACTTATATTTACAGCATTCAAACATTCACAGGATCAGATCAACTCTCTTAATGGCCTTCTGTGCTTTCTACTGTTTAAACACAGTATCTGAGCCCTTTTCTCAGGAAGCAACCATGGAAAAACTGCCACTCTAAATTAGAATCTTACACCATCTTCCAGACTAAAAGCATATAATATGTCCTTTTCTTAAAAAAAAAAAAAAAGCATTAATGATAATAGAAACTAACTTTTCTCTAAATAGAGACAATAGGATGAATAGGAAGCTGAATTATCTTTGTCTATGATTTTACCACTAAATTGTCTTGTTACTAAAGAATCAAAGTTACATATTTAGTTAACTTCATTAATAATGACTATAAGAAGCATTTTGCCAGGTGCTGTAATCCTAGCAATTTTAGGAGGCTGAGGCCCTAAGCAACTTAGCAAGACCCTATCTCAAAATAAAAATAAAATGGGGTGGGGATGTGGCTCAGTTGACTAAGTGCCCCTAGATTTCATCCCCAGCACACCACCTGCCAACATTCTATTTCTATGTATATATAATTCACCCGAATGCCAGTTTAATAAGCTATCAATTTGGTTAGCCTTCCGATGACCATTATAGCAAACTCTAAAACACCAAGGGGTTGTCACATCACTTAAACCAACTCCATGTTCAAAATGGATAGTGGTTAACTTTATTAGAACTACAGGCTAGAAGAACTCCCAATCTTAAGTTATCATGTGAGAATACCTCATTTCAGAAATTATCTTTTAAACCAATGGATTTAAAAAATGTAGTCTGAATGCCTATAATAAGGTAATGAGGACAAAAACTTATAGACCTTGCCTGAAGAGCTACATGAATGTGGAAAACAAATACCTACTCCATATTACAATTATTGTTCAATAAGACCCTTTAAGCTGGCATGTTGGCACACGCCTTTAACTCTAGCTACTCCTGAGGCTAAGGCAGGTGAATAATGAATTTGAGGCCTCCTGGGCAACACAGTAAGACCCCATGTCAAAAACTAACACAAAATCTTACATCTTAGAAAAATAAAGGTAGCAAATCCAGCTTTTTGATTCATTTTTAGTTTCTTTTGAAAATTTCATCCACCATAAATTCAAGTGAAAACTACTCCATTTCAATTAAAAGAATGTACAAATATATAGCCTACAGGTTAAACTGCAGTGGAACTTGTGTGTTTAGTATGATTTTTTTTCTTAAAATTAATCTCAGCTGGGCATGGTGGCACACGCCTATATTTCCAGCGACTGAGAAAGCGGAGGCAGGAGGACTGCAAGGTTGAGACCAGCCTCAGCAACTTAGGCCCTAAGCAACTTAGCAGGACTCTGTCTCAAATAAATAAACAAACAAATAAATAAATGGATGGGAAAGTGGCTCAGGGGTTGAGTACCCAGGGCTCTGTCTCAAATAAACAAACAAATAAATAAATGAATGAATAGTGGGCTGGGGATATGGCTCAGAGGTTGAGTACCCTTGGGTTAAACTCCCAGTACCCACCCACCAAAAAAAAAAAAAAAATTTCAGCAATTGAATATCTATCTATCTGACAAAAATGACAGGAAAATTGACAGAACTTGTAATGACTCTAACTAAGTCCGAAAAACTTAAACTTATGAAAGGTTGCAATTTAGGTCTCTTAACTTCCTTCAGTAGGACCCTCATAAAGTAAATATTATTTTTAAATTATGTATTTCATGTTTGGGTATTTTTAACATTCACCTAACATGTAAGAAAGTTTTTCAAAGAAAAGAACTGAATAATACCATATGTTTATCATAACAATAACTATGAAAGGCTAGAATATTAAATTATCTTTTTTTTTAATATTCTTTTTTTTAGTTTTCGGTGGACACAACATCTTTGTTTTTTGTATGTGGTGCTGAGGATCGAACCCGGGCCGCACGCATGCCAGGCGACGCACTACCGCTTGAGCCACATTCCCAGCCCTTAAATTATCATTTAAAAAAACAATAAAACAACAAAGTTTACCAGAAACATCATATATTTGGTAACTCAGCTCTTCAGGTCCTAATATCATTCCATCAGTTGATTCTTCAATGCCTGTAGTGTTTCTTGTGGTTTCACAAGATGGAGAATACATTACTTCATATTCCTTACACATATCTTCTGAAAGCTCAGCATTTCCTGTATTCAAGAAAAAATAGTGAAAGTAAATAGGAATTCTTTAAATCCTACCTTCAAGAATTTTGGTCAGTACGTCTTCTACAACACAATTTCAATGAATTCTACCAGTCAGAAAAAGTTTCCCATGGTTTTAAGTTAACAGTATTTCCTCAAGGGAGTAAGGTTTTACCATTATAGATATGGTAAAATGATTAACAATAACTAAACTCATATAGCACTAGCTATGTATCTGACTACGCAAATGAATTCTATCCACTTAATTTTCAGAAAATCTTATGCTGTAGGCAATTATTATTTGATTTACAGATAAAAGAATATGTAAGCACAGAAGTCTTTTGTCCAAATTTTAACAATGAGTAAAAAGCAGAGCCGATGATGGCAATTCAAAATTAACTTATAAACCAATTATAAATGATAAGTATATTATAAATGGGTTAGATACTGGACCCAGTCACAGATACTACTTCAAATAGTGACGATATATACAAACAACACATAAAATATTTACAAATCTATCTTGTAAACAATCAAAGGATGTATTCCAAGTTCTACAGACTGGTTTGGCATTACCATTTAACTTAAATGTAATTTTTCCAATGAAACATTTAGGACTTACCTTCAGGATGAGACCCTGATGTGGCTGCTGTTTCATGCCAAGAGCTTTCAGTTCCATGAGCTACAGTAGTGGCATCAGGAGTTCCAGGAGGAATTTCTTGCCATACTTTGGCATTAGGATTTAAACCAGTTCCTTTAGATGTTACCTGCTAAATAATCAAAAGATCTATTTATGAATTTTAGAAATGGGAGTGAAATTGTAAATTTATACAAAAGGTTTTTGCATTACTTAAATGTGAAAAAAAACCCAAACAGCATTAAATAATTTAATATTAAATAAATATTATAGTTTCTGATCAACTTTGAAAATTAATATTAAACTCTATTTATTTTTGTGATACTAGGGATGAAACCTAGGGGTGCTTTTCCATTGAGCTAAATCCACAGCCCAATTTTTTTATTTATTTAGCCATGCCTCATGCATGCCAGGCAAGTGCTTTACCACTGAGCCACATTCCTGGTCCTTTTTTATTTTCAGTCATGTTCTCACTAAATTGCCCAGGTGGGCCTCGAACTCACTGGGATAATAGGCCTCTGCCACCAGATCCAGCCCAGAAAATGTAATAAAAAATATGTATCTTTGTAGAATACTACTAAAATACCCTCTTACACGATCTACTTGACAGTTACATAAAAATTTATTCAAAGTACTACTATATCTTCAAGATATTAGTGTTTATCTAAAGCAATTTTCCAGAATATAATTTTTATTGTCATCTAAGTTGTGACAGAGGCCTCTGAGTCTGAATGATTATCACTGAAAATGTTATCAAGTCAAGAACTGTGGTCTGCTCTCTTCCATCTATCCTTAAAGTGTATATTCTTAGTGCTTTAATTATTTAAATGCTTTAATTATTTAAAGCATTACCATTTAAAGAAATCTTCTGCGTGCATTATTTAATCACAAACACAGAAGAGACTGAGCATGGGGGAAGAAGAAGAGGGGTGGGATGCACAAATAACACTTCTCACTTTATTCAACCAAATGACAGGGCTTGATCCTTCTCAAGTATATAAGGACACAGAAAATTTCATTCCCTTTCTAGAATTTACTTTTGTCTTTTCTGCCAAGGTCCCACCCCTGGATCGTAGGCACCAGAAGATGGATCCACATGGCAGAAAATTAATGAGCCCAAGGTTATGACCTACAGGTAATAGGGATTCAGCTTTCATGAAAACTGGCAAATGCTGAACTATTTATTAGGTTGTCATGAATTCCCTATTGGTCCTGGCTCACAGGGCTTAAAAAAATAAAAAGCCGCTTTTTAAAAAAATATTTTTTTTTAGTTGTAGTTGGACACAATACCTCTATTTTATTTATTTATGTTTATGTGGTGCTGAGGATCAAGCTCAGGGCCTCATGTGTGCGAGGCAAGAACTCTACTGCTGAGCCACAACCCCAGCCCCAAAACCAGCTTTTTAAGGTATCACCAACACTCAAATATGCTCAACAAAGATAAAATTTAGTGGATGGAACTGCAGAACCCCAAGGCAAAATTGCTGATTTAAGACACAGCTTCTGGGCTGGTTTGTGGCTCAGTGGTAGAATGCTTAGCCTGACACATGTGAGGCACTGGGTTGGATCTTCAGTATCACATAAAAATAAGTATCCATTTATATAACTTTTAAAAAAAGCTTCCGGGAGGCCTAATTACATTTTCTGTATTTATTTCTGTAATTATGTCCCATGAAATTCCTCTGCACTCTAATAATAAACCCATTTGTACTCAAGTTTCTTTTTGAGTTTCCATATGGTACAACTAACATGACTTATATGTAGGGAACCAATGAAACAATAGTTTAATTACACTCTATTGCTTGCCTAATGTTTTCTAACCACCATATTTCAAACACTCTACCTCAGACCTACATGCTTACTTAACCCTTCATGTTTTTTAAAAATTGGGTTCTTTTGGTTCATCAACCAAAAAATGTTTTTAAACTTAACACAGGAAAAAATACAGACACAAATACCCTTTTCCATGCACAGGTCCACTCAATATCTTAGGAGCCAGGGCTGAAGCTTTGAAATTGCAATGGTAGTAGTGAGTAGTTTATCACTGACATAGTTCAGAATTTCCTGTTGTAGGACAACAACAAGCATATACCTTTCAGTCAAGTTTTATTACTGTATTAAATTTCTCTACAGCTGGGCTGAGGATATAGCTCAGTTGGTAAATGCTTCCCCTGAATGCACACAGGCCTGGGTTCAATCCCTAGCATCACACACACAACACACACAGGCACACACAAAAATCTCTACAGCCAATAGCTGCCTCTCCAGCTTCCTGCCTGCACCAAGGCAGTACTCCTGCACTCTGCTTTTGATAGGCACTGATTGATTGGTGATTATGATTTGGAAATTTAGGTACAACATAACTTCAAATTCTCCCTCTTTCCTCAATTCTGATAATACTAGATAGGTCTACACCCAAGAAAACAGCAGGTATAATAGCACACTTTTCAGAAAGAGGTATCAAACTTCTCAATCTTTTTTTTTTTTTTTTTTTGGTTGTACTAGGGATTGAACCTGGGGCACTCTACCACTGACATGCATCCCTAGTACTTTTTATTTATTTTAAGGCTGGGTCTTATTAAGTTGCCCAAGCTGGCTTTGGGGATGACAGACGTGTGTCACCATGCACAGCTACAATAGTCATTTAATGAATAAGACCTGGATGTGAAAAATATGCAGTGGAAGGGTCATTTACTTACAAGAAGCACCCCTGATTCACAGGATTGCTATGCAAAGTTGTATAGGGCTTTAAGTAAAGCAAAAGAGTTATTTCAGTTACTATTTAAACATATAATGATTGAGGCCCTAGAATCACATATGAATTCCAAACAGCTCTTACATGAACTTGGAATAATGTAACCCTGAGAAAAATCTCTCACCTAAGCCTAAATTACAAATTGAGGTAAGAATTCTTTATTTTAAACATTAAAGTACATTAACACTTGAAAAGCAGTTAACATTTGTATAAATACTTTATAAACTTTTTAATAAAGCATATGGTTTTGAATGGAAAGCAATTCTGCTCTTACCCTCAAAAGTATACATGAAAACTAATATGTTTCATCAAAATAACTACGAGATGAAGTTCAAGTTAAACTTATGTCACAGAGGCTGGGGTTGTGGCTCAGTAGTAGAGCGGTTGCCTAACACATACAAGGTTCTGGGTTTGATCCTCAGTATCACATTAAAAATAAATAAATAACATTATTGTGTCCAGCTACAATTAAAAAATATTTAAAAAACCCTATGTCACAGAAAATTAGCTTTAAAAATAAGACACATTGCAAAAGACGATTACTATAGAATAATATAAAACTGCAACAAGAAAATAAAAAAATATGACAAAGAAAGCAAAAATCACAAAGGAAAAACAACTTTATTTTTAACTATGGAACACCAAGTTATTATGAGTAGCATCCCAATTTTCAGAGAGGTAAAAATGAACAAAAATATGCATTTTAGAATCCATTGAAACTATATACTTTGAAAAAGGCTGTCAAGTAACGGAGGGGAAAAATGTAAGCACCATAACAACAGCAGCAAATGTAATAAGCAATTCTGTAAGCTAGGCAACTGTACTAAATGGACTTTTTTTTTTGGGGGGGAGGGGGGTACTAGGGGCACTCTATGACGTCCCCTGACTTTTTTGAGTCAGGATTCTACTACATTGTCCAGGAACTTGTGATCCTCCTGCCTTAGCTGGACTACAAGTGTGCACAACCATGCTTGACCCATCTCACCAAACTCTTGCAACAACACATTATAAGCACTCCTATTTCCTCTTACAGATTAACCCATTTTGAGAGAAACACAGGGAAAAAAAAAAAAGACAGAAATGGACGTGGTCCTGAATTTGATCCCTAACAAGTGGGTGGGTGGGTTCGCTCTTAAGCATAGGACAGAAAGACTGTTTGAAGTCAGGATCAAACCCAGGAAGCCTGACTCCAAAAACAATATTAACCACACAATGATTATAACTTGTAGATCATTATAATTGCAAAAAGCATCTAAGTATAGAGATATGGGCTGAAAGGGAACATGACCTGCTAAAATAACCAGGCAAGAGTTATTTTTCCCCTTATCAAGTACTACATTAAAATGTTACTTTAGGATGGAAACAAAATCATGGCTTTGTTTACACTGCATGCACCTATAATCCCAGCAATTTGGAATACTAAAGCAAGATGATGACAAGTTTGAAGCCAGCCTGGGCAATTTAGCAAAACCCTATCTCCAAATAAAAATATCAAGGTTTGAGTATGTAGCTCAGTGGTGGAGTGCCTCTGGGTTCAATCCCCAGTACCAAAAGGAAGTTAAAAACAAAACCCCACATCATATCTATTGAATTTTTTGAACCAGAAAGTAAACATCACAGTAGCTAATGGGTTAAAATAAAAGATTAGGGGCTGAAATGGTGGCTCAGTGGTAGAGCACCTGCCTAGAATGTTTGAGGCACTGGGTTCAGTTCTCAGCACTGCATATAATAAAGGTCCATTGACAACTAAAAAGTAATTTTAAAAAAAAATCAAAGACTATCCTGTGCCTTCTGTATATATTATTTTAGTTTTATACCAGTTAATATTTACTTAGATTCACATAAACGTTGATTACTTTGATCATTCTTTCTTGCATCTCAGAACTTTATTCTGAAATCATGTTCCTTTTCCCCAAGAAAAACATTTAGTATTTTAAAATAAAATCTCCCAAGTTGGGCTTTCTCTGAAAATCTTTATATTATCTTCTATTCTTGCTATGTGCAGGACTGAAAGACAACATACTCCCTTTTCAAGTATACCATTAATTCCAATTCTTTCTAGTTTGCACTATTGATAACAAGCAATGGCTTTCAGTCTAGTTGCCATTCTTCATCTTTTTTACTGTTTGCTTAATCTTTTTTATTATACATTTTTAGTTGTAGTTGAAAACAATACCTTTATTGTATTATTATTTTCATGTGGTGCTGAGGATTGAACACAGCACCTCACATGTGCTAGGAGAGCACTCTACCGCTCAGCCACAACCCTAGCCCTCTTTTTTTAATTGTTTTTAGCTGTAAATGAACACAACACCTATCTATCTATCTATCTATCTATCTATCTATCTATCTATCTATCCTGAGGATTGAACCCAGTGCCTCACACATGCCACAACCCTACCCCTTGCTTAATCTTTTTAGTGATATTCTGCCATTTTTTTATTGGTTGCTCAAAATATTACAATGATCTTGACATATTTCATACATTTGATTCAAGTGGGTTATGAATTCTTATTTTTACCACGTGTACAGATTGCATACATACTTCCATACTAGTATCTGTTGTATTCTGCTGCCTTTCCTATCGCCTTCCTATCCCCCCTCCCCTCCCCTCCCATCTTCTCTCTATACCCCATCTACTGTAATTCATTTCTCTCTTTTTTTCCCCTTTCCCCTCACATCCTCTTACACATAATTTTGTATAACAATGAGGGTCTCCTTCCATTTCCATGCAATCCCCATTCTCTCTCCCATTCCCTCCCACCTCTTGTCCCTGCTTAATGGTAATCTTCTTCTCATGCTCTTCCTCTCTGCTATTCTAGCATAATCTGCTCTAATGCCATCCATTTCCCTGCAAATGCCATGATTTTGTTATTTTTTAGTGCCGAGTAATATTCCATTGTGTACAAATGCCACATTTTTTTTTATCCATTCATCTATTGATGGGCATCTAGGTTGGTTCCAGGTATTCTGCCATTTTTTAAGTGTGGAATACTTAAACAACAACAAAAAACAGGGCTGGGATTGTGGCTCAGCAATAGAGCACTTGCCTAGCATGTGCAAGGCCCTGGGTTTGATCCTCAGCACCACATAAAAATAAATAAACAAAAGTATTGTGTCCAACTACAACTAAAAAGTAAATGTTAAAAACAAATAAAAAACACTGTTGAGACCCACAGTTTAGTGAATGACTCCTGGCATTTTGCTAGAGGGAATGGTTGAAAGGTGACCCAGCTCCGGGGATTAGGGCAGATCCTGCTGCCTCGGGCTCCCGCTACTTTGTAGTTCCCTTCCGTTGGGGGGGGG
>NW_025999960.1:16244978-16259441 GCF_001458135.2 Marmota marmota marmota | reverse complement strand
TGGGGGGGGGATTCCCGGGAAGTGTGTGTAGAGTGCAGGTGAGAGTTCCGGAATAAAGAGTTGCTGTTTGAACCTACAAGGTTTTGTGGAGGATTGATTATTTTGTGCCCAGCCAGACTGCGGCAAAACACCACAAAACTGGGACCAGGCTGGAAGCAATTCGAAAGGCTGAGGCAGGAGAATTCCAAGTTCAAAGCTAGCCTCAGCAACATAGCAAGGCGCGCTAAGCAATTTAGCAAGACTCGATCTCAAAATTAAAAAAAAAAAAAGGGCTGGGGATGTAGTTTAGTAGTAGAGTACCCCTGGGTTCAAACCACAGTCATCGTGTCGTCGTCCGTCCCCCCCCCCCTAGCAAAACAAAACAAAACCACAACTCACTTGCCCCAGGAAGTTTCAAAGCTCCATTCTTATACTTTTTATTTAACATCTTTGGTTTGTTTCTTACCTATTTTTTTTTGGGGGGGGTGTGAGGTCTTTTCTCAAGCTTATCTTACTGATTTGTGTTTTTTTTTTTCAAAACTAAATTTTTTATTGGTATACTGAGGATTACAACAGACACTTCACTTTGTATGATTCTTAATGCACATTAATGAAAATCTAATAAAGCCTTATACTGTGATTCTTTTCCACTTATTCCAGCGACTTTCCAGCTTCATATCTGGAGGCAAATTTTCTTTAAAAAGGTATTAAATACTAGTTGAAACTGTGCTAAGCCATACTTATGTCACCCCCTCCCAATTCACAACTTTGCCATACATTCTTACTCAAAATTTTAATCTTTCACAGCACATTAAATTATTAGGTCAGTTGCGGTGGCACACACCTGTAATCCCAGTGACTGGTGATGCTGAGGAGTACAAGTTCAAAGCCATCATCAGCAAATCAGTGAGGTCCTAAACAACCTTTTTTTTGGGGGGGGGGGAGTTGCTAGGGATTGAACCCAGGGGTACTTTTACCTCTGGGGTTCCTAAGCAACTTAATAAGATCCTGTCTCATAAAAAAATTTAAAAAGGGCTGGGTATGAGCACTAGTGGCAAGCTCCAATTCAGCAGTAGGTAAACTACCCCTGCATTTAATCCCTACTACAAACAAAAACTTTCAATTTAGCTTTTTTGAATTCACACAGGTAGTATGAATTTCAGGTCTATATTGTGGCTTTAAAGAGGATTTGTGGGAACAGCCCGGAAAACATAAAATAAAACTAAATGTTCGATTTAATGTGTTCAATTCCCAGTACTAAAACAAAAACAAACAAAAAACAAAGAGCTAAGGCATTAGAGAAGGGCTGGCCTAAACAATATGACTCAGATTATGGGGAGAAACAGCAAATATTTCAACAGTTGAACCCAGAGTCTGGCCCAGTGGTTAATTCCAGCTACTGGAGGTTGAGTAAGAAGGATCACTTGAGCCCAGGACCATAAAACCAGCCTGGGCAACACTGAGAGCTCTGGCTCAAGAGCAAATAAAATGGGCCCAGAATGGTGGCACATGCCTGTTATCATGGGAGGATGAAGCAGGAGGACTGCAAGTTCAAAGCCAGCCTCAGCAACTTAACAAGAAGGTCCGGTCTAAAAATAAAAAAGGGCTGGGGATGTGGCTCAGCAGTTAAATGCCCCAGGGTTCAATACGTAATACCAAAAATGTTAATCATAAATAAAAATAAATTAAAAAGCTGAACTCGAAAACAGAAAGGACCTCTCCCATACCAATGTAGAGTCAAAGTTAAAATGGGTAAGTTCCAGCCAGGCATGGTAGTACACACCTGTAATCCCAGAGACTTGGGAGGCTAAGGAAGGAGGATTACAAATTCAAGGCTATCCTCAGAAATTTAAGTAAGGCTCTAAAAAACTCAATGACTCCCTGAACCAACATTAAAAATAAAACGGTGTGGGGATGTAAAGTGCCTTTAGGTTCAATCCCCAGAACCCAACCAAAACAACAAGTTCCCCTTTCTCTGGGAAAGCTTTCTTCCCCATCATCCTCATTCTACTTTGTGTACCCTGTCTAAACTACAGACCATTAAAAACTACAGTTCTGGGTCACCAAGGATCAACAGACAAGAAGTGCTACCTTATTATCTCTATGGGTAAGTACTTTCTGATTGATTTTTTTAAGACTTCAGTTGTTTTCTTTTTTTTTTTTAAAGTGGCCTGAGTTTACTTTTTTTTTGGGGGGGGGGGGTACTATGGATTGAACCCAGGGGTACTTAACTACTGAGCCACATCCACAGCCCTTTTTTTTAATTTTCAATTTTCAGACAGAGTCTTGCTAAATTGTTTAGGGCATCACAGTTGCTGAGGCTGATCTTAAACTTGCAATCTTCCTGCATTAGCCTCTGATCTGCTTGATCAGCTGGGATTACAGGTGTGTGCCACCACATCCAGCTTAAACTAAACTTTTTTTTTTTTTTTTTTTTTTTTAACTATGGAGTGCTTCTTGGCTTTTGGTTTCAAGGCTGCAAGAAACTTTTACAATATAATCAAAACCATTAACTAAGCTTGGCACAGTGGTGCACGCCTGTAATCCTAGCAGACTCAGGAGACTGAGGCAGAAGATCATGAGTTCAAAGCTAGCGTCAGTAAAAGTGAGGTGTTAAGCAACTCAGTGATACCCTGTCTCTAAATAAAAATAAAAAAGAGCTGGGGATGTGGCTCAATGGTCAAGTGCCCCTGAGTTGTATCCCTCCCCAAAACAAACAAAAAAATGCCCCCATTAACTAAATGTGAAAATTTTCAGAGAAGCAGAAGCATCTCTAGAAGCACCATAAACAATTACATCATCATCTTGGTTTAGAGATGTTAATTCACAATTCCCTCATATCAATTACAAAGGAAGGAAACAGACTAACTTTTATATAGTCCCACTAGGACAGACATGTCCCACATTATTATTATTATTATTATTTTAATTTTTGTTTTTGGGTACCAGGTATCGAATTCAGGGGTATTCGGCCACTGAGCCACATCCCTAACACTATTTTGTATTTTATTAGAGACAAGGTCTCACTGAGTGCTTAGTGCCTCGCTAAATTGCTGAGGCCAGCTTTAAACTCGTGATCCTCCTGTCTCAGCTTCCAGAGCCTCTGGAATTACAGGAGTGCACCACCTTACCTTGCTAACCCAGCTCCCCTTTTATATTTTATTTTGAGACAGGGTTTAGCTAAGCTGCTTAGGTCCTTACTACGATGTTGTGGCTCAACACCTGCGATCCTCCTGCTTCTGCCTCCTGAGCAGCTGGGATTACAAATGTGTGCCACCACACCCAGCCAAGATATTATTTTTAACTTTTTGGGTATGTGTGTGGAGTGGGGGGCGGGGCACTGAGGAATAAACCCAGGGATGCTTTAACCACTGAGCCACATTTCCAGCCCTTTTTGTTTTTTAAGTATTTTTATTTTTAGTTGTTGATGGACCTTTATTTTATTTACTTATATGCAGTGCTGAGAATTGAACCCAGTACCTCACATGTACTAGGCAAGCACCCTACCACTCAGCCACAACCCCAGCCCCTAGCCCTTTTTAATATTTGGGTCAAGGTCTCACAAAGTTGCTTAGGGCCTTGCTAAGTTGCTGAGGCTGGCTTTGAACTTGCAATCCTCCTGCCTCAGCCTCCCAAGTTGCTGGGTGCTAAGTAGCACTTTTAGAAAGCAAGTCCTCTTTGTGTTACTATACAGGCAAGTAAATAGTGCTTGCTGTACCAAAGGGTGTTTTGTTTTGTACCTGGGATTGAACTCAGGGACATTCCACCACTGAACCACATCCCCAGTCCTATTTTTTTTTTTTTTTAAGAGAGAATTTTTTTTTTTTAATATTTATTTTTTAGTTATCGGCGGGCACAACATCTTTGTTTGTATGTGGTGCTGAGGATCGAACCCGGGCCGCACGCATGCCAGGCGAGTGCGCTACAGCTTGAGCCACATCCCCAGCCCCCCCAGTCCTATTTTTGACAGGGTCTCACTGAGTCACTTAGCGCCTCACTTTTGCTGAGTCTGGCTTTGAACTTGTTATCCTCCTGCCTCAGCCTCCCCAGCTACTGGGATTATAGGCGCATGCTGTTGTGCCTGGCCCAAAGGTATTTTTAATCAAAGAGGTATCAGAATCTTCTCTGGCTAAATTAAACAGGCAATTTACTAAAAGTTAGCATCATTACCACTATGTCACTGGAAAGGCAAAGATAAACATGCAAAGATAAAGAAAATCACTCTCTCTGCCACCACTAAACACTAAATATCATGATTTAAATCTGTTAAAACCTTTACTACTGACAGTGTCAAATTATCAGGAATTCAATCTGGCAACTATTACCTCTACTTTAAGCTGACCATCCCCTACTGCACCCCTGACCACAAGTGGAAGTTATAAATAGAATCCTCACTTCCTTAGACAAAAAAAAAAAAGAGAGAGAAAGATGAGAGATGAGAGAGAGTATTTTAATATTTATTTATTTTTTTAGTTCTTGGCGGACACAACATCTTTTGTTTGTATGTGGTGCTGAGGATCGAACCCAGGCAGCACGCATGCCAGGCGAGCTTGCTACCGCTTGAGCCACATCCCCAGCCCCTCCTTAGACACTTTCAAAGAGAAGTCATCTATAGCTATGTCCAACTTTGGTTCAGAGGTCACATGCCCGCATCCATCTAGGTAGAAAAGAACCCAAGAATTTGAGTTTGACTTTTTGCTGGAGAGGTTAACTAATATTTTGGGCATTTCAGCAAATGTAGAAAACTAATAAAACATTTGGAGGCCCCAAGTATGGCAAATATTTATTATAAGAGTTTAAGACTAACCAAGCATGGATGCAGTCTTGAAATCCTTGGGACCTGGGAGGCTACAGTAGAAGAACTCTAAGTTCAAGGTCAGCCTCAGGAACTTATGGAGACTCTCAGAAACTTAAGATTCTGTCTTAAAAGGATTGTGGATGCAGCTCAGTGGTAAAGTGACCAATGCAATCTCTAGTACCAAAAATAAAAAAACAAAAACATTGACAAACTAAGGCTAATATTTAACATACAAAATATGTCATTTGTAATTATCCAAATATCCAAAAAGTAGCTAAAAAAAAAATCCCATGTCTTTTGCTGATGGGACAGACTAACATTACAATATTTAATAATAAATCAAAATAACGAATAGAAACATGCCTTTCCAGGATCATGCTACTCATAAATCTGAAGTGTGAAACATGTTTCTTGCTAAGGGCATTGATGGGGGAGGGATGGGGAAAGCAAAAGAGGAAGTACTGGGGACTGAAATGGAGCATATTAAGTTTTATGCTTTTAAAAATGTCAAAATGAACCCCACTATGTATAACTATAATGCACTTTAAAAAATAAATAAAATGTAAGATCTATGGCATTTTGTAAGATATACTCTAAAAGCCACTACTGTATATAAGAAGACATATGTAAAGTTGTATTCAGCAAGAACTGACTCCATGAGTAAAAAACTGAAAACAACCAAAATGCCCATTTAAGAATGAATAGTTGGGTTGGGGTTGTGGCTCAGTGGTAGAGTGCTCGCCAAACATGCATGTGGCACTGGGTTCCATCTTCAGCACCACATAAAAATAAAGATTGTGTCCACCTAAAACTAAACAAATTAAAAAATAAATAAATAAAAAAGAATGAATAGTTAACTCATCAATGTTTACAACAACTTAATTTACAATAGCTAAACTATGGAACCAACCCAAGTGCCCTTCAACAGATGAATGGATAAAGAAACTGTGGTATATATACACAATGGAATATTACTCAGTCTTAGAGAAGAACGAAATTATGGCATTTGCCCATAAATGAATGGAACTGGAGGATATTGTGCTAAGTGAAATAAGACAACCCCAAAGAACCAAAGGCCAAATGTTTTCTCTGATATGTGGATACTAATTCATAATGGGGGGTGGAGTACGCCATAAGGGCAAATAGAAGTACTTTGGATTAGACAAAGTGGAGTGAAGGGAGGGGAGAGGGTATGAGGGTAGGAAGGAAAATAGAATGAATCAGACATTATCACCCTATGTGCATATATGATTACACAACCAGTGTAACTCTACATCATGTACAACCAGAAGAAAGAGAAGTTACACTCCATTTATATATATGTCAAAATGCATACTGTTGGCTGGGGATATAGCTCAGTTGGTAGAGTGCTTGCCTCACATGCACAAGGCCCTGTGTTCAATCCCCAGCAACACACACACACACCAAAAAAAAAAACCTACTAAAAAATGCATTCTGTCATGTATACTAATTAGGACAAAAAATGAATAGTTAAAAATGTGGTTTAACATGAGAGACTCTAAGAGTTTGTTTTCTAAGAGGGCCTTTATCTTGGCTTTGCTTTCCATTATTTCAATTACCCTTGGACAACAGCATTCCAAAAACATGAAATGGAAAAGTGCAGAAATAAACAATGTCTTGAAATTATGAAGTTGAGTTTCATGATGAAATCCTGCACCTTCTGCCTGGTATGTGAATCATCCCTTTGTCCAGCATACCTACTCTAGATATGCTATCCTTTAGTCACTTAATTATTGACTGTTATCAGATTAATGTTATCAGATCAACTGTACAAGTTCATGTTCATTGTGTTCAAAAGCAACCCTTATTTAATATTGGCTCCAAATCACAAGACTGGTAATGCTGGCAATTCATACACGTCAAAGTTAAAAGGTGAAGGTTCTTTTTAAGGGGGGAAAAAACCCACAATCATATGCTTAGGTTGTTAAGATGTACAGTGTAAGATGATATTTTGAGAGAGATCATATTCACAATTTTTTTCTTTTTTTTTGGTCTGTGCATGTTGTACTGGGAATTTAACCTAGGGTTTCACACATGCTGTGCAAGTGCTGTAACACTATACTACATCTCCTTCCCTTTTTATTTTTTGAGACAAGGTCTCACTGAGTTGCTGAGGCTGACCTTGACCTGGCAATCCTCTGGCCTCAGCTTCACTAGGACCTGGGATTACAGGTATGCACTAAGTAACTTTATTTTAATTTTATAATCATTCTATTTTATTATTATTGTTAATCTATTAACGTGTTCCAATTATAAATTAAACTTTATCTTAGGTATATGTGCATAGGAAAAAATATAGTAAAAATAGTATTTGGTATTGTCTGTAGTTTCAGGCTATTCACTAGGGGTTTTGGAATGGTCTTTTATGGATAAAAGAGGACTATTGAAATATGACAAGTATGGTAAGTCATATTGTTCAAAGAAAAAAAAAATCAAGTTGCAAAACAATGAGCACTCTTCTGTTGTTGGCTGCTTTTTTTTTTTTTTTTGGTACTGGGGGTTCAGCCCTGGAGTGCTTTCCCACTGAGCTACATTCCTAGCCTATTTTTTTATATTTAATTTTATTTTTTAATATTTATTAGCTTTAGGTGGACACAATATCTTTATTTTGTTTTTATGTGGTGCTGAGGGTCGAACCCAGTGCCTCACGAGTGCGCTACTACTTGATCCATATCTCCAGCCCCCTTTTTTATTTTTTTTTAATTTGAGAGAAGGTCTTGCTAAGTTGCTTAGATCCTCACTAAGTTGCTGAAGCTGATCTTGAACTGGAAATCCTCCTGCCTCCGACCCCTAGAATTGTTGAGATACAATAAGCATTTATTTATTTATTTTGCAGGGTGGCGTTTGGTAGCAGGGATTAAACCTAGGGCGCTTAACCACTGAACCACATCCCCAGTCCTTTTTTTATTATTATTAATTTTTTAAAAATAAATGACAGCAGGGCTGGGGATGTGGCTCAAGCGGTAGCGCGCTCGCCTGGCATGTGTGCGGCCTGGGTTCGATCCTCAGCACCACATAAAACAAAGATGTTGTGTCCGCTGAAAACTAAAAATAAATAAATAAATATTTTTTTTTAAATTTAATAAATGGCAGCAGAATGCATTATAATTCTTATTACATATATACAGCACAATTTTTCACATCTCTGGTTGTATATAAAGTATGTTGATATCAATTCACATCTTCATACATGTACTTTGGATAATGATATCCATTACATTCCACCATCCTTGCTAACCCTGGCTCCCTCCCTTTCCTTCCCAACCCTCTGCCCTATCTAGAGTTCTCCTATTCTCCCATGCTCCCCCTCCCTACCCCACTATGAATCAGCCTCCTTATATCAGAGAAAACATTCGGCATTTGTTTTTTGGGGGGATTGGCTAACTTCACTTAGCATTATCTTCTCCAATGCATCCATTTACCTGCAAATCCCCAGTTCTTTTTTTTTTTTTTTTGGAGAGAGAGAATTTTTTAATATTTATTTTTTAGTTTTCGGTGGACATAACATCTTTGTTTGTATGTGGTGCTGAGGATAGAACCCAGGCTGCACGCAAGCCAGGCGAGCGCACTACCGCTTGAGCCACATCCCCAGCCCCCCAGTTCTTTTTTAAATTTTGAGACAGGTTCTCTCTTAAGTTGCTTACAGCCTTGCTAAATTGCTGAGGCGGCTTTGAACTTGTGATCCTCCTGCCTTAGCCTCCTGAGATGCTGAGATTACAGGCATACGTCACTTCACCCAGCTACAATAAGCATTTATTTTTAAATTTAATTTTCTGTAAATAATGCACCAGCATAGAATGAAGACAAAAAAAAAAAATCACTAGTTACCAACTAATATTTTTTATTTTTGTTTGTGCTTTTCTGCTTTTCCCCCACACTTAACATTTTACGCTTTTAAAATTAAAATTGTACGCATTTTTAATAATTTGTATTTATGGTATAAACATGTTTTGAAACATGTATATGGTGAGGAATGGCTAAATCAAGCTTATACACACACACTTCTCTACACTCTCTATTTTTATCTGTGTGATGAGATTACTTTAAAAAAATAATTACACACGTATAACAACACATAGCCAGGTATGATGATGAATGCCTATAATCCCAGCTGCTCTGAAGGCTGAGGCTAGAGAACTTTGATTTCCAGGCCAGCCTCTGCAATTTAGCAGAGGGGTGGGGGTATGGCTCAGCAACAGAACACCCAGCTTCATTCCACAGAGCCTCCTCTGCCAAAAAAGAAAAGTTTAACACAAAAAAACCTCAAATTAAAAGATATCCAACTGGAAAAACTATTCTTCATTAGTGACATGACTACTGTTTTTAAAGATGAAAGTTTATAGAAAGTTTACCAATTGGTAAGGAAAGCACAAACAAATAAAAGGACAATTCACAAAAGGAGTACCCAAAAAGCTAATATACATGGAAAACTGTTCAATCTCACTATGCACTGAGGAAATGTAAAAATCAATTTTCTCATTTTAACCTTACAAATTAGAATGCCTTAATGCTAACAAAGATGCAGTAAATTGGGCATTCATAAAAACTGTTTAAACAATTCTGGAAAGCAATTCATCAACAATGATACTAACAACTTCAACATGTTCATACCTAAACCTTCTATGTGAATTTCAGTCAAAATGTTTATATACAAGAGTGTTTCTTGTAGAATCATTCTAAACTGGAAACTGAAAATATTCAACAAATACCAAGCAAGTGCTCTACCACTGAGTAATAAAGACTTCTATCAAAATTCTTTATAGGCCAGGCATGTTGGCACACACCTGTAATTTCAGCAGTTCAAGGGTGAGACAGGTGGATCACATAAAGACCCTCCACAACTTAACAAGACCCTGTCTCAAAATAAAAAAAGACTGGGAATGTAGCTCAGTGGTGAAAGTATCCCTGTTTTAAATCCCTAGTAAAAATGAAACAAAACAAAAATACCTAGGAGAATCAGAAGCCCTTGAAGTACAAAGCGGCAGAAAAACACAACCATTAAAGGATGTAAAAACTGCTCTGGGCTGGGGCTCAGCAGTAGCACACTTGCCTGACATGTGTGAGGCACTGGGTTCTATTCTCAGCACCACATATAAATAAATAAAGGTCCGTCAACAACTTAAAAAAATATATTTAAAAAAACCCCTGCTTTAAGTATACACTGAAACTATCTGTCAGCATACACATGGTATGCAAGCATACAAACTCAGACACTCAACAAAAAATATCCACACTATCCCTAAAGGGAGACAGATCAACTACCATTCCTTCCCCCAACCTCCACCAACACCTCTATTTCTAAGTGATATATGTCACTCCCAAATAAGAAGAGCAGTCTAAATTACTGGACCATTTAATGCAAAATCCTATCTGGAGAGCAAAGGAAAAAAGGGAAACAGTAAATTCTTATCAAAATGATTATCTCCTTGTTCCAAGATCAGTTTTAAGGTAATAAGTAGAACAAAGTGATAGGGAAGAGTCACTATAAATATGGTAAACCCATCTCTTTGGCTATACATAACCTTTTACTTACCTATTTACTATCAGAAATCCCATGCCACTTAACCCCATAAATGCTGTAAAACAGAAATAAAATATATAAATTGGTTAAACTGACTTGCCCCAAGGCAGATCAGTCTATCCAGGTTCAGTTTTTTGGTTTTGTTTGTTTTGTTTTTAAATACTTTTTTAGTCATTGATGGACCTTTATGTATTTATTTGTATGTGGTGCTGAGAATTGAACCCAGGGCCTCACATGTACCAGGGAAGTGCTCTGCCACTGAGCCACAACCCAAGCCCTGCCAAGTTCAGTTTTTATCTCTAAGATTAACAGGGCCATGACATTTAAGGTACTTATTAAGACCCCCACATACACCAATGAAAAACAAAATTTGTCATTTCATCTAGTATAACTTCAGTCCTAAATGTGAACAACCAGAAAATGGAGATGAAAATTTACCTCTCATATTTTACTTCATGAAAGTAAAAATTTAAAAAGTAGGAATTCTTCACTCAGAGAATAACACTTCAGAAACAATTCATCTTCATTAATAATCTGTTAAATACTATCACCATCCATATTTTACAGATAAGGAAAAGGTTACCTCACCTCACCTTAAGGTAAAGTATCACACCCACAGTGACACAACTAATAAGACTGAGCCAGGATCTGATCCTAGGTATTCTGGAGCGTCCATGCTCTTTATCATTATACTCATTACCTGAGAGGACCCTTTAAGCCAGTTATACTACATAGGAATATTATAAATCTCCTCTCCTTGCCAAATGGTCTCTGGCCCCAGTTGTGCCTAGAGTGACTAATGATCCAGAAGAAACAGACACAGAAAACAGCCACCAGATGAGAACTAGAATTCCCAGGGCAGAAGTCACTTGGGATCTGCAATAATTTCTACTCTAGGGCAAAGGTACTGTTAAATTTCATTTGAAGAAAAAAATAACATTCATGGTAGCCTACATAACAGAATTTACCCAATCACAAAATATTTATCCTAATCTCAAATTGTTTTGTCTGTTAACTCCATGATGGCAGTGACCTTATCTATGGTTTATTGCTCTGGCACTTTCAACAGTGACCAGAACATAGGAGACCCACAAGAAATTTTGTTGAATGAATCAATACAAGTACATACTAGTCAGTGTTTCTCAAACTTTAATGTGCTTAAGATTCACCAAAGGAATGATACAGAGAAGATTAGCATGGCCCCTGCACAAGGATGACACAAATTCGAGAAGCATTCCAAAAATAAATAAATAAATAAACCAAAAAAACGAAAAAAGAAAAAACCAGATTCACCAAAGGGAGACAGAGCAGAGGTGTACGCCTGAAATACTAGTGGCTTCGGAGGCTAAGGCAGGAGGTTCAAAAGTTCAAAGCCAGCCTCAGCAACTCAGTTAAGACCTTGCCTCAAAATAAAAACCAAAAAGGGCTGAGAATTTAGCTCAGTGGGAGAGGGGCCCTAGGTTAAATCCCCAGTGTTTCTCTCTCTCCCTCCTTCTCTCTCTCTCTGAAACACACACACACAAACACACACACACTGAATCAAGGCTCACTCATCATTCACTGTCAAAGAACACCTGAGTTTATTTGCTAATAAAGCTATTGCCACTGAACCTTAGAGGAAAATATGCAAATTATATCCCCAAATCTTCAGATGGAATCTGTCAACTGTTCAAAAAACAGGGTATGGTAGCACACCCCAATAATACCAGCTACTTCAGGAGACTGAAGCAGGATGATCACAATTTCAAGGTCAGCTTGGGCAATTTAGTAAGATCCTGTCTCAAAATAAAAAATATAAAGGGCTGGAGTCAAGCGCAGTGGGACACACTCAGTAATCCCAGTATTTGGGAGGTTGAAGCATGAAGATCACAAGTTCTGGGCCGGGCTCAGTAATTCAGCAGAAGATCCTAAATAACTTATCAAGATACTGTCTCAAAATAAAAATAAAAGGACTGGGGATGTAGCTCAGTGGTAAAGCACTTGGCTACCTGTATGAAGTCTTGGGTTCAGGTCCCAGTACCACCAAACAAACAAAAACCAAGAAAAACAAAAATGTAAGCCCCTCTATATTAGTAGCACTTTTGGTGGGTCTTGAATTGCTAGGAAAACATTATAAAGTTACACATTTCTCTCAAGAAAGTTCTACAGAAAACTCATGAATCCTCTTAATAAAGAATAATAAAGTTCTTAGTAAAGAACTTTAGCTGCTAGTATTCTAGCTACTTGGGAGGCTGAGAGAAGAATCAAAAGTTCTAGGCTAGCCTCAATGATTTAGCAATACCCTGTCTCGAATGAATACACCTATTTAAGATAGAGGATAAAATAGATAGGACCAGGGATGTAGCTCAGTGGAAACGAACCCTGGGTTCAATCCCCAGTACAATTAAATATTGGGGGGGGTGTGGATATAATCCTGTTACACCCCCCCCACCAAATCTAGCATTAGCAATTAAATAGATTAGGATAGTCTTCAAATTCTGAGCCTTTACTTCAATTGGTAAGCTGAGAGACCAATCACTGATAAAGCTGATAAATTCTGTTACAAATGAACTTAACTAACCTCCAACCTCAAATGATCAAATAATCATTTTCAGGAAATGTGTTCTTTTTTTTTTTTTTAAATCTGAAACATTTTTTTTTAATATTTATTTTTTTTCAGTTTTCGGTGGACACAACATCTTTGTTTGTATGTGGTGCTGAGGATCGAACCCTGGTAGCATGCATGCCAGGCGAGCTTGCTACCACTTGAGCCACATCCCCAGCCCAGGAAATGTGTTCTTTAAATTCCTGTAGTGACTATTAAGCCAGCAAACCCTTAGTTACTTTAAATGTGAACAACCAGAAACCAGAGATGAAAATTTACCTTTCATATGTATATACTGAACCAGCAATCACAAAGAGAATGCTTATGATTCTAAAAGCTTTAATGTAACTATCAATCCTCTTAACAACCCCCCCAGATATATATTAATATTATCCTAATGTAACAGTACATTATCTTCAATTTACAGGCAGGAAACTGGAAAAACTTGCCCACAGGCATACATCTACAAAGTGATCCAGTCTAAGCAGGGTAAAGTTAGCCTGGCTCCAGATTCACTTTTTGTTTCAAGATGGGTCTCACTACGTCATCCAGGCTGGTTTCAAATTCCTTGGCTCAGGTGATCTTCCTGCTTTAGCTTCCCTAGTAGTTAAAACTACAGGTATGGGCCGCCTTGCCCAGTGTACATATTTTTAACCATTCTTTTATACAACCTTGCATATGAATGTCTTATATTATTCAGTAACTGCCTTCCTATTTTTTCCCTCCATCCAACTCAAAAGCCTAGAATAAACTCTAACCCCAGCAACCCAAGAGGCTGAGGTAGGATTATAAGTTCAAAGACAGCCTTAGCAACTCAATGAGACCTTATTTCTAAATAAAATACAAAAAAGGACTGAGGATGTGGCTCAGTAGTTAAGTTCCCTGGGTTCAATCCCCAGTACAAAAAAAAAAAAAAAAAAAAAAAAAAAGAAAAGAAAAAAAATCCAGTGGCTTCTGGAAGGCAACTGCTTAGGTATCAGTAATTTATATACCAATACAGTGCCAAGGATTAAATGATAGTATATATTAAGCCCTTACCCAGATTATTATAAAACTTAATATATAAATACTGTAAGCACCACAAACACAACTGTCAGAATACAGATAAAAACAAATTACAGGGCTCTGGTTGTGGCTCAGTGGTAGAACACTTGCCTAGCATGTGTGAGGCACGGGGTTCGATTCTCAGCACAGCATATAAATAAAAAGTCCACTGACAACTTAAAAATTACATACACTTATTTATATATAAAGAACAAATGACAGGATTATACCTGCCTCAGGTCACAGAATTAACATTTAACCCAGGATCCCCAAAGTCTTACAGAAAACAATGCATCATACAAAATATTCACAATGTTTTCAAGAAAACTAAAAACCTGCCTCCAGTATTAAACTTTAAAGAAAACAAAACAAAGCACAGATTACAGTTATGATACATCAAAACACTAAGAACTCTATCAAAGCCAAAGGGTCACTTTCCATTTTCACTGAAGGATATTCAAAGGTTTAAAAAAAAAAAAAAAACCCCAAACAACAACTTTTTTTTTTTTTTTTTTT
>NW_025999960.1:16229571-16244958 GCF_001458135.2 Marmota marmota marmota | reverse complement strand
AACTTTTTTTTTTTTTTTTTTTTTAATAATTTGACAATGATACCTGGATTAATAATTTTGGGGAGGATACTGGGGATTGAACTCAGGGGCACTCAACCACTGAGCTACAATCCCCAGCCCTATTTTGTATTTTATTTAGAAACAGGGTTTCACAGAGTTGCTTAGCACCTTGCTTTTGCTGAGGCTGGCTTTGAACTCGCAATCCTTGTGAGTCAGTCTCTTGAACCACTAAAAAATTCTTAACTTTCTCTATTTTGTACTCCTGTGCAACAAAGACTCAGACTCCATTTCTAATTACAGGGTCAAAATCTTGTTTTAAGCTCCAAGGTAGAAAACCAAAATTACAGATTTGAAATGTTCCTGTTTAATATCAAGGATTACTTCCATTAGCTAAGAAATATGAAGCTGGCAGTCAGCACAAATTCAAATTAACCAAAATATAAAATAGTTGAGTATCAATATTTCTTTTCCTCAGTACTGGGGATTGAAGCTAGGGTACCATACTACTGAGCTACATCCCTAGTCTTTTTTGAGATTAGGGTCTCACTAAATTGCTGAGGCAGATCTCAAACTTGTGATTCTCCTGTGTCAGCCTCCGGAGTGGAGTGGATAACATTACAGGTGTACCCCATCACACCCAGTTGAAGATCAAGGTTACTAACTATTAGGTTGTTTTTTTAAAAAAACAAACAAACAAACAAAAAACATACTACCAGCTCCAGTATATAGTCCAGAATTGAACTGTTCAAAACTCACTCACTTATAACTTTCCTTGGCAAAAATTTCACAATTTGTTCATTTTTTTTTGGTCAGTCAGTGATATCCAATAACTCTACTAATAAAGAAGCTGATGGGAAACAACTGAGTACTTTATTTGGGGCAAAAGGCACAACACTACTAATAATTAACAAAATTAATAAAAATTATCCAGGCAAATATCTTACAACTTATTTCAGAATCTAAAACTAGTAATGTTATTGCCTAAAAAAGCAAGAAAACTTTTTTAACACTGGGTCTCACTATGCTGCCCAGGCTGGTCTCCAACTCTGGAGCTCAAATGATTCTCAAACCTCAGCATCCCCAGTACCGGGGTTACAGGTGCATGGAATCTGCACAGCTAAAATTTATTTTTTTATTACATTAAATCCTAGGAAACACAGAAATGAGGAATTACTGTTTAATGAGCAGACAGCTTCATTATCCCAAGATGAAACAAGTTCTGGAGTTGTATGGTTGTAATGGTTGCACAACAATGTGCACATCTTTAAAAATAACAATGAATTGTAAACTTAATAGTTAAAAATGATAAACTTTATATGTATTTTACCATAGTTAAAAATTATCTTGGCCAGGCGTGATGGAACACATCTGAAAATTCCTGCAAGTTGGGACGCTGAGGCAAGAGAATTTCAAGTTAGAGGCCAGCCTCAACAACTTAATGAGGGAATATGGTCTGAAAAATGATCAACATGTTAACAAAATTACAACCTGTCTCCAGGTGCTCAAAAGTTTTAAACAACCTGACAGCACATGGAAGAAGGGCACATATCACTGTTTAAAATACAAAATATCCTATAAAGGAATTTAAGTCGGGTCACATTTGACAACTTTGTACATTATCCATACTTTTCCCCCCTCTTCCCAGACAGAAACTGTCTCAGAACATAGGTGTCTTCAAAAAACAAAACAAAACACACAAACTACCTTAAATCAAAATAGTCCCTCGATGAAACAGAAGGTTAAACCAGGTCTGCTGGCATTAAACCCAGTGACCAGGGAGAGTGAGGCAGGAGGATCACAAATTCCAGGCCGGTCTCAGGAACTTAGTGAGACCCTATCTCAAAATAAAAAATAAAAAGGGCTGGGGATATAGCTCAGTGACAAAGTACCCTTGGGTTCAATCCCCAGTACAAAAAAAAAAAAAGGAAAGAAAAAGATAGAAAAGAAAAGGAAAAAAAGTCCAAGTTTAAAAAAATTGCATGTATTACTTTAAATTCCTTATCTGCCTTTAGATGTCTATTACAAAATAACTATGATTTATGAGATCTAATTCCAGCTTCAACTTTAATTAGCTATATAATCTTGACAAGTTCTCTGTGCCTTAGTTTCTTTTATCTTTAAGATGGGGTTAAGAATACCTCAAAGAGATGTGAAGCTTGAGCGGATATATATATATATAAATGCAAAACATCTAATGTGCCAGAAACGTAGGAGGCTGAGACATGGGGATGAAACATTTTCAGACCAGGCCTGGAGCTTTAGCTCAGTGGCAGAGCACTTGCCTAGCATGTGTGAGGCACTGGGTTTGATCCTTAGTATCATATAAAAATAAAATCAAGGCATTCTGTCCTCTATAGCTATCCCACCGATTCCAGTTATAAACTATTTAAGCTGGGCGTCTCTTTGGGGGGGAAAAAAAAAATACATGCAAGTAATATTTCAATCACAACCACAGAGGAGTCATGGATCCCAGATTAACTCTGCCAAAGATAATATCCACAAGCAACTTCATTTAATAAAGTGGTTCTTAACCTTTCGTGCCAGACTTCTTTAGTCTGATTGATCTATGGATCTCTTCTCTGAATTTTGTGTATGTGTACATACTAGGGATTGAACCCAGGGGCACTTAACCACATCCCCAGCCCTTTTTATTTTTTATTTCGTGATAGGGCATCTCTAAATTGCTTAGCACCTTGCTAAATTGCAAAGCTGGCTTTGAACTTATGATCTTCCTGTCTCAGACTCCCCAGCCCTTGGGGAGGTGCACCACCACAAACAGGTCTCAGACTCTTTTAAAACACCACCTGAAGTATACAGGATTACAAAGCAAACCAGTAATATTGAAATATAGTTATCAAAATATTTTAAAATGTCTAATATGGTAGTGAATGTCCTTTAAGTAAATTTCTAAACATATAAAAAGGAGTAATGAGCATAAACAATATTTCAAGATATCTATAAAACCTCTAATATGAAAAACCTGGTTTGTCTCTTGGTGACAAAGTCACAAACTCTGCTGTCTTCTTTGAATTAAAAAAATTTTTTGATTCTTTTCCATCTAGATTCCTGTCAAAAGCTAAGGAAAATAAACAGGCAAGTTTTTTCCTCAAACTCAACCTCAACTAAGGTACTTCTCCAGTTTTATCCAGGAACCTAAATGAAGAATCCTGGCGAGCCAAAGACTTGTATTCTGAAAGCCAGACTTCAGACTTTAGTCCCACCTTATTTACACCTGAATTACTTTAGACATCTAACTTCTGAGCTTTGTTTCCCCTCATTGAGAATAATTCTGGTATCATGAGGTTTTAAGAATCAAATATTAGGAAAATGCCAAATGACCAAAGCGTTATTTTTGACAGATTTTAACACTATATGTTCAGTATCAAATATTTAATCACACTGTTAATCTTCAATAAAACTCATGATATGGGGCTGGGGATGTGGCTCAAGCGGTAGCGCACTCGCCTGGCATGCGTGCTGCTCGGGTTCGGTCCTCAGCACCACATACAAACAAAGATGTTGTGTCTGCCGAGAACTAAAAAAGAAATAAATATTTTAAAAAATTCTCTCTTTTAAAAAAAAAAAAAACTCATGATACGAAGAACTGATTAATAGGAATATTAACTTTACATAATAGTTTAGTAAGATAAGGTAGAGCTGTCTAAACTGGGAAGTGAGGACTGATTTGACATTAGAATCCCCTGAATCTAAATCCCAGGGTTTTTTTTGGTTTTTGTTACTGAAGACTGAACCCAGGGGCACCTACCACTGGCCTTTTTGTTTTCTATTTTGAGACAGGGTCTCACTAAATTGCTTAGGACCTCACCAAGTAGCTGAGGCTGGCTTTGAACTTGTGATCCTTCTGCCTCAACTTCCCACACTGCTTGGATTACAGGCTTACCCTAAATTCCAGTTCTACTGTTTGCCTCAGTTTCTTTCTTTGTAAAATGCTGCAATATCACTTTAGAGGTACTTACTCAATAAATGTACCTATTACTGAAATTCACAATTAATAACGCCAAAGGAATCAATCTAAAACTCTAAAAAGTTTACTTTGGAATTCACGTTGATATAAAGCAACTGCACAATCTTCTGCCTGACAAAACATACGCAAACTTAAAACTATGTAGTATTTGCTTGGCATAACATTCCTAAAACAAACTAGCACTGGCTTAAAATCAAATCGGATTTCTTATTCTGAAGAAAACAATGGATTTTAAAAGGATGAACAGGCAGAATGAGCTCGGCAATTTTAAACTTTTTAATGATGTGCTTGGAATATTCCAATGAATGTTTATTATTAATATTGATATACTCTAAAGTAGATTTAAACTTAATTGAAAGATCTCTGCGCTGGTGATGTAGCTCAGTGGTTGAGCACTTAACTTTGCCTAGCACGCGAGAAGCCCTGGATTCAATTCCCAGCACAATAGAACAATAAAAATCATCTGACTTATTAGAAATACAGTATTAGGTTAAAAGAAAAATACTTTTTTAAACATTTACTTTCTGTAGGAATACTACGGAGTAAAATTCTCCCAGCCCACCACCCCGCAAAACACTTTCCACCGGCTGCTCCTAGATCTCAGTCCATTATATCCATTATACAACCTGTAATTTCCTTCCCTCATTGAAAAGCTTCTTTTTACCGGCTTGATTAACAAAACCCAAGTTGCGAAGTTGCAGCTTTGCTGGTTTGATGTTTTCACAATGTAAGAACAATATGATCTGGAATCTACTCAAAGTATTAGCCAGGCAGTCAGCTGACGCTCACTGCACACAACAGAAGGACAGAAATGACAGAAATTAAAGTTCGCGTTTGTATAAGGCAGGTACCGCTACTTTGAAACCTAAAATAAGTCAAGAGCACACGTTCCAGTTAAAGTAATAAAAGTATTTCTATTGCTCAAATGACAATACAAAAAAAAAAAAAAAAAAAAAAAAAAAACAAGGCTTTTCCCAGACTACGTTTCTTTCATTCTTGGAATTTTCCTTGTAAAGAGGTTTTATCGGTTCATAGAACCAACCCGCATCACGCAGTCGCCGCCTGAGTAACTTTTACAAAAGGTCAAAGCGGTGCCTTTCAAGACTTCCAGACCTACAGGCTTCCCCTCCGTTCACAGTAACTCGTTTTCGCCCATAGAACGTTCCAGAGATTTAGGGACATGGACCGAACAAAATTTGGTGGAAACTACAAAAAAGCTTTTTTTTCCCCAAACACTTAACACTCCCCGCCCCCCGATAAAACTCCAAAACAAACCAAGAAAACACATTTCACCTTCTCCCTCCGGGGTCCCACATGTTGCTCGCCTTCCTCCCAGAGGCCCCGCGAGGCCTCGCCTCACTCCCGAGAACGCGCCCACCTGATTACCCTTTTCTCCGACAGACTCCGCCCCCCCACCCCCGCCCGTTCGCCTCCTTTAGATCCATATGGGACACTTTTAGCTTCCTCTGATCCTCAGGCCAAACCAGACAAGCCCCCGATACCCCACCTCCCGTCCTCCCGCGGTACGGGCCTCACCCTCACAGCTTCCCAAAGTGTTGGGAGCGCGCAGAGCGGAGCTGCAGGCCTGCACGGCCCAGGTGCTGTGTCAGCCTATCTGCCGGTTCCGCGGCGTGTACGGCCTGGAAAGTCACATGGCGGTGGGACCGGCCGGCGCCTCTACATTCCAGTTCTCCTCAGAGAAGAAGATTACCAAGTCCACTCACCTCCACGAAGAGCAACATGTCTTCCTCCGCTCGGCCCAAACGTTCCCGCCGCCGCGACTCCAACTGGCATGCAGGCCCGAGCCCCACTCGCTAGGATAAGGACACTCGCCTTGCCCCTCCACCCGGCAGTGGACCCGACTCCTCCCCCGCCGTCAGCCGCAGCGGCCCGACCCGCCCAGTCCCGCCTCCCTTGAAACAACAACTCTTTCCGGTTCTAGAGAAAAATTGCTTCCGGGAGAAGAGGAAGCCCTTGGCGCGCTCAACTTAGGCACTACACCTATTCTGCCAGCAGTGTGGAATGTACTATTGTCTGGGATCGGGGGAGACCATCAGAAGGAGGCGTCATTCTGTGCCAAGAGATTGAGTAAAAATGTTATTGATGCATTTTATCCCTTGCCAGATAGGTACCACAGCCCTAATAATTCCACGGTTTTCATATTTCAAAATCTAGATCTGATTAGAAGCCGATCTTATGTGAAGTGTAGTGGAATAATCGCCCAGCCCTGTTGAAAACGTAGTGGCTCGCAGAAAAAGGCAGAGGGGGGAAAAAAAGCTGTAGAGTAGTAAAGATGTTAGTACTGCTATTGTATAGTAAATTCTTACTGTGTGCTTGGCAATATACCAAGCATTTTGCGTGAATTAATTTTAAAACAATCCTATGCAATAAATAGTTTTATTTTAATACACCACTTTACAGTTGAAGGAGCTCTCGGTGGAGGGCGGGTTTCCCTTAGGCACACCTTTAAAGAACTTTGCTCCAGGCTCGCTCAAAGGAGGTCTCCTGATTAACATAATGCATATAATTACACCTAGTCTATATAGCAACTCCATCGGTTTTTCTGCCATACTTAAATGAAACAAAATAAAAATTGAGTTTTAAAAATTACCTTTATAATTTTTTGCTAGATTTATCCTTCCCTTACCAGTCCCATGCATACCCTAGTTCAGACACTTGTCTTTTGAAATAATCATGCCTTGATCTTTTCTAATGAATTTTTTTCCATTCCAATTTTTTATTCTTCTCCTTTTGGTACTGGGGATTGAACTCAGGGGCACTTTATAACTGAGCTACATCCCCAGCCCTTTTTATTTTTTATTTCGAGACAGGATTTTGCTAAGTTGCTTAGGGCCTCCCTAAATTACTAAGTCTGAGTCTGACTTGGAACTTGCAATCTTCCTGCCTCAACCTTCCAAGTCACTGGGACTATAGGCATGCTCCACTGCGCCCCAGACTCTCCTTCCTTATTTTTAAAAAATCTTCTAAAGTGAAGGTTTCATAATCTCCAAACTGCTGTTACTTGCTTTCAACACCTTGCCAATCTGATCCTTTGGAATCTCCCTTGTTTAACCTCAAAGGAAACCTCTCACTTTCTCACATACCAAATTGATTCCATCATCAGATTGTTAGTAACACAGACCCTCCCTAGTCTGATTCCCCAGTAAACTCTCATTGCTTCATCTCATTGATTAGACCAATCTCTTCAATTGCCCCCCAAGATACAAACTCATTAGTACTCACCTCCAAAGCCATGACTCAAGGTATCTTCCCTATCTGCAGTGCCTTCATTTGTCAACCAACCATCTCTCTCCATAAAGTTTTCCCAAAGACTCTGTTCTCCACAGATCTCTTCTTCATGTCCCTTTTTGCACTTGATTGTTATATTTTATCTCAAATTGTTTATTTTTTTTGTTTTTTAGTTTCTTCACAGGAACCTTATATATTCTTCTCAGTTTAGGATAATGATAGCTGCATAATAGTGTCTCAACAAATGCTTGTCGAATGGTTAGAAGAATTTTGAAAGTTTGCTTTAAAAAGACTTCATTTCCAATTGCTGATGAATTCCATGCTGCATGAAACATACAAGCAAGAGAGCAGGAGAGAGAGTAATAATGCTAAGTTAGTTTAGTTAACATTTTGGCTGCTTTATGAATGCCTACTGGAATAAGCAATGAGAGAAAAGTTAAGTAAGGCTCTCACACATGAATATTATGATGAACAAAGTACTTAAAGAGGTGAATTGATAATGTCAAGAAATGCTGGATAATGCTGGGAGCAGTGATGCATGTCTGTAATCCCTGTAACTCAGGAAGCTGAGGCAGAATGATCACAAGTTCAAGACCAGCCTCATTAACTCAATGAGACCCTGTCTGAAAATTAAAAATTAAAAGAACTGGGGGGAAAAATTAAAAGAACTGGGGTTATAGCTCAATGGTAAAACACCCCTGGGCTCAATCCCCAATATCATCCCCCCAAAATTAAATAAATAAATAAATGCTGGATAATGATAGGTATTTTAATCAGACCTCATATTTATAAAAATAGCTCCTTAATTGTAGTCCTTTCAGAAAACATTATGGAAAAAAAAAGAAAACATGAATTTGAGTAAATGAATGAAGTTGGTCTGACAATCAAAGTATTCTGGGGTTTAAAAAAGTTTCTACAAAGGCTGGGGAGGTAGCTTAGTTGGTAGAGTGATTGCCTGACTTGCGTAAGGCTCTGGGTTCAATCCCCAGCACCACTAAAAAAAAAAAAAAAAGGTTCCACAAAGAAAGATACTGAAAATAATAATGCATCTCTACATTTTACTCAGTTTCTCTGGGAGAACTGATGAAAAATATGCCAAATATGAGAAAAACAAAAGTAGAGCATCTGGTTTTGGGAAGCTCACCAAGGAGTGGATAAATAATAGTTATATATTTAATGAGATAAATACTATAATAAAAAATTTACAAGTGATTTGAAAACATAGAGGAGGGAATCACTCAGAAAATGACATCTTAAGGAGAAGGGAAAATATGTAATTTGCTCCCTAATATACTGATTATCTTTAAAACATCAAAATTGTGTTTTTACAAATTACGAAACATAAATTTTATAAGTTTACAAGATATCATCATAGGACTAATTTTACAATATATTTACCAAAAGGTCTTAAATAAGAAGTTCTGATAGAGAAATTGTTATACGTCCATAATTTGTATAAAATTTAAAACCTGTAAAATGATACTATATAGTTTATGAACACATGCAAAACTATGTAGACTAGATACAGATACATTAAATTCATGATTGTTATTGCATTTGGAATGGAAGAGGGGAAGGAAGGAATCTGGGGAGGACAACAAAGAGGATGTCAGTTCTCTAATACTTTCCTTTATTTAAAAATATCTGAAGCAAAACTAAAGAGAAAACTAACAAAATATCAGAATTGACTAAGACAAAATATTTGTTCACTCTAGGTGATAAGTACATAGCGATTTGTTATATTATTTTCTGTACTTTTATACATTTTAAATTAAAAAATAAAGCTACACAGTGAACAAAACACCCTATCCTTTAATTGCTCCAGCCTCCTAAATCCTTTCACCTCCTCTGTAATCAAAGGAGCTGCCCAAAGCACTCCTCTTCTCAGGTGGAAAGCAGCCTTTAGCATTCCTTTTGATTTTTTGAGCCAACTATGGAACTTGAATTTCAGTCAATTTCCTTAAAAAAGAAGAAGAAAAAGAGGAGGAGGAGGAGGAGGAAGAGTGTGATATGCATCTAAATAATATCTTCCAATTACTACATGTCTAGGAAAAGTTAAGGGACAGCTGTGAAAATTGTAAAGTACTATCCTATAACAGGTTTAAAAATATTTAAGCGAAACTAAGAGAAAAGAAGAACCAAGAATTACATTTGATATACTGGATTGCATCTTGAATTCTAACACCTAGATTTCAAGTTCATTTAAGCAGGGCTACATCTTCTATATCTTTTAGTGTTCCTGTTGTCTATTCTTTCCTCCCCTCCCTCCCCCCTTCACCCATCTACCAACACAGCATATAGAATGCCTAGTTCTCTGCATATAGTAAGCACTTTTTAAATGTATGAGTCAATATTAATGTCACAGTAGATCTATTATGACATCGCTGGGTCTGGAATACCATGGTTAGGGATCAGTTGGTAGTAAGCTAAGTCACAATCTCTAGGAGCAGGCTTCTGGCTTCCTAGTGGAAACACTTTTATTAGCATTTGCCTATATTCTGTGGAAAAGAATAAAAGAAAAACACCCAAAATTTCAAACATTTACCAAAATGAGAAATGAGGTAGATAGTGATTCTGAATCAGAAAAAGAGAATGATGCCTCAACCATGAGAAGAAAGCCTGGAAGTACCCTTGATGTTCCAGTGGTCTCTTACCTTGAAATCCCATTCTCAGTACAGACAGTCATCTCTAGGATTGAAAAAGCACAGCTCATACGAGCCAAAGAGGTAGGTAGTGAATCAGAAGATTTATAGATTACAAGTTTTTTTTTTTAACTTTTCATCACCAGGTACATTTTTTTTAGAACTCATTTTTTGTTGATGATATTTAACTGTATTTGAGAAAATATTGACTTCAAATGATGATTTCACCTGACTAATGGATAACAAGATCCAAATTGATGTTAATCTCTTCAGATTAGGAATTAATGAATCTATTTAAGAAGTAAATCAAGGCTTGCTTAGCATGCTCAAGGTCCTGGGTTCAATCCCCAGCACTAGAAACAAAAAAAAAAGAGAGAGAGATAGAGGAAAAAGATATAAATATTGGTACTTTCTCACTCTTCAGGCAGAATTTCCCTGTTCCAACTAGCAACAATAACAATGTCTATTTTCTTTTGCAATTCTGGGGATTGAACCCAGGGACTTCTACATGCTAGGCAAGTGCTCTACCACTAAGCTGCATCCCTAGCACATTTTATATTATATTAAATTAATGAATTTACCCATGACCTCCAAAAGTTTTTCATGCCTCTTTATAAGACTTCTACATGCCTTCCCTGCCACGGACCCTAATCCCCAGATAACTACCAATCAGTTTCCTTTCTTTTTCTTTTCTTTTTTTATGGAACTGGGGATAGAACCCAAGGGCACTCTACAACTGAGTGACATCCCCAGTGCTTTTTATTTTTAATTTTGAGACAGGGTTTCACTAAATTGCTAAAGCTGGCCTAGAATTTGAGATCCTCTAACCTCAGCTTCCTTGATGCTGGGATTATCCTGCTGAATATAACTTCTTTGGGGTGGAGGGTACTGGGGATTGAACTCAAGGGCACTCAACCATTGAGCCACATCCCCAGCCCTATGTTATTTAGAGACAGGGATTCACTGAGTTGCTTAGCACCTCACCATTGCTAAGGCTAGCTTTGAACGCATGATCCTCCTGTCTCAGCCTCCGGAGCTGCTGGGGATTACAGGTGTGCGCCACCATGCCCATCTCTGAGCTGCCTTTGAACTAGAGATCCTCCTGTTTTATGTTTTAGCCTCTGTAGTCACTGGGATTACAGGCATGTGCCTTCATCCCTAGCTGAATACAACTTCTTTATCAGATGGGTGATTTGCAAGTATTTTCTCCCATTCTGTGACTTGTCCTTTTCTTCTTCTAATAGTGTTTTTCAAATAATATAGGTTTCAAGTCCAATTTATTGTTTCCTTTAGTGGTTCCTGCTTTTGGTGTGGTAAGTAAGCAAATTTTGCCTAACCCAAGGGCACATTTCTCCTATGTATTTTTCTAGATCTTTTAGACTTCTGGATTTTACACTTGGGTCTATGATCCACTTTGTCTTAATCTTTGTATATGATGTCATATATAGATTAGGGTTCTTTTTTTTATATTTATTTTTTAGTTTTCGGTGGACACAACATCTTTATTTTATGTGGTGCCGAGGATCGAACCCAGCACCCCACGCATGCCAGGTGAACGAGTTACCGCATGAGCCACATCCCCAGCCCCTAGGGTTCTTTTTTTTAAAAAAAATAATTATTGCAGCTCCATTTGTTAAAAAGACTATCCTCTCACCATTAAATTGAATTGGCTCTTCAGTTGAAAATCAGTTGACCATATCTTTGAGTTTATAGTTTCTCTAGTCTGTTATATTAATCTATTTGTATTTCTTTATGCCAATGCCACAGTATCTTGATTACTGAAGTCTTTATAATTATTTTTGAAACCAGGTAGTTTTAGTTCTACCATTTTGAACTTCAATTATTCCAATCTCTCCCCCCACCCCTTTTCTTTTTCTTGGGCTTCTTTCTCTGGAGTGACACACTAAAACACATAAAACTTAAAAACTGTCTTTATCTACACAGCTTTCCTCTCTTTGCATTTCCAAATGAATTTTAAAATCAGCCTGTGAAATGCTATCAAATATACATTTTTAAAAGCCTGCTGAGCCAGATGTGGTGGTACACACTTGTAATCCTAGTGACTCTGGAGGCTGAGACAGAAGATTCAAGGTCAGTCTCAGCAATTGATGGAGACCCCTGTCTCAAAATAAAGCATAAAAAAAGGCTGGGGTCATGGCTCAGTGGTTAAGTGCCCCTGGGTTCAATCTCTGGTACCAAAACAAAACAAAAATGTCTACTAATATCTTTGATTGGGATTGTATTGACTTTATTAATCAATTTGGAAAGAATTAATTTTTTTTTTTTTGGTGCTGGGGATTGAACCCAGGGCCTTGTGCATGTGAGGCAAGCACTCTACCAATTAAGCTATATCCCCAGCCCCAAGAATTAAAATCTTAACAGTATTTTGTCTTTTGACCCCTGGACATAGCATATTTCTCCATTTATTTAGGGCTATACACTGAAAAAAACTACAAAGCATTTCTGAGAAAAATTAGCCTACTTTCCAACATATAGGACTTTATACTTCTTTTGTCAGATTCATCACTAAGCATATGTTAAAGTTTAGATCTGGAAAAACCCCGAAGTCTTGGTCCCCAATGCAGCAATATCCAGAGGAGGGGCTTTTAGGAAATGACTCAGTCATGAGGGCTGTAACCTCATCTTTGGGTTAATCAACTGATGGATTAATAATTTGGACGGACTCTGGCAGGTGGTGAAAACTGTAGAGGTTAGAACTGAGTTGAAGGGAGTGGTTCCTCAGGAGCATGCCTTTGGGGACTTTATCCTGTTCCTAGACCTTTTCTTACTCCCTCTGCTTCCTGGCTATCATGAGGTAAGAGCTTTCCTCCACTATATCCTTCCACCTTGATGTTCTGCCTCAAACCAGGCCCAAAGCAATGGAGCCGCCAACGGTCAACTGGAACCTTTGAAACTGTGTGCCAAAACAAATCTTTCTTCCTTTAAATTTTGTTTATTCAGAATAAACAAAAATAAATAAGAAAGGGGTGGGGATATAGTTCAGTGATAAGGTGCCTCTGGGCTCAATCCCCAGCACCAAATAAATAAATAAATAAATAAGTTTCTCTCAGGTATTTTGTCACAGAGATGAAAAGCTGACTAAACACAGCATATCATATTTTTTAAAAAAATATTTTTTAGTTGTTGATAGACCTTTATTTTATTTATTTATATGCAGTGCTGAGAATAGAACCCAGTACCTTACACATGCCAGGCAAGTATGCTACTGCTTGAGTCCCAGTCCCAGCATATCTTATTTATTTATTTACTTTAATTTTTTTATTCTAATTTGTTATATATGACAGGGGAATGTATTACAATTCATATTACACACATAGAGCACATTTTCATATCTCTGGTTGTATACAAAGTGTCTTCATACAATTCATGTCATCATACATGTACTTTGGATAATGATGTCCATCTCATTCCACCATCATTTCTAACCCCATGCCCCCTCCCTTCTAGAGTTTTGTCTATTCCTCCCATGGTACCCCTCCCTACCCCACTATGACTCAGCCTCCTCATTTAAGAGAGAATATTCATCATTTGTTTTTTGGGGGATTGGCTAACTTTACTTAGCATTATCTTCTCCAACTCCATCCAAGTACCTGCAAACCAGCATAACATTTTTAAAAAACATTTTTAGTCATAAATGGACATAATGCCTTTATTTTGTTTATTTTTATGTGGTGCCTATGATCAAACCCAGTGCCTCACATGTGCTAGGCAAGTGCTCTGCCACTTAGCCACAGCCCTAGCTAGCCCTCATATTATTGCTTTTTAATTTCAATCTTCAATCATTCACAACTAATATATAGAAATACAATTGATTTTCACATGTCCATCTTGTACACTAAACTCAGTTCTTAGACGTTGTAGATTTTTTTGGTACATTCTTTGGGGTTTCCTACATATGCATTCCTGTCATATGCTAATAGGGGCAGTTTTATTTCCACTGTTCATATACATGTGTATTCTAACTTCTTTTCTGACTTGTTAAGGGGGTATAGGACCATCAATATAAAGTTGCCTAGAGGTGATAAGAACAGCACCATTGCTTTGTCTTTAATATTAGGGTAAAACATTTAGTCTTCTAACATTGAGTAATGATAGTAGCTACACTTTTTTTTTAAGGTGCTCTTTATCAGGTTATGGAAATTTTCTGCTTTTCCTAGTATGTCAAGATATTTTAAATTAGGAATAGACACTGAGTATTATTAAAAGCTTTTACTGCACCTATAGGGATAATTGTTTGTTTTTCCTCTTTAGGTCTGTTAATACACTGAATTATATTAATTTATGAATGTGAAGCAAACTTTGCATTTCGGGGATAAATTCCACTTACCTATGATGTATTATTCTTTTTATATCTTGTATTTGGTTTACTAAAATTTTATTAACTTTTGCATCTATATTTATGAGGTATATTTTCTGTAGTTTTCTTGTAATGACTTTAGTTATGACATCAGTATATCACTAGCTTTAGAGAGTCAGAAGAATCCCCTTCTGTTCAATTTTCTGTAAGAGTTTGTTGAGAATTTGTGCTGCTTCTTTTTATAAGTTTGGTAGAAACTACCAGTGTTTGGGTAGGAAGAGGGAGAAATAACCAAGGGGACCATATGTGCTCAGAGTCTAATTTATAGGAAGGCTTTAGACCACAAATTCAATTGAAAATACACATAGGGCTATTTAGATTATCCATTTCTTTCCTTTTTTGGCACTAGGAATTGAACCCAGGGGCATTTAACCACTGAGCAATATCCCCAGCCTTTTTTAGTTTTTTAAATTTTGAGACAGTCTCACTAAATTCCTCAGGGCCTCACTAAATTGCTGAGGCTGGCTTTGAACTTGTGATCCTCCTGCCACAGCTTCCCAAATCACTGGGATTACAGGCATGGAACACTGAACCCAACTTTTTGTTTTTGTTAGTGGGGATTGAACCAGGGGCACTCTACCACTGACAAACATTCCCAGCCCTTTATATTTTTTATTTTGAGACAGGATATTACTAAATAGATAGCTGAAGCTGGCCTCAAAACTTGTAACCCTTCTGTCAGCTTCCTGAGTAATGGGATTAAAGGCATGTGCTACCATACTTGGCTTAAAGTTGTTGACAATAATACATTATTATAATACATTATTTTACTTTTATTGTCTGTATAATTTATGGTGACATCACTTCTAATTTCTTTTTTTTCTGAGCTAATTAATTTTAATCACAGATAATTCATTTTACTCATAGTTAGTGAGCTATCCCCTCTCTGGGAGGGAAAGATATGTATTGGGAATATGTAGCAGTGGAATATATTTATATAATACTAGCTTTTCCTTAAGATGCTCTTTTATTTTTCTTAAAATATATTTTTATGGGGCTGGGGATGTGGCTCAAGCGGTAGCGCGCTCACCTGGCATGCGTGCGGCCCGGGTTCGATCCTCAGCACCACATACAAACAGAGATGTTGTGTCCGCCGAAAAACTAAAAAATAAATATTAAAAAAAAATTCTCTC
>NW_025999960.1:16218525-16229559 GCF_001458135.2 Marmota marmota marmota | reverse complement strand
AAAAAAAAAAAAAAAAAAAAAAAAAAAAAAAATATATATATATTTTTATAACTTTATTTTATTTATTTACTTTTTATGTGGTGCTGAGGATCGAACCTAGTGCCTCACCCATGCTAGGCAGGTGCTCTACCACTGAGCTCTACCACAGCCCCAGCTCCTTAAGATGCTCTTTTCTGTGAAACTATTTTTTATTTGTTCTAATTAATTATACATGATAGTAGAATGTACTTTGATACATCATACATAGATGGAGTATAATTTCTCACTCTTCTGTTTTTATATGATTTAGAATCCCACCAGTCGTATGGTCATATATGTACATAGGGTAATAATGTCCAATTAATACTATCCTTCCTATCCCTATACCCCTCCCCTCCCTTCACTCTTCTTTACCTAATCTAAAGTAAATCTTTTTCCCTAGCCCCCTTTATTGTGAATTAACATCTGCATATCAGAGAAAACATATGGCCTTTGGTTTTTGGTGATTGGCTTATTTCACATGATATTCTCTAGCTCCATCCATTTACTGGCAAATGCCACAATTTCATTATCTTTTAAGGCTGAGTAATATTCTATTACACACACACACACACACACACACATACACACATATGCCGTATTTTCTTTATCCATTCATCTGTTGAAGGGCACCTAGGTTGGCTCCATAGTTTAGCTATTGTGAGTTGAGGTGTTATAAACATTAATGTGGCTGTGTCATTGTAATATGCTGATTTTAAGTCCCTTGGGTATGAAACAAGGAGTGGATAGCTGGGTCAAATGGTGGTTCCATTCCAAGTTTTCTGAGGAATCTCCATACTGCTTTCCATAATGGTTGCATTTCCACCAGCAATGTTGAATGTACCTTTTCCTCCATATCCTCGCTAACACTGTTGCTTATATTCTTGATAATTGCTATTCTGACTGAGGTGAGATGAAATCTCAAAAGTAGTTTTGATTTACATTTCTCTAATTGCTAAAGATGTTGAACAATTTTTCATAATATTTATTGATCAATTTTATTTCTTCTGTGAAGTGTCTGTTCAGTTCCTTAGAACATTTATTGATTGTGTTATTTGTTTTTTTAGTGTTCAGTTTTTTTAGTTCTTTATATATCCTGGAGATTAATGCTCTATCTGAGGTGTATGTGGTAAGATTTTTCTCCCATTCTGTAGGCTATCTCTTCACGTTATTAAGTATTTTCTTTGCTGAGAAGAAGCTTTTTAGTTTGAATCCACCCCATTTATTGATTCCTGATTTTACTTCTTGCACTTTAGGAGTCTTGTTAAGGAATTCACATCCTAGGCCAACATGGTGAACATTGTCCTTGAAACTCTAGACAGAGCAATGAGACAGAGAAAGAAATTAAAGGAATATGAATAGGAAAAGAAGAACGCAAACTATCGCTATTTGCCTATGACATGATTCTATATTCAGAAGGGCCAAAGAATTCCACCAGAAAACTTCCAAAACTCATAAATGAAATCAGCAAAGTAGCAGGTTATAAAATCAACACCCATAAATCAAACATCTTTCTATCAGTGACAAATCTATTGAAAGAGAAATAGGAAAACTACCTCATTCACAAAAGCTTCAAAAAAATAAAATACTTGGGAATCAATCTAACAAAAGAAATAAAAGTCCTCTACAATGAAAATTACCAAACACTAAAGAAAGAAATTGAAGAAGACCTTAGAGGATGGAAAGACCTCCCATGCTCCTGGATAAGCAGAATTCATATTGTCAAAATGGCCATATTACCAAAAGCATTATGCAGATTTAATGCAATTCCAGTTAAAATCTCAATGACATTCTTCATAGAATTAGAAAAAGCAATCATGAAATTCATTTGGAAAAATACAAAACTCAGATTAGTCAAAGCAATCCTTAGCAAGAAGAGTGAAGCAGAAGGCATCACAATACCAGACCTTAAACTACACTACAGAGACATAGTAACAAAAAACAGCATATATTAGCACCAAAATAGATGGATAGACAAATGGCACACAATAGAAGACACAGAGACAAACCCACATAAATACAGTTATCCCATACTAGACAAAGATGCCAAAAAACATTCAATTGAGAAAAGACAGCCTCTTCAACAAACGGTGCTAGGAAAAATGGAAAGCAACATGTAACGAAATGAAATTAAATCCCTATCACCCTGCACAAAACTCAGCTCAAAGTTTGGATCAAAAACTTAGGCACAAGAATAAAGACCCTGCGCCTAATAGAAAAAAAAGTAGGCCCAAATCTTCACCATGTTGGCCTAAGATCTGATTTCCTTAAAAAGACTCTAGGTTCCTTCCTTCCTCCCTCCCTTCCTCCCTTCCTTCCTTTTTTCCCCCAGGGTCTTCTTGCCTTGGCAGCCAGAATCCTCTAGAAGAAACCACTTCCCTGTGTGGATAGGCACTGGCTCCTGGCAGGGGTTGTCTGAACCTCAATAACAGGGACTATGGTACTGGTCCTGCTCAGGTTCCCACACAAGTTGGATGTTAAATACCTTATGTATTTTTCACTCAAGGCATAAAGAAAGCAGGAGAAAGAAATCCCCTTGCTTTTCAACTTTAATTAGCAAGTACCAAGAATATTTGACTGCGCATTTTAGGAGAATATTAGGCCAGTCTCATCGAAAAATATTCACAAGGGAACTTCTACTATGTGTAAAGCCATTTCCCCTTCACTGAGAAAGGGGGTAGGGGGAAGCCAGAGAGACACGTGGATGAATAAAATAGAGCTCCAGCTCTCTGGCATGACATGGCCAGGAGAAAGAGGGCATTGTACCATCACATGGGAGCACCCAGAGGGAGCCATGATTCTGACTGGAGTAAGTTATTCATCCTATTAATGGAACACCTACAGTGTGGCTCCTATCTGGAGGCTTACAATGGGAAAATGTGACAGAGATGTCCAACTGTCATCTTGCACTCCTTTCCCCCTTCCTTCCTTAGTAATTCAGCCCCAAGTTTCAGTTAAGCACAAGGCTTCCGGGCCTCTAATTTCTGATATTGGTAATTTGTCCTCTCTTTCTGTATAGAAGTTTATAAATTTTAAATTAATCTCAAAAAATTAATTTCTAGATTCACTGATATTCTAATTGCTTTTCTCTTTTCTTTTTTTTCCCTGTGTGTGTGTGTGTGTGTGTGTTTATGTGTGTGTGTGGTGTGTACTAGCAATTGAACCCAAGGCACTCCACCACTGAGCTACATTTTAACCCTTTTTAAATTTGTTTTTCTGCTAAATTGCTGAAACTCTCCTCGTACTTGGGATCCTCCTCCCTCAATCTCCTGGGTTGCTGAGATTATAGGTGTGCACCACTACGCCCAGCTTTTCTGTTTTATATTTTTATGGATTTCATGCTGATCTTTATTATTTCACTTACATACTTTTTATTTTGCATTTAATTTGTTCAAGGGTAGAAGCTGAGGTCATTGCTTTGAGATATTTTTTCTTTTCAGTGTTTTATTCCACAAATCCCCCCCTCCAAATGAAAATGCTTAATTTCCATTTTCATTCAATTCAAAATATGTTCTAATTTCCTGGTGTGTGGGGTTTTTCTTTTCTTTCTTTTTTTATTTTTTAATTTTATTTTAAGACAATGTCTTGTTAAATTGCTGAGGCTGTTGTCAAATTTGGAATCCTCCCACCTCACCCTCCCCATCACTGAAATTACAAGAGGGACTTCTGTGCCCAGCCTAATTTCCCTTCTTTGGCCAATAGTTTATTTAAAAGAATGTTATTTAGTCTCCAAGTGTTTGGAAATTTTGTGTGTGTGTGTGTGTGTGTATGTGTATGTATATCGACCCATGGCCTCATACATACTAGGCAAGTGCTCTACCATTAAGCTATACATCTCCAGCCATTTTTTTAGGTTGCTTTGAGATATATATATATATATATATATATATATATATATATATACATATATATATATATATATATATACACATACATATATTAGCTGTAGCTGGACACAATACCTTTATTTATTTATTTTTATGTGGTGCTAAGGATAAAACCCAGGGCCTCACATGTGCTAGGCCAGTGCTCTACTGCTGAGCCACAATCCCAGCCCTCCCTTATACCATTTTCATCCTATTAGTTGTTTTCTTGTTTTCAATACCCTTATTATGACTATTATTATTGTTATTTTTATTTATTTGTTGTGGTGCTAAAGATTGAACCCAGGGCCTTATACATGCTTAGCAAGAACTCTACTACTGAGTGACACACAAGTCTCCCTCCTTGATTAAATTTATATTTGAATTATATAAATTGAAGCTTCCCAAGGGAGAATTCTTTTTTAATTAATAAATTGTCTATTTATTTTGTAGTACTGGGGGTTGAATGTAGGGCCTCCACATGCCAGGCAAGAACTCTAGCTCTGAACTCTCTCCAGCCCCTTTTTTTTGGGAGTTGGGTACTGAGGATTGAATTCAGACACACTCAACCACTGAGCCACATCCCCACTCCTGTTTTGTATTTTTTTTAGAGACAGGGTCTCACTGAGTTGCTTCGTGCCTTGCTTTGAACTCTCGATTCTCTTGCCTCAGACTCCAGAGCTGCTGGAATTATAGGGGCACGCCACTGTGCCTGGTATCTCCAGCCCTTTTTATTTTTCAAATTTTTTTAGTTGTAGATGGACACAATACCTTTATTTTATTTATTTTTATGTGGTACTGAGGATCAAAGCCAGTGCCTCAAACATGCTAGGCAAGTGGTCTACCACTGAGCCACAAACCCAGCCCCTTTTTAATTTATTTTTTAATATTTTATTTTTTTAGTTTAGTTGGACACAACACTTTTATTTCACTTATTTATTTTTATGTGGTGCTGAGGATTGAACCCAGGGTCTCGAACGTGCTAGGCGAGTGCTCTACTACTGAGCCACAACCCTAGCCCCTTATTTTGTTTTTGATATAGGGTCTTTTGCTAAGTTACTCAGGCTGACCTGGACTTTGTGATCTTCCTACCTCAGCCTCCTGAGTACTGAGATTGTAGGTATGTGCCAAAGTGTCAGGCTTCCTTATGGCTTTTTTTCTTCTCTAGAAAACTACCCCTCTTAAGAAATCTGTTTCTGTGACCTTTTATATGATACATGTCTCTTTAAATTCCATATCTGGAAAAAGCATCTGTCCCTTTGCAACTCAGGTTTGGTTCTATAGCAGCTGCTCTTGCAAGACTTGGCAACTTTGAAATCTCTTCTGTGAAGTTTGTAACATAATCTGGCCATTTACTTTTTTTTTAAGTATTTTTAGACTTAGGATGAATTTTGTTTTTCTTTAGTTACTCCAATTCACTCTCAGGATTCTTCACTAGCATCCTTCCTCTATCTTTTTTTTTTTTCCTCCTCTTTTTTACTTATAGTTATCTTGCATTTTCACCATTCTCTGTCTTTAAATGATGTTTAATATGTGAATTTGCTTAAAAGTTTTTTTTTCTTCTTGTATGGAATTTTCATATATGTGATATTATTCCATATCTTTGGAATTGTGTTCTAGTTAAGAAATATTTCCTGGGGCTGGTGATGTGGCAGAGTGCTCATCTAGCATGTGTGAGCCACTGGGTTTGATCCTCAGCACCACATAAAAATAAATAAAATAAAGGTATTGTGTCCATCTACAACTAAAAAATTTTTAAAATTTCTCTACCATAAGGCCATGAAATATCTTTCCATATTGTGTTTGCCTTTCACATTTAGATCCACAATCCACTTGGATTGAATTTTGCTTGTTTTTTAAGATAGGAGTTAGAGCTTGATTTTTTTCTTTTGAGAAAAAAATCCCAAGTAGAGGGCGTTACAGGTGTGCCACCATGTCTGTCAGAATTTGAATTCTGACCAGACACAAGCATGGGGGGAATAAGTGATAAGCCTGGGATTTAAGTGAAGTAAGATGTCAAAAGAAAGAACTCTGCATACAGTTGGGACCTCTGACAGACAATAGTCTCAGTAAATACTAAGACTAATACTGACAAAGATAAAGATAAAGGGAATTTACTGAGCTGAGTATGGGGTACACTATAGTCCCAATCTACTTTGGAGGTTGAGGTAGAAGGATGGCTTTAGCCCAGGAGTTCCAGAATGCTGGTCAACATAGCCAGATCCTTTCTTTAAATCAAAAAAGAAAGAAAAGGAACTTACTGTTTTTTGTCTTAGATCTGGAAGATGGAGAAGAAAAAAAAAAAAAAAATCTTCTCTTAGAATGCCTACCAACAGACTGGCAGTCACAAAAGTTTGAAACTAGAATTCATACTTCCTCTCTATCCTCCCCCAAATCAACCTAGGATTGATCAATTGTATTTGTTTGTTTATTACTGAGGATTTAACCCAGGAGTGCTTTACAATGGAGCTACTTCCCCAGTCCTTTTATTTATTTTTTATTAGTTGTAGATGTACATAATACCTTTATTTTTTAAAATTTATTTTGTAGTTGTAGATGGACAGAATGCCTTTATTTTATTTGTTTTTTATTTTTATGTGGTGCTGAGGATCGAACCCAGTGCCTTAAGCATGCTAGGCAAGGGCTCTGCCACTAAGTTACAGCTCCAGCCCTATTTTGTTTATTTTTATGTGGTGCTAAGGATCAAACCCAGTGCCTCACACATTCGAGGCAAGTGCTCTACCACTGAGCCACAACCCCAGCCCCTTTATTTTTTATTTTGAGACAAGGTCTTGCTAAGTTGCTGAGGCTGGCCTCAAACTTTTGATCCTCCTGGCTCAGTGGCCCAAGTCTCAACCTGGAATTTTAAAGAGATCACAGCTTACTATTGCCCAAGGCATCTTGCCAGAAACAAAATTCCGTTTGGAGATTTTTTTTTTTCATTTTTATTTATTTATTTTTAGTTGTAGTTGGACACAATATCTTTATTTTAAATATTTATTTTTATGTGAAGCTGAGGATCGAACCCAGGGCCTCGCAAATGCTAGGCCAGTGCGCCACCGCTGAGCCACAACCCCAGCCCCTGGAGGAGAATATTTTAAACAGAAGACTACATGTATTTTCAGTAATAAAGTTTTAAGGAAAAAGAAAATTAGGTTAAAATGATCAAGATTTAGCAGAAACAAGGATCTATGAAATTACACCCACAATTACTACATGTTTTAAAAGATCAGATAAAGAATTTAGGCTCAGCTGGGTGTAATGGCATGCACCTGTATGTAATTCCAGCTACTTTAGAGGTTCAGACAGAAGGATTGCAGGTTCAAGTCCAGTTTGGGCAATTTAGAGGGATCCTGTTTTAAAATACATTAGCTTGAAGCCCTGGGTTTAATCTCCAGTACTGAAAGGGAAAAAAAAAAAAAGAATTTAAGCTCATTTACCATGTTTATATAAAAATGATCAAAATATGACAAGGAAGGCGGGGGTTGGGATTGTAGCTCAGTAGTAGAGCACTTGCCTAGCACAAGTTTGGGTTTGATCCTCAGCATCACATAAAAATAAATAAATAAAATGTCCATCTACAACTAAGAAAATCATTAAAAATATTACTAGGGCATAAAACATCTATGAAATTGAGCAGGAAGATTTGAGCAAAGTGCAGTGGTACATAGGTCTAATTCCCGTGACTTGGGAGGCTGAGGCAAGAGGATTGAAAGTTTGAGGCCAGCTTCAAAATAAAATAAAAAGTTTAGGGATTCAGCTCAGTGGCAGAACATTCCTGGATTTAACCCCTAGTACTGGGGGAAAAACAGAGAAAGAAAAAAAAAATAAGCAGGAAGATTTACAAAAGTACCAAATAGACATAAAAGGAATGGGGGAATGTATCTCATTCAGTAGTATAGCACTTGCCTAACATGTGTGAGGTCCTGGGTTTAATCCCCAGTACTGAAAGAAAAATTAAATCTATACTCAAATATACAGTAGTAAAATTATAGAAAACCAGGTATAAATGTTGTATTTTTTTTTTTGGGGGGGGGCGTGTCATTAGGGATTGAACCCAGGACACTCTACCACTAAGCTATATCCTATGACAGCCTATGAGAGGAAGGACCTCATAGTGGATTAACTTTTGTTAATCTTTGATTCATCACTTTCATTCCCTGATTTCCCTCTCAGCTCTTCTATGACCTATGTGAACAACCTCTGATTTAAATTTTTTAATGTCTCACATACCAAATATTCCTTTTGATGTTCTGGATTCATCTTGATTGATATAGTCAATATCCATGTAAAAATAGTAGAAATTAAATACAAAGATTATTAGAATTAATTGGAAAAAAAAAGTTTTCCAGTAACCTAAACAGAAAAGATAGAGATACTTTTAAAAAATAAAAAAGTAAAATGATGGCAAAAAAGTTTACCAAGATAAATACTAACCAAACAAAGATTGATTTAGTTGTGTTAGTATGAGACAAAATAGCTGTTATGGTTTGGGTTTGGAAAATCCCCCAAATGCACATGCATTGAAGGCCTGGTTCCTAATGCAGCAATGTTCAGAGAGGAACTTTTAGGAAATGTTTGAACCATAACGTCTCTAACCTCATCACTGGATTAATCCATTGATGGCTTCAAAATTTGAATGGGGTGGCTCAGGATGCTAAGGCAGGAAGATGGTGTGTTGAATTGAATAAAAATTAATAGTGACATAGAAATCAAATTTTGGGGAACTTGTTGAGTGCAGGGATAGCTTAAGTAAGAAATATCAGCTTTGGGAGTTGAAGGTGGAATAAGTTATTTCTTCCCTGAGCAACTTAGCAAGGCCCTAAGCAACTCATTGAGACACTGTATGACTCAGTGGTTAAAAGCTCCTGGGTTTAATCCCAGGTACCAAAAAAAAATTTTTTTTGAATGGAGAGTTGGGGTTTGACTCAGTGGTAGAGCGTTTGCCTAGCACATGTGGGGCACTGGGTTTAATCCTCAGCACCACATAAAAATAAAAAAGTAAAGGTATTGTGTCCATCTAGAACAAAAAAAAAAATTAAATTTTGAATGGACTATTGGGATGTGTAGAAAGTAGGAGCTAATTGAAGGGATTTGTTCCTTAAGAGAGAGAGTCTGTCTGTCTGTCTCTCTCTCTTTCTCTCTCTCCTCTCTCTATTTCTCTCTATCTCTGATCTCTGGCTATCAGGAGATGATGCTCCATTGTTCACTTCTGTTATGATGTTCTGCCTCACCTCAGGCTCAAAGAAATGGACTGAAATCTGAAATCTTGAGTCAAAATAAATCTTTCCTCCATTAAATTGTTTTTCTCAGTTGTTTTGTCACAGCAATAAAAACTGAGTAACACAACAGACTTTAAGGTTAAGTGTATTATTAGAGGCAAAAAGGATCATCATGTGTTAACAAAAAAATATTGTTACATATTAATTCTGAACTTGTATGTACTACTAAGCTCCTAATAAAGCTTGAAAATACATGAAGAAAAAAATATCAGAAGTACAAGGAGAAATTGAAAGAAACATAATTAAAAGATAAGTCAACAAAACTGCACTAAAGGTGTAAAAAGTTTGTTTAAACAACATGAAAACAAGTTTCATCTAATGAATTTTTGTTTGTTTGTTTGTTCTGGGGATTGAACCCAGAGTTGTTCACTACTGAGCCACATCCCCATCCCTTTTTATTGTTTATTTTGAGACAGGGTCTTGCTAAGTTGACTAGGGCCTTGATAATTTTCTGAGGCTGCCTTCAAACTTGCAACCCTCCTGCTTCAGCCTCCCAAATTGCTGAGATTACAGGTATGCCCCTAGCCTCATCTAATGTATATTTATAAGAAACTGGAAAATATATATTCTCCAAATGTACAGATAGAACACTTTCCAAAACTGATGACACTGTAAGTTATAAAAGAAGACTTAAAATAATTGATATCATGTAACCCCAGGGGATTGGGAAGTTGAGGCAGGAGGATTTTGAGTTCAAAGCCAGCCTCAGCAAAAATGAGGCACTAAGCAACTCAGTGAGATCCTGTTTCTAAATAAAATAAAAAATAGGGGTGGGGATGTGGCTCAGTGGTTGAGTGGCCCTGAGTTCAATCCCTGGGACTTACGCCCCCCCCCCCAAAATAATTGATATCACATATCCCACAAATAAGTAAGAAAAAGTTGGCTTTAAAAGAAAAACCCAGGGCTGGGGTTATGGCTCAGCGGTAGAGTGCTTGCCTAGCACGTGCAAGGCCCTGGGTTCAATCCTCAGCACTGTGTAAAAATAAATAAAATAAAGGTTAAAAAAAAAAGAAAAAGAAAAATCCAAATATAAGGGGGAAACTGAAAAATAACTCATAGGTCAAAGAAGAAGTCATAGTAGTAGAAATTAGAAAATACTTAGAACTATAACAAATGCACTATGTACAAAAGCATGTGGGATATAACTAAAGCAGTACTTACATTTATAACCTATGTTAGAAAAGAAAGTTTAAAATGACTAAGTTAAGCAGACAACTTAGAAGTTAAGGTAAAACAAGAAATTAATCCCAGAGAAAATAGAATAAAGAAAATTTTAAAAATTCAGAGCATCTTTGATGAATAAAAAATACAATGAAGTTTCTAAATAGGAAATCCAAAAGGTGATTCTTTGAGAAGTCTAGAAAAAAAATTCAACAATCTCTGGTGCCAGCCCCAGTGGCACATGCTGGTAGTCCCAGCAGAGGCAGGAGGATCAAAATTCAAGGCCAGCCTGGGAAACTTAGTGAGACCCTGTATCAAAATTAAAAATAAAAAGGGTTGGGGATATAGTTCAATGGTAGAGTACTTGACTAGCATGTAGGAAGTCCTGGATTCAAGCTTTATCACCATCCACATAAAAAGATGGGGCTGGGAGGCTGGGAACGTATCTCAGGGGTAAATCACTCTGGTTTCAATTGTTAGTACCAAACAACAACAAAACACAAAGACTGTTAGAAATGAAAGGAGTGACATAACAAAAGATACATTAGAGACATAAAAGTTATAAGAAAATGCAGAATATTAAGTACAACTTGCTAGAGAGTAAATTAGAAAACTTAGGTGAAATAGGAAATTTCCTATTTGTGAATTAAATTGTATGGAAAAAGAGGCTTATTTTGGCTTTCTCTCTCTCTCTCTCTCTCTCTCTCTCT
>NW_025999960.1:16210576-16217307 GCF_001458135.2 Marmota marmota marmota | reverse complement strand
AAAAAAAAAAAAAAAGAAAGAAAGAAAACCCTTATACATTGCTTGGGAACCCAAAACAATAGTATGTACATGGATATTTTAATACTGCTCTCTACCTTTCCTGATTTATTGAAGACCTTTAAGTGTTTCCACATGATAGTTGAATATATATATATATATATATATATATATATATATATCCTAAACAAACTTTTATATATATATATATATATATCCTAAACAAACTTTTCTAGAACATTTTAGTAAAATGAGAAAATATTTCTAACACACTTTATAAAGCCAGCATAACCCTGATATAAAAACCAGTTAAAGACAATATGAAAAGTAAAGTTAAATCAGGTGTGGTGGTGCATGTCTGTAATTCCAGCTACTTGTGAAGCTGAGACAGGAGGAGTGCCAGTTCAATTCCAACCTGGGCAATTTAGCAACTGTCTCAAAATAAAAAATAAAATGAATTGGAGATGTATCTCAGTGGTACAGCACTTGCTTAGCATGTGGTAGGCCCTGATTTTAATCCCCAAAACTTAAAAATGAAAAAAAAATTAAGTGAAATTATAATGTTACTCATGACATATATGCAAAAAAAAAAAAATCCAAATAAAATATTAGCAAACAATGTATGGTAGGCAGAATACCCTCACCCACCCAAATGATTTCAAAGCCTAATAGTTGGGGATATGCAAATGTCACTTTACATGGGAAAAAAATCTTTGATGATATGATTAAATTAAGGATCAGATGCTGGGCTGGGGATGTGGCTCAAGTGGTAGCTCGCTCGCCTGGCATGTGTGCAGCCCGGGTTTGATCCTCAACGCCACATACAACCAAAGATGTTGTGTCTGCCGAAAACTAAAAAATAAATATGAAAAAATTATCTCTCTCTTTAAAAAAAAAAAAAGGATCAGATGCTGCCTGAAAATCCCAGCATCTTGGGAGACTGAGTCAAGAGGATCATGAGTTGGAGGCCAACCTGCAAAATTTAGCAATACTCTGTCTTAAAATAAAATAAAAAGGGCTGGGGATGTAGCTTAGTGATAGAGCACCCTAAATTCAATCCCCAGTATTGAAAAAGAAAAAGAAAGAGACATCCCAACAAGATAACTTCAAAAATAGCCAAGACAATGCTAAAAAACAAGTTAAAATAGATAGTGAGAATTACTATAAGGCTATTCCAGTTGAAACATTATTGTATTGGCACAAGGATGGATATATTAGCTTATAAAACAGGGAGCAACATGATAAATGAAAGAACTGGCATTGACTATCAGGGGAAAAAGAAGTTAATACTTAACAATAGTGGTGGGATAATTGGTTAAGATTAATAAAAAAAATTATTTCCCTCTCTGATACTTAAATGTAAAGAAAACTATCTTTAATATTCTAGGGTGGAAAAAGATAGGAAACTTACTCTACTTTAAAAAGGAGAACATTATTGGTCAAAACAATACATAGAGAGGAGGAAACAAGATACAAAAGGGAAAAGATATCTACCACCATATAGAAAGTAAAAATATTATACAGATTTTTGATTGTTTGTTTGTTTGTGTGATATTGGGGATTAAAACAAAGGACCTCTTGCCTACTAGGGAAGAAATCTATAGCTGAGCCACATACCCAGCCCTCAGGGTGATATAATTTGGATATGGTTCAAGTGTTTCCCCCAAAGTTTTATATGGTGGAAGCTTGGCCATCAGTGTAGGAATGTTGAAAGGTTAAAGAATTTTCAGGTGGGGTGCTGAGCATTGAACCCAGGGGCGCTTTACCACTGAGCTACATCCCCAGTCCTTTTAACGTTTTTCTTCAGATACAAGGTCTCACTAAGGTGTTTAGGCCCTGGCTAAGTTGCCGAGGCTGGCCTTGAACTTGCAATCCTTCTGCTTCAGCCTCTTGAGTTGCCAGAATTACAGGCTTGTGATACCATGCCGCATGATAGAATGATAGAATTTTTAGGAAGTAGAGCCTAGTGGAAAATAATTAGGTCTTTGGGGCACACCCTTAAAAGGGAGTCATATATTTTTCTAGAGACCCCAGTTAGTACTTCCTGATTGTTAAGTCTTAGTCTGGCCTCTATATTCTTCTGACTTCCTGGCCTTTTTTTTTTTTTTGGTACTGGGGATTTAATGCAGGGTCACCATTACCCCCTGAGACACAGTCCTAGCCCCCACCCCCACTTTATTTTTTTTCTTTTTGGTACTGGGGATTGAACGCAGGGGGCTTAACCACTGAGTCAAAGACCCAGCACTATTTGTTTATTTTTAGTTTTGAGACAGGGTCTCACTAAATTGCTTAGGACCTTGCTAAGTTGCTGAGGCTGGTGTCAAACTTGCAATCCTCATGCCTCAGCCTCCCGAGTCGCTGGGATTACAAATGTATGCCACTGTCCTGGATGGCTTCCTGTGAGCCCTTTTGCACAGCTCCCACCATGAAGCTATCTACCATGTTGTGATGTGGCCACAAAGCCCTCACTCACTGTCACCATGCTCTTGAATCTCCAAAGCTTTGAGCTAAATAAACCTATTTTCTTTTTAAAACATCCAGTCTTGGGGCTGGGGATGTGGCTCAAGCAGTAGCGTGCTCGCCTGGCATGCATGCGGCCCGGGTTCGATCCTCAGCACCACATACAAACAAAGATGTTGTGTCTGCCGATAACCAAAAAATAAATATTAAAAAAATTCTCTCTCTCTCTCTCTCTCTCTCTCTCTCTCTCTCTTAAAAAAAAAATCCAGTCTTAGATATTTGGTTATAGCAACAGAGAATATACCAAAACACAGGATATATAAAGAATTCCTGTGAATCAAAGAAAAAAATAACCCAACAGAAAAATAAAAGGAGAAGACTGTCAGAATAGTGCACAGATTGCATGCCCCAACCTCAAAATATGAGGAACTGCCTCAAATCCCCATCTGGGATAATAACTCCCTGCTTCACGAGTCTCAATTTGAGCACTCTAGCTTTGGTGTTGGGAGGGAGTCAGATCAGAAGCTGATGCTTCCACGTCAGGAACAAGTTCTGGTTCTAATTTATCATCTAACACCTAGCCAGACTCACCTAGCAACTCAGCTGATTGAAGAACAAATTAGGATATCTTAAAGAATAGCCTTACTGTTGGCAAGGAGGTGGGGGAAAAGATACACTCATATATTGTTGGTGGGATTGTAAATTGGCACCACCACTATGAAAAGCAGTATGAAGATACCTCAGAAAACTTGGAATGGATCCAACATTTGACGCAGCTATCCCACTCTTTGATTCATACCCAAAGGACTTAAAGTCAGCATACTACAGTGATGTAGCCACATTAATGTTTATAGCAGTTCAATTCACAATAGCTAAACTATGGAACCAACTTAGATGCCCTTCAAAATAGATGAATGGATAAAGAAAATGTGGTACATGTACACAATGGACTGCTACTTAGCCTTAAAGAAGAATGAAATGATGGCATTTGCAGGTAAATGGATGGAACTAGAGAAATAAGCCAATCTCCCCAAACCAAAAGCTGAATGTTTTCTTTGATAAGTGGATGCTGATCCATAGTGGGTGGGGAGATAGGGAAGACTGAAGGAACTTTGGTTTGTGTAGAAGGGAGTGAAGGAAGGGGTAGGGTTGTGGAGATGGGAAGGACAGTAGAACGAGACAGACGTTATTACCCTATATATGTGTATGATTACACTACTGGAGTGACTCTGCACCATGGACAGCCAGAGGAATGAGATGTTGTGCTCCATTTGGGTACAATATGTCAAAATGCATTCTACTGTAAAATAAATAAATAAGATTGAGTCCCCCCCCCAACACACACACAAGAGTAGGCCTTACACAGCATCTGCCTAATGGAGTAGATGACCCAGGAAGAGATATATCAGAAAAAAGATCCAGGAGTGTGTGATCTGTACCACAAACTTTGTTTATGAGAATCCAATTTGATTTCTGTCATACATGCACATCTATCACCTGGACTGTACAGATGACTGCTTGATGAGATTCTTCAGGTGCTCCTTCTGCATGGAGCCAGTTGATGCAGCACTGCTTTCTTCCTAAGACTAACTGAAACAATCTCTCATGTTTAACTTCAAGTGAACCATCACTTTTGGTGGTTTTGAACTTTTATCACTGAGCCCCAAAGAGCCAGGGATTACAAATTAAGATCATGAACAAAAGTTTCCTAAAAATTACTGGATGGCTGAAGATGTTGAGGAAAGTATGTGACATTTTAGAAACAAGGGAGAAAAGTAGGATGGTATTTTTATGTAAAGTCTTACCTGGGTGTTTAAAATATAATTGTATTTAGATATTTTTTAATATTTTTTTTAGTTTTAGGTGGACACAATATCTTTATTTTATTTCTATGTGGTGTTGAGGATTGAACCCAGCACCCAGTGCATGCCAGGCGAGCGCGCTACAGCTTGAGCCACATCCCCAGCCCTAGTTCTTTTTTTTAAATATTATTGTATTTTTCATATCTTTATTTTGCTTATTTGTATGTGGTGCTGAGGATTGAACCCAATATCTCACATGTGCTAGGCAAAGAACTCTGCCACTGAGCCACAACCCCAGCCCTAGATCTTGTTATTGCTCCGATACACAGAAATTGTGTAGTGGTTATTTTTCCTAAATGAAATAACTTTCTTCTCTCCACCCAAATTCTTTTCTGAAGTTACTGGCATTTGGGTCAAGGTTTTATTAAAAGCTACATTTTATAACATTGACACAAAAACATTAAACTTGTTTGCACAGTTCTTTTTTTTTTTCCATTGGAAATGGAATTCATTGCCTTAGGTCTTTTTAAATAGTGTACTATTATCATTAGGGCTGGCTCCATGCTTGAAAACCAGTTTATTTATATCCTGCTACAGTTAGAAAACAGAATTCAAAGTGATCTCCTAGCTTTTAAGCAAGCTGAGATGCACTATCATTTATCTATAAAAAGAAATGAATTAATGTGTCAATAAATCAACTATAGGAAAGTGGGTTTAATATAAAAAATCTTATTTTCACAAAATAAGTAACATTTCTTAATATTTCATGAGTTATCATAGAAATTAAAATCAAATCTACAATTAGATATCATAACACATCCAACAGCTTGGCAAAAAAACTTTTTTTTTTTTGTACAGGGGATTGAACTCAGGGGCCCTTGTTCACTGAACCACACCCCCCAGCCCTTTTTTATATTTTATTTAGAGACAGGGTCTCACCGAGTTGCTTAGTGACTCACTTTTTGCTAAGGCTGGCTTTGAATTTTTGATACTCCTGCCTCAGCTTCCTGAGGCGCTGGGATTATAGTAGTGCATCATTGTGTCCGGCTCAAAAAAACCTTTTTAAATCTAATAATATCATGTGTTGGAAGAAATGTGAAACAACAGGGATACTTACACTTTGACATGCAAGTATGAACTGATATGACTACTTTTTCTAATGTTAATCATATACACTAATAACACTATTGAGAAGAAATTTAATGTTAACTGTATGTAACATTAAATTTCCTATAAACTATAATATAAATAGTAAAAAGAGATATGTGGAGTAAATTTTAATAATTTTTTAAAATTTTGTTTTCGTTGTACATGGACACAATACCTTTATTTTAATATGCTGAGGTTCAAACCCAGTGCCCTCCATATGCGAGGTGAGCACTCTACCACTGAGCCACAACCCCAGCCCCCAATTTAAAAAAATTTTTTTTTAGTTATACATGGGCACAATACCTTTATTTTGTTTATTTTTAATGTGGTGCTGAGGATCGAACCCAGGGTCTCACACGTGAGAGGCAAATGTTCTACCTCTGAGCCGCAACCCCAGCCCTGCCCAGCCCCAAATTTTAATAAGGGTATTGAAGTCAGAGAAAAAACCCTTACCCACATTCTGGCCTGGTTGGAAGAATGGAGTACGTTTTTATAAGTGACCGTTAATGAAAAAGAGAAGAGAAACGTAAAATTTAAACAATTAATTAGACTGAAGATGAAAAGATTAGGATATTACTCAACATTTAATCAATACAAAAATTATTGATGGGGCTGAGGCTGTGGCTCAGATGTAGTGCACTTGCCTGGCATGTGTGAGGCACTGGGTTTCTCAGCACTGCATATAAATAAATAAATAAATAAATAAATAAATAAATAAATAGATAAATAAATGTTTATCGATAACTAAAAAATTATTGAGATATACAAGTGATTTCATTCTAGACATTTGAAACCCATTGAGTATTTTGTACTTAGAGTATATCTCACATTGAATAATAGTTTTTCATCAGAAATATCTGACCTGTATTTATTTTTATTTTTATTTATTTATTTATTTTTAGAGAGGGGGGGGAGAATTTTAATATTTATTTGTTAGTTTTCGGCAGACACAACATCTTTGTTTGTATGTGGTGCTGAGGATCGAACCCGGGCCACACGCATGCCAGGCGAGCGCGCTACCTCTTGAGCCACATCCCCAGCCCTGACCTGTATTTATATATTTTATAAAATTTACAGTTGAAAAAGATTCAGATACCCAAATTCTCCAAATATACTTAAAAGTTTTCTGATAAAATAATCAAATATGGCCAGATGCAGTGGCACATACCTGTAATCCCAGCAGCTCAGGAGGCTGCAAGTTCCAGGGCATTCTCAGCAACTTAACAAGACCCTGTCTCAAAATAAAAAAATAAAAGGCACTGGGAATTGTGGTTCAGTGGGTTCATTCCCAGGTACTAAAAAAAAAAAAAAAAAAAAAAAAAA
>NW_025999960.1:16205380-16209076 GCF_001458135.2 Marmota marmota marmota | reverse complement strand
TCTTTCCCTCCCTCCCTTCCTCCCTTCCTCTCTCTCTCTCTCTCTCTCCATATACACACATACACACACATAATTTTTTAACAAAGCAATTACATATATATATATATATATATATATATATATATATATATATATATTTTAAATCTGTCAACAGCCTTTATTTTATTTATTTATGTGCAGTGCTGGGAATTGAACCCAGTGCCTCATGCATGCTAGGCAAGCACTCTGCCACTAAGCCACGACCCCAGCCCTCCCTTTTAAATATTGAGACTTGTTTTCTAGTCTAACACATTGTCTCTCCTGGAGAATGTTCCATGTGTACTTTTTTTTTTTTTTAATTTTTATTTATTTTTATTGTTTAATTTTCGGCGGACACAACATCTTTGTTGGTATGTGGTGCTGAGGATCAAACCTGGGATGCACGCATGCCAGGCGAGCGCGCTACCGCTTGAGCCACACCCCCAGCCCTGTTCCATGTGTACTTGAAAAGAAAATATACTCTGTTGTGGGGCAGGGTTTTCCAAAGTTGGTTTATATTATTGTTCAAATCTTCTCTGATTTTCTAATTGTTCTATCCATTATCATTTGTTTATTTTTTTAGGTGTAGATGGACACAGTACCTTTATTTTATTTTTTAATTTTTATGTGGGGCTGAGGATCAAACCCAGTGCCTTATACATGCTAGTGAGCACTCTACCGCTGAGCCACAACCCCAGCCCCTATTCTATCCATTATTAAGAACGGGACATCGGGCTGGGGATGTGGCTCAAGCGGTAGCGCGCTCGCCTGGCATGTGTGCGGCCAGGGTTCGATCCTCAGTACCACATACAAATAAAGATGTTGTGTCCGCCGTAAAACTAAAAAATAAATATTAAAAAAGAATAAGAATGGGATATTGAACTCTCCTACTCAATAGTCGCCTGTTTTTCCTGTTAATTTTGTCAGTTTTTGTTTCATGTATTTGGGGGCTCAGTTGTTATGTTCATATATGTTTATAATTTGGGCAGCTTCCTGAGGAATTGGCCCTTTATTGTTATAAAATGTGTTCCTTGTCTTTACAATCATTTTTCTTTTGTCTTAAAGTCTTTTTCATTTCATATAAGAATAGTCTCTTCAGCTTCTAGGTGATTACTACGCCCAAAGCACATTTAACTATCTTCTTGTTGTTTTAAATCCTGTTTCTTTCTTCCTTTTTTAAAAAATATTTTAGTTGTAGATGGACACAACAGCTTTATTTTATTTTTTGATATTGTGCTGAGGATCGAGCCCTGTGCCTCCCCTGCGCAAGGCAAGCGCTCTACCACACAGCCACAACCCTAGCCCCACATTTAACTTTCTATCATTTAACTTTCAACCTTTTTGTGTCCTTAGACCCAAAGTGTGTCATTTGTAGTTAGATTTTGTGGGACTTTTTTCTTTTAATACATCTGATAATCTCTGATTTTTGGAATATCTAAAACATTCATATTTAATGTAATTGTTGATGTGGTTGAATTTGTGCCATTTTGCTGTTTTTCTGACTATTCTTTTTTTATTTTTATTTTTTGCAGTACTGGGGATTGAATCCAGGGATGTTTTACTACTGAGCTACATCCCCAGACCTTTTTAGTTTTTATTTTGAGAGAGGACCTTCTTAAATTGCCCAGGCTGGGCTGGGGATGTGGCTCAAGCGGTAGCGTGCTCACCTGGCATGCGTGTGGCCCAGGTTCGATCCTCAGCACCACATACAAAACAAAAGATGTTGTATCTGCCGATAACTAAAAAATAAATATTAAAAAATTCTCTCTCTCTCTCTCTCTCTAAAAAAAAAAAAAAAAAAATTTCCAGGCTGGCTTTGAAGTTTTGATCTTCCCACCTCATTCTCCTAAGACGCTGGGATTATAGATATATACCATCATGCCAAACATTGTTCCTCTATTCATTTATCACCTTCTGTGTTCAACAGATAATTTTTACACAACAATTTATTTCCACTCTTTTACTCTTCCTTTGGAGTAATTTCCTTAGTGTTTGCTCTAGGTATTGCCGTATACAGTAATCCCACTTCTCTGTAGCTTTGCTCTTTGCTGTTTCAGTTACTTTTGTAACTCATCCCTTTATCTCTGCTATATATCCACCCATAAGTCACTTGGTCGCCTAGTTGGTAATCATACTGAAGTCACAGTATCATAGTGCTTAGGTTAAAGTAACCCTCATTTTACTTAATACTGAGCCTATTTAGGTCATGTTTGCTTAATCATCATCATCATCATCATCATCATCATCATCATCATCCTCAAAGTACAATGGAATTGATGCTGGTAATTTGGATATGCCAAAGAGAAGCTATAAAGTATTTTTCCTTTAAGTGAAAAGGTCAAGGTTTTTGAATTAGTCAGGAAAGAATAATAATTACATGCTGAGGTTGCTAAGATCTATATAATAATGAATCTTCTATCTATGAATCATGATAAAAGAAAAAAATTCACGCTAGTTTTGCTCTCATACATCAAACTGCAAAAGTTACAGTGAATGATATGCTTAGTCATCACCTTCCTTCATCTTATCACATAAACATTATATCATCTCACATTATAGCAAGAAGCAATTCCCAATTTTCTTTGTAATTTGCAATTCAACATGATGTTGAACATCTTTCCATATGTTTATTATATTGTCTGTATATCTTGTTTCTTACTATTATTATTATTATTATTATGTGTGTACGTATATCTATGTGTTACTAGGGATTGAACCCAGAGATGCTCTATCACTGAATTATAGTCCCAGCCCTTTTTATTTTGAGATAGAGTCTGGCTAAGTTACTGTGGCTGGCCTCAAACTTGTAATCCTCCTTCCTCAGCCTTCTGAGTTGCTGGGATGCAGGGTTCCAGACATGTACCATCACACCTGGCTCTTATTTTCATTATTTGAAGAATAGTTTTACTAGCTGTAGAATTCTTGGCTAAGTCTTTTTCTTTCATCATTTTGAACATGTCACTCTACTGCCTTTTGGCCTCCACTATGTCTGATAAAAAGTGAGTTGCTAAATTTACTGTGGTTCTTTTGTAGTTCATATGTCTCCCTTGATGGGAATAAGTAATTTTTTCTCTTTCTGGTTTAAATATTTTCTCTTTGACTTTCAACAGTTTGAGTATGAGGTATGTAGATATGTTACCCTATTTAGGAGTTCACTGAGCTTCTTGAATTAGGAGATTAAATATTTTTCGTCAACTGTGAGATGATTTTTGTCTTTTTAATTTTTAAAATTCTTTTCTGTGACTTTCCTCTCCTCTTCTTCTGGAACTTCTGTTACTTGTACATTGGTATGCTTGATGGTTACCCCTATAGTCTGAATATTTGTGTCCCTCCAAAATTCTTACACTGGAATTTAACCCCCAAGACGATAGTAGTAGAAGGTGGGGCCTTTGGTAGTGACTGAGTCAGAGGGTTGTGAATGGGATAAGTAACCTACAAAAGAGGCTCAGGAGAGATCCTTTACCTCTTTCACCATGTGAAGTTGTTGTGAAAATGCAGTTGTCTATAAGGAAGTAGGCTGTTAACAGACACCGACTCTTACTTGAGCATGGACTTCCGGGCCTCCAGAACTTTGAGAAATACATTTCTGTTGTTATAAGCTACCCAGTTTGTAATTTTTTTAAAAGAGAGAGAGAGAGAGAGAGAGAGAGAGAGAGAGAGAGAGAGAGAGAGAGAGAG
>NW_025999960.1:16196903-16204423 GCF_001458135.2 Marmota marmota marmota | reverse complement strand
AGAGAGAGAATTTTTTAATATTTATTTTTTAGTTATCGGCAGATACAACATCTTTTGTTTTGTATGTGGTGCTGAGGATCGAACCTGGGCCACACGCATGCCAGGTGAGCACGCTACCGCTTGAGCCACATCCCCAGCCCAGCCTGGGCAATTTAAGAAGGTCCTCTCTCAAAATAAAAACTAAAAAGGTCTGGGGATGTAGCTCAGTAGTAAAACATCCCTGGATTCAATCCCCAGTACTGCAAAAAATAAAAATAAAAAAAGAATAGTCAGAAAAACAGCAAAATGGCACAAATTCAACCACATCAACAATTACATTAAATATGAATGTTTTAGATATTCCAAAAATCAGAGATTATCAGATGTATTAAAAGAAAAAAGTCCCACAAAATCTAACTACAAATGACACACTTTGGGTCTAAGGACACAAAAAGGTTGAAAGTTAAATGATAGAAAGTTAAATGTGGGGCTAGGGTTGTGGCTGTGTGGTAGAGCGCTTGCCTTGCGCAGGGGAGGCACAGGGCTCGATCCTCAGCACAATATCAAAAAATAAAATAAAGCTGTTGTGTCCATCTACAACTAAAATATTTTTTAAAAAAGGAAGAAAGAAACAGGATTTAAAACAACAAGAAGATAGTTAAATGTGCTTTGGGCGTAGTAATCACCTAGAAGCTGAAGAGACTATTCTTATATGAAATGAAAAAGACTTTAAGACAAAAGAAAAATGATTGTAAAGACAAGGAACACATTTTATAACAATAAAGGGCCAATTCCTCAGGAAGCTGCCCAAATTATAAACATATATGAACATAACAACTGAGCCCCCAAATACATGAAACAAAAACTGACAAAATTAACAGGAAAAACAGTCGACTATTGAGTAGGAGAGTTCAATATCCCATTCTTATTCTTTTTTAATATTTATTTTTTAGTTTTCGGCGGACACAACATCTTTGTTTGTATGTGGTACTGAGGATAGAACCCGGGCCGCACGCATGCCAGGCGAGCGCGCGCTCTACTGCTTGAGCCACATCCCCAGCCCCCCAGTTTGTAATTTTTAATAGCAACCTGAATAGATAGTGTCCCACAAGTCCCTGTGGCTTTGGTCACTTCATTCTTTTTCTTCTCTGCCTTTCATATTGGATTATCTCAATTAGTCAAGCATTATATTTGCTGAATATTTTTTCTTCTGTCAGCTCAAATATGCTTTTGAGGTGTTTTGGTGATTTTTAATTTTAGTTATGTACTTTTTTTGGGGGTGGGGGATTGAACCCCAGGGGCATTTTATCACTGAGCTATATCCCCAGCCCTTTTTATTTTTAATTTTGAGACTTAGCAAGAGGGTCTTGCTAAGTTGCTAAGGTTGAACTTGTGGTCCTCCCATCTCAGCCTCATGAGTCGCTGGAATTACAGGTATGTACCACCATGCCCAGCTGCCGCAGCCTGGCTGGGCACAAATCACGAGCCACTGAAGCAGGAACAAACTTTATTTTTAAACTGCAGGAAAACACTTCACACAGCTCCCGGGGAATCCTCCCGAAAGCACGAGGCTTGTCCAGGAAGCCCCAGCCAGAAAATTCTCTCCCGGAAATCCCTCCTCCTGCACTTCCCCAACCAATGGGAACTCTCGGGGAATCCCGGAAATCCCCACGAGAACTCCAAAATAGTGCGAGTTTCGGCAGAGGCGGATAGTAATGCCTCGCCTGTCAATCAATACTGTTGGCAAAATGCCAGGGGCCATACAGACTCGGCAGTGGCTCTCAGCACCCAGCTAATTGTGTAGATTTTATTTTTTAAACAATACCTTTATTTTATTTACTTATATGTGGTGCTGAGAATCGAACCCAGTGCCTCACACATGCCAGGCAAGTGTGCTACTGCTGAGCCCCAGCCCCAGTCCCAATAGTGTACTTTTTAACTCCAAATTTTTCACTTGGTTTTCAAATTTTCATTTATTTATTTTTGCGGTACTGGGGATTGAACCTGGGGTGCTTTACTACTGAGCTACAAAAGAGGCCTTTTTATTTTTTATTTTGTGATAGAGTCTCAATAGCCTCAAAATTGAAATCCTCCTGCCTCAGCCTCCTGAGTTGCTGGGATTATAGATGTGTGCCACTGAGAAATCCATGTCTTTATTGATATGCTTTATTTGATGAGAATTATTACCATATTTTCCTTTTATTTTAAATATGGTTTCTTAAACTCTTTGCATAAATTTATAATTGCTTTTTCTTTTCTTTTTTTTATTTTTTAGTTTTTTTCGGCGGGCACAACATCTTTATTTGTATGTGGTGCTGAGGATCGAACACCCGGGCCGCACACATGCCAGGCGAGCGCGCTACCGCTTGAGCCACATCCCCAGCCCAGCCATATCCCCAGCCCTATAATTGCTTTTTCTGAAGTCTTTTTTTTTTTTTTTTGTGGTAAGTCCAGCATCTGGGCCCTCTCAGAGACAATTTTAATTGACCCTTTTTTTCCCCTTTGTACATGTCACAGTTTCCTTTTTCTTTGCATTTTCTTTTCTTTTTTTTTTTTTTATGTTGACAACTAGGTGTTTTAGATATTACATTGTAGCAATTCTAGGTTCTAATTCTCCTACCATTCCAGGGTTTGTTATTGCTGCTTTGTTTTATGTTTTAGTGACTTTTGCTTGGACTACTTCTATGGAGTCTCTCTCTCTCTCACAATGTGAAGTCACTAACATCTCTAGTTAGTTCTTTTTATTTATTTATCTATTTATTTTTAAATATGTATTTTTATAACTTTGTTTTATTTATTTTTTTAACGTGGTGTTGAGGATTGAACCTAGCTGCCACTGAGCTACAGCCCCAGTCCCTCAGTTCTTCTTTGTTGCTCCTTTCTTTGTCTTTTTAAGCCCAAATTCCTATGGTTATCCTTGGGTCAGTATAGCTTATTCGTTAATAAATTATCTGCTAATCACTGACCCAATAAGCCCTCTTCTCTGCAAATAAATTTGTGTATAGTTTAAGGATTGCTTGACAATCACCCGCCATTGTTCCCACCTGATCCTTAGCTTCAAATCAAGTCATCCCCTTAGACAGTAGAGCTGTTGGTCCTCACAGTAGGCCTGACTCTGGTAGAACTTGAGGCCATGGATCTGGGGTTGGGGTGGTTGGGGATGGAAGCAGCTCCAGGTTACCAAACCACCACTTTTTTTTTTTCTTGAATAAATGCATCTCAATTTGTTGTATATCTTTGGTCAATTTATAAAGTCCAAAAATGATTGTTTTTACACCTTTGTCCAGTTTTATCATGGCTTTTAGGGGAAAATTTTTGTTGAGTTTATCACTGAGTCATTCTGGAAATTCCTTCAATGTTTGTCAGTTGATTTATGGCCCTTTGAAAGAATTAAAGTTAGGGGCCTGGGGATGTGACTCAGTGGTAGAGCACTTGCCTATCATGTGGGAAGCACTGGGTTCAATCCCCAGCACCACATAAAAATAAATAAATAAAGACATTGTGTTCATCTACAACTAAAAAAAAAAAAAAGAAACAAATTTAGCTTTGATTCAGAAAAGGTAAAATAAAGACAGAACCCAAGAAAGAAAATGGAGTCCCTCTCCTCTCTGAGAATGAATACCCATACTCTTCCTTGAGAGTGTCCCCTTTTCTCCTTTCCCATCCCTTTTACTCTGAGTGACATGTATGAAATCTTCCTGACTTGAGTGCAAAAATTAGTATGAATGGGGAGTTTGCCTCACTTTCCCAGAAGACTCCAGCCCTGTAATAACAGAACTTGCTACTAGTTCTGCCTGGTGAGGTGGCACACTCCTGGAATACTGACAACTTGGGAGGCTGAATGCAGGAAGATTACAAATTCAATCACAAGGGATCACTCTTACTTCTGGACTAGGGGTGTATATCAGTAATAGAGCACCCCTGGCTTCAATCTCCTAGGACCACCAAAAAAATAAAAAATAAAAGAGAGAAAGAAAAAAGAACTAAGCATAACCAAAGCCAGAAAAAAGTTTCAGTTTATATTTTATCTAATTCCAAAGTTGTAACTGAAAGTAAGTTGAGGTCACAACAGAATTAATATTTCACACCCTGGAAGTAGAATTTCTAGGTGATTGTGGAAAAAAAAATCTTTCTGAAACAATATTGCTGTATTTTGGAGCTAACGCTTTCTGAGGAATATTTATCCTATCATTGTCCATTAATTTAGGCTAAATTATTTTTTTAATTACCACTGAGCCACAACCCTGAACCAATTTAGGCTAAATTCTTTAAGCTTAAACATTAATAGAGCACAATTAAAGGAGAAATGCAATTTCATTGTTTTGTGTTGTATTTATTCTTCCAGAATCTAGAAGTACTCTGTGGAAATCTTGGAAAGATAGAGTTGTAAAACGACCTGCGACAGCCCATGCCTTAAAACCAGATCAGATGATTAGCGATCAATTTGCAACAAATACGAAGGTTTCAGAAATTCAAGATATGCTACAGGAACTCATAGGCACAACAATGTTCAATAAATTGGAAAACAGTGCTATTAAATATATATCATCAACAATAGTCAACCTTTCTAAAGCCTTGTGTATACTAAGTGACAATTTAAAGGCTGCCATTGACTTCCCAGTTGGCAGTATGTATGAAAATGAAACAAGAGAAGCAGAAAAAGAGCGCTCTCAGAAAATAATATACAGTCTCAGTGAACAAAATGAAATGCTTCAGCAGAGACTTAAAGATATAGAAGAAAAATTTGAACAACTTATTAAATCCAAAGCTATTATTGGACAACAACTGTACACATCATTGTCCACATCTTCAACCTTAAAAGTATTATCTGAACAGTCATCCACGACCAAAGCTGATGACATAGAGGACACTGTGGACAGTATTTTAAGCAAAGAATTTGAAAATATTTTAGATGAATCCCAAAGAAAAGGAACCAAAGGCACTGGGAAAAAGTGGGAGGCAGCTCTTTCATATACAGCCCAAGCTGAAGCAACCCCAGAGCTAAGTGAACAGCCTGATGAAGATACTACTGGAGATGATATATCACTGAAGAAAGGTGATGACCATCAAAAAGATGAAACTGACTATCATGAATCACAGAAAAGAAGGTACTCACTTGAGGCCTCTGAATTAAATCTGATTGATGGTAAAGGTGAACAGAAAGTCTCAGAGGACAAACCTCGTCAACGATTTGAGCTAGAAGCACTGGAAAAAAAGAAAAAAGAAAGAAAACCCTTTTCTCAAGGCAAATCAAAGCCATCTGTTGAAACAAAAAGCAAACATTTCTCTTCTATTGAAACAAATAGCCAAGGTGACAGAAGTGGAACAAGGAGTACAGGGGAACAATTCAGAAAGGTCAGACCTGAACAAGAACTTGAAAAAGGCCCAATTTCCTCAGAGATAAAATCATACTCCTCTAGTGAGTCAGTGGGCAAAGAGATCAAAAGCAAAATGAGTAGATCAACAGAGGCAATCCAGTTTAAGAGTGATTTCACCTCTGAGCCCCAGAAAGTTGAAAAAAAAGGAAAGAAACACCAAATCCTTCCAGGACAGACCACAAGCAAAGAAGGAATAATAGAAGAGAAAGAACTATTATCCTTTATCAAACAAACCCAGGCTCAACTACTTGTTAAATCACACTCAAAGGTCAAGATGGCTAAAGAGGATTTAGGAAGTCCAGATGGCAAAAGTGAACAGGATAACCTAGAATTATTTCAAAAAGCCATACTGGCTTTCCTAAAAGAGAAAATTGATAACATAGGAAAGTCTTTTCGTACAGAGAGTGTGCTAAAGGAGGAGAAATTATTAAAAAAAGAAGAAGTTGAAAAGTTAGGAGTTATAAAGGCAAAAACAGAGGAATATTTCCAAAAAGTGGCTGAAACTGTGACTAAAATCTTGAGGAAATACAAAAATATAAAAACTGAAGGACAAGTTGAAGAGAAATCTTTGAAACAAAAAAAGATTGTCTCATTTATGCCAGATTTTCAGAAGTCAAAACCTGAGATTAGCTCAATTCTTGAAAATGAGAGCACAGACCCAATAATTAACAATTTAATACGAATTATATTGACTGAATTAGAAAGAGATGTTCCAACAATCTTGGAAGGAGAAGACTACAAGGAGAAAGATAAAAAGAAGCAGAAGGAATATTTGCCAGAAGATCAAGAAAAAATATCCAGCATGCGTGAGCTGCAGAAGCCGAAACAGGAAGAAGAGGTAGGGAAAGAACGAAAAAAACAGAGGACTCAAAAGAGGATTGAGCAAGATGGGAAAGAAAATCAAAGGAAAAGGGACAAAGAAGTGCAGCAGCAATCCAAACAGCAGCAGTCAGAAGTATGGAAGAAAACGATGAAAGAGCGAATGGTGCCCTTGGAGAAGAAGAGTGAAGAGATGATGGGGCAGATTCAAGATCTGGTAATTACAGGGGAGAAAGACAAGAAGCAGAGCAGAGGGACAGAAGACTTCAAAAGGCAGAGGCAGTTCAAAGAAAAGGATAAGACTGAGAAGAAAAAATCTGTAGAACCAACAGAAATGGCCATCCAAAGACCAGTGACATATTCCAGAAGGAGGAGAACATTGAAACATGAATCTCAGCTATATGAAGAACAAAAGATCCAAAAGAATCTTGAGACAGTAGAGAGTCTTCCTGCAGGACAGAGTCCCATACCAGTCACTCCTCCCACCTCAACACGTTCCTCCCTAAACAGCACCCTTCCTGCTTCTGAAGAGTCTCTCACAGAGTACATCACTCTCAGTCCTGAGCAAGCACAGGCACTAGGGATAACTCTCACCCCTGAGCAAGCCCAAGCCCAAGGGATCACTCTCACCTCTGAGCAGGCACAGGCACTGGGCATCACTCTGACTCAAGAGCAGGCCCAGATCCAGGGGATCATTCTCACCCCTAAACAGGCCCAAGCACAAGGGACCACTCTCACCCCTCAGCAGGCCCACACACAGGGGATCACCCTCATCCCTGAGCAGGCACAGGCCACGGGGATCACCCTCACCCCTCAGCAGGCCAGGGCCAAGGGTATCACCCTCACCCCTGAGCAGGCCCAGGCACTGGGGATCACTCTCACCCCTCAGCAGGCCCAGGCACTGGGGATCACTCTCACCCCTCAGCAGGCCCAGGCCCAGGGGATCACACTCACCCCTGAGCAGGCCAAGGCCAAGGTGATCACACTCACCCCTGAGCAGGTCCAGGCACTGGAGATCACCCTCACCTCTGATCAGGCCCAGGCCCAGGGGATCACTCTCATCCCTGAGCAGGCCCAGGAAATGGGGATCCCTCACACTCTGGAGCAGGCCCAGACACTGGGGATCACTCTAGCCCCTGAGAAGGCCCAGGCCCAGGGGATCACTCTCACCCCTGAGCAGGCCCAGGAAATGAGGATCCCTCACATTCTGGAGCAGGCCCAGACACTGGGGATCACTCTAGCCCCTGAGAAGGCCCAGGACCAGGGGATCACTCTCACCCCTCAGCAGGCCCAGGAACCAGGGATCACTCTCACCCCTGAGCAGGCCCAGGCACGGGGGATCAC
>NW_025999960.1:16191586-16194886 GCF_001458135.2 Marmota marmota marmota | reverse complement strand
GGGATCACTCTCACCCCTCAGCAGGTCCAGGCACAGGGAATCACTCTCACCCCTCAGCAGGCCCAGGCATTGGGGATCACTATTGCCCCTGAGCAGGCCCAGGCCCAGGGGATCACTCTCACCCCTCAGCAGGCCCAGACACTGGGGATCACTCTTGCCCCTGAGCTGACCCAGGCCAAGGGGATCACTCTCACCCCTGAGCAGGCCCAGGCACTGGGGATCACTCTCACCACTGAGCAGGCCCAGGCCAAGGGGATCACCCTCACCCCAGAGCAGGCCCAGACACTGGGGATTACTCTAGCCCCTGAACAGACCCAGGCCAAGGGGATCACTCTTGACCCTGAGCAGGCCCAGGCCAAGGGGATCACCCTCACCTCTGAGCAGGCCCAGGTACTGGGGATCACTCTCACCCCTCACCAGGCCCAGGCACTGGGAATTACTATCATCCCCGAGCAGGCCCAGGCCAAGGTGATCACACTCACCTCTAAGCAGGCCCAGGCACTGGAGATCACTCTCAACCCTGAGCAGGCACAGGCCCAAGCCCAGGGGATCACTCTCACCCCTCAGCAGGCCCAGGAAATGGGTATCACTCACACCCTTGAGCAGGCCCAGGAAATGGGGATCACTACAGCCCCTGAGCAGGCCCAGGAACTGGGGATCACTCTAAGCCCTCAGCAGGCCCAGGCACTGGGGACTACTCTCACCGCTGAGCAGGCCCAGGCACTAGGGATCACTCTCACCCCTGAGCAGGCCCAAGCACTGGGGATCACTATCACACCTGAGCATGCTCAGGCCAAGGGGATCACTCTCACCCCTCAGCAGGTCCAGGCACAGGGAATCACTCTCACCCCTCAGCAGGCCCAGGCATTGGGGATCACTATTGCCCCTGAGCAGGCCCAGGCCCAGGGGATCACTCTCACCCCTCAGCAGGCCCAGACACTGGGGATCACTCTCTCTCCTGAGCTGACCCAGGCCAAGGGGATCACTCTCACCCCTGAGCAGGCCCAGGCACTGGGGATCACTCTCACCACTGAGCAGGCCCAGGCCAAGGGGATCAACCTCACCCCTGAGCAGGCCCAGGCACTGGGGTTCACTCTCACTCCTGAGCATGCCCAGGCCAAGGGGATCACCCTCACCCCTGAGCTGACCCAGGCACTGGGGTTCACTCTCACCCCTGAGCAGGCCCAGGCCAAGGGGATAACTCTCACCCCTCAGCAGGCCCAGTCCAAGGGGATCACTCTCATCCCTAGGCTGGCCCAGGCCAAGGAGATCACCCTCACCCCTGAGCAGGCCCAGGCACTGGGGATCACTCTCACCCCTGAGCAGGCCCAGGCGAAGGAGATCACCCTCACCCCTGAGCAGGCCCAGACACTGGGGATTACTCTAGTCCCTGAAGAGGTCCAGGCCAAGGGGATCACTTTCACCCCTGAGCAGGCCCAGGCACTGGGGATCACTCTCACCCCTCAGCAAGCCCAGGCACGGGGGATCACTCTCACCCCTGAGCATGCACAGGCACTGGGGATCACTATTACCCCAGAGCAAGCCCAGGCCAAGGGGATCACCCTCACCCCTGAGCAGGCCCAGGCACTGGGGATCACTATCACCCCAGAGCAGGCCCAGGCCAAGGGGATCACCCTGACCCCTGAGCAGGCCCAGGCACTGGGGATCACTCTCACCCCTGAGCAGGCCCAGGTCCTGGGGATTCCTCTCATTCCTGAGCAGGCCTGGGCAATCACTCTCACGCCTCAGCAGGCCCAGGCACACGGGATCACTCTCACCCCTGAGCAGGTCCAGGCACAGGTGATCACTCTCACTCCTCAGCAGGCCCTGGCACAGGAGATCACTCTAAAACCTGAGCAAGCCCAGGCCAAGGGTATCACTCTCATCCCTGCGCTGGCCCAGGCCAAGGGGATCACTCTCACCCCTCAGCAGGCCCAGGCACAGGGGATCACCCTCACCCCTGAGCAGGCCCAGTTACTGGGGATCACTCCTTCCCCTAAGCAGGCCCAGGCCAAGGGGATCTCTCTCATCCCTGAGCAGGCCCAGGCCAAGAGGATCACTCTCCTCCCTGAGCAAACCCAGGCCCAGGCAATCACTCTTACTCCTCAGCAGGCCCATGCACTGGGGATCACTCTCACGCCTCAGCAGACCCAGGCACTGGGGATCACTCTCACCCCTGAGCAGGCCCAGGCCAAGGGGATCACCCTGACCCCTGAGCAGGCCCAGGCACTGGGGATCACTCTCACCCCTCAGCAAGCCCAGGCACGGGGGATCACTCTCACCCCTGAGCATGCACAGGCACTGGGGATCACTATTACCCCAGAGCAAGCCCAGGCCAAGGGGATCACCCTCACCCCTGAGCAGGCCCAGGCACTGGGGATCACTATCACCCCAGAGCAGGCCCAGGCCAAGGGGATCACCCTGACCCCTGAGCAGGCCCAGGCACTGGGGATCACTCTCACCCCTGAGCAGGCCCAGGTCCTGGGGATTCCTCTCATTCCTGAGCAGGCCTGGGCAATCACTCTCACGCCTCAGCAGGCCCAGGCACACGGGATCACTCTCACCCCTGAGCAGGTCCAGGCACAGGTGATCACTCTCACTCCTCAGCAGGCCCTGGCACAGGAGATCACTCTAAAACCTGAGCAAGCCCAGGCCAAGGGTATCACTCTCATCCCTGCGCTGGCCCAGGCCAAGGGGATCACTCTCACCCCTCAGCAGGCCCAGGCACAGGGGATCACCCTCACCCCTGAGCAGGCCCAGTTACTGGGGATCACTCCTTCCCCTAAGCAGGCCCAGGCCAAGGGGATCTCTCTCATCCCTGAGCAGGCCCAGGCCAAGAGGATCACTCTCCTCCCTGAGCAAACCCAGGCCCAGGCAATCACTCTTACTCCTCAGCAGGCCCATGCACTGGGGATCACTCTCACGCCTCAGCAGACCCAGGCACTGGGGATCACTCTCACCCCTGAGCAGGCCCAGGCCAAGGGGATCACTCTCACCCCTGAGCAGGCCCAGGCCAAGGGGATCACTCTCACCCCTGAGCAGGCCCAGGCACTGGGGATCACCCTAACCCCTGAGCAGGACCAGGCCAAGTGGATCACTCTCACCCCTCAACATGTCCAGACACTGGGGATCACTATCACCCCTGAGCAGGCCCAGTTACTGGGGATTACTCCTACCCCTGAGCAGGCCCAGGCCAAGGGGATCATTCTAACCCCTGAGCAGACCCAGGCACTGGGGATGACTCTAGCCCCTGAGCAGGCTCAGGCCAAGGGGATCACTCTCACCCCTCAGCAGGCCCAG
>NW_025999960.1:16172676-16186837 GCF_001458135.2 Marmota marmota marmota | reverse complement strand
CACTGTCTCTTATATAAATATTGTGTATAAGAGACAGCACACACACACACACACACACCTGTAATCCCAGATGCTCAGGAAGCTGAGGCAGTGAGGCAGGAGGATCACAAATTCCAGGCCAGCCTCAACAACTTACCAAGACTATCTAAAAATAAAAAGGGTAGGGAAAGGAGGAGGAGGAGGAGGAGGAGGAGGAAGAGGGGGAGGAGGAAGAGAAGTAGAAGAGGAGGAGGAGGAGAGGGGAAGGAGAAAGGAAAAAATATATATAACTTGATCCATTTCATCTATTTATATCTCTAGTAGAGATTCTAAGATATATTTTGTGGATATTATAGATGATCTCCAAAATATCAACTTGAAAAGCTTAGAGATGCTTGACAGTTATTCTGAATCTCTGTCATCTTCAGTTCACCAGAGATGTATGATTTTAAAATGGGAAATGACAGGTTATATACAAGATGTTATAGCAATTTTGCTGCTGGTCTTGATTTTTTAAAATTTCAAATATCAGAAATGGGTCAAAGTAAATAACAATTGTCTTGCTATTCTCAAAATTTGTGTTTGAGGTTACTAACCTATTATTTAGGAAGAAATTTTTAATCTCAAATTATAGGATGCCAAATTTAGGGGCTGGGGTTGTGGCTCAGTGTTAGAGTATTCCCCTAGCACACGTGAGGTTCAAACCTCAGTACTACATAGAAGTGAAATAAAGATATTGTGTCCACCTATAACTAAAAATACCCATAATATCAGAAAAGGCTATCATTAATTTTATGAACAGCTTACATAATTTATCCAATACATCTTTATTATGTGCCAAGCATTGCTCTAGGTGCTAGGGATACCCCAGGAAAGAAAACAAAATCCCCTGTTTTCTTAAAATTTATATTTTAGGAGGTCAAATTCATTTGGAAACTGAAGGATTGGAACAAAGTACAAAAGGAAAACTTCTTCAACCTATAATCAGAACTTCTAATTTCAAAGCTTAAGTTAGTTTTGTTGAAAAATGTTTCACTGTATACTTGTGTTTAATTTTCTCTTTCCACATTGAGGAACCCCAGGCTTTTAAATATGATTTTACATCTAAACACTTTCATCCACTGGCTTTGAACTTGCAATCCTCCTGCCTCAGCCTCCCAAGCTACTGGGATTATAGGCGTGCACCACTGTACCTAGCCCAAGTTTAACTTTTAAAGAAAAATTTATAATCCTTAGTATAGGGTAACTGTAACCACAGGTCTGCATAGGTTAGTGGCAGTGACAAAAATCAAAGTATAACTTTAAATCTCTTGTATGTTTAGGAAACTGTGTTGATGATCAAAAATAGACTTATTATCTGATGTATAAATGCATCTCATTTTTGTAATAATACAATCTTTTACATAGTACTTAGACAAAACTTGGACAAATATATTAGTTCCATACTTAGAAGTTTCTTGTATTTCTTTTCTAGTTGCTGACCTTTTCTTAAATTTACATTCCGAAACAATCCTTATGAAATTTCTGAATTTTTCCAATTACTCCTAATAAGATGAAATACATTATGCTATTTATAATACTTTAATTGAAACACAGCTGAAACATTTTGTATTCTTTGCATATAAAATTACACCTGCTAGAATTTTAGTAACCTTGTTTTCACTAAAGACCCAGAAACAAAGTAATCCTAAAGAGTACTTGAATTTATATTTAGCAGTTGATGTTTTAGTAGTAATTTTAACTTTGCAATTTAATCGGAGGTCTCCTCTAACAAAAACACATTTATATCCCATCTGATTCAAATGTATGATATGTCAAGATCATTGTACTGTCATGTGTAACTAATTAAAACAAAAAAAAAAGAAGGAAATCATCCCTCATTTATGAAAGCAAAACCCCCCCACATTTATGAAGATTAATCCCATTTATTTAATATATGTATTTTTTAGTTGTAGATGGACACAATATCTTTATTTTTATTTATTTATTTTTTATGTGGTGCTGAGGATTGAACCCAGGGTCTCATGTATGCGAGGCAAGTGCTCTACCACTGAGCTGCAATCCCAGCCCTAATCCCATTTATATTAATCTAATTTATTCATTTTTTTTAACTATTAGCTTTAGGTTACCCATGAAAACCAAAATATCAGACTCGAGTAGTTAACAGTATAAGTCATCTTTTCCCTGCTGAAGAAAAAGACTAGAAGCAATGGACATTATACTTCAAACATTTTATAGGAATTGGCACTTTACTGAATTCCTGACCACTTAGAAAAACATCTTTAATCTTATCTGGTTAGCCAATTTAAATTGAACTTTTTCTTAAAGGCTTAAGTCATGTGACCTAAAAGACACTTGGATCCATTTCTTTCTTTTTTAAAATTTAACTTATGAGCACTCATTTATCTATATGCTAATTTTGGGACCAAAACATATGCTATACAGTTGCACATAAATATACATTAAAAACTGACAAAAAACAAAAATTTTTGAGCTTTCCCTTGAATAATTGGCCTCTGAAAAGACAGAAGAAAAAACAGATAGAGCTAAAAATAAAAACTCTACATTAGATAAAACAAGACTAAGCAGAACAAAATGGCGGCAGGGGGGGGGCTGGGTTGTGGCTCAGTGGTAGAGCGCTCGCCTAGCATGCATGAGGAACTGGGTTCAATCCTCAGAACCACATAAATATAAAATAAAGACATTGTGCCAACCTAAATCTAAAAAATAAATTTTAAAAAATGTGAATTTACCACAAAAAGTATGAGCTTAAAAAAAAAAAAAAAAAAAGAGCACAAGTTCATGGCCATAATTACTCTAGTAAAGAAGCATGCAGAACATCTCCATCAGACCAGAGATCACTTTTGGATCAGAATAGAGTCAGTCCAGGTATTTAAAGGACATGGGAGCTCATGAATTCCTAAAGAAAAAGGTTCTCAAGGTAAAGAAAATTTGTACATATGGGATCTTTCAATTTTCCTTCCCTATGCCCAACTTTTGAGGAGAGAAGAGGAAACCCCTCCAGAAGCAGGGTGTCCCCTGATATTTCCAGGTTTATCCTATCGGCTTCCTGAAGCTTAGTCTCAGTGATTTGGGGTAATACCTGCTGTGTTATTCCAAAATAGAATGCAGACCGCTTAAGCATCCTCAAAAGGTTGAGGACCTAGCACAGCTAGCCTTTCCAGATCTCTTCTATCTCTCTCTCCTGTTCTTTTTGTTGTTGTTGTTTTTACCAATATTTGAGAATCTGTCATTTCATTAGAAGGTTTTATGTTAGATGCTATAGACAAACGTGTTATATTTTATGTTTCCCTCTGGAGACAATTTTCCTATTCCCCCAGTTGGTAATCAGGCCAGGTTCGGACACAGAAAACAAATTTTAAAAAACACATTTAAGGGGCTGGGGTTGTGGCTCATCAGTAGAGCACTTGCCTAGCATGTGAGAGGCCCTGGGTTCAATCCTCAGCACCACATAAAAATAAATAAAATAAAGGTATTGTGTCTAACTCCAACTAAAAAATAATTTTAAAAAGAAACACATTTTAAAAAAAATGATTTCTATTGCCACTGCCTGTAGACAATAAGGTACCCACTTTTATATCCAAACTTACACCCTGGTCAGCTGCCTTTAATTATCTCAAGCTTTCCTCAGTTCCACACATTCATTTTAATATATTTAAATTTTTATATTTTCTTCAGAGTTATAAAATATTGAAGTCATGATTTTGTTAATTTTAACAACCATAAGGACCAAACTGAACATAGTTAATATAATGTGTAAATGGGGTGTCTACTTTTTTATAATTTAAAAACATTATGTATAAAGATGTGAAAACGATGGGCTGGAAGATTTGTCTTAGTTAGTAGAGTGCTTGCCTCATAAGCACAAGGCCCTGGGTTCAATCCTCAGCACCACACACATACACACACACACATACACACACACACACACAAAAAAAAAAAACTATAATAAAATATTAAACATCATTTTAAAAAAGATGTGAAAATGAGAATAAACTTTAATTGATAGAGTTTTCTATAGAATATATTCATTATATCTAATTCAGAAATATATTTTACAAACAAGTTCTCATAGTGTCCTTAAAATATGTTGTATCTCACTGGCATCTTAAGATATACTCTACCAACCATTTCCACAAGCAATGCGGAAGAGGGTGACTCTCAAGGACTGGTGGGAGAATGAGATTAACTTTACATCTCTCTATTCATCCAATGACATCTGCTTGAAGGAGGGATAGCCTCTTCCCTTCTCTTTATTTCTTTCTGTCTTCCAAATCTCTCCGGTTCTTTAGCATTAGGGAGGAACTTACTGAGAGAGCAGAATCTCAGAGCACAATAAAAGAGAAAAAAGTCTTTTATGTCCCATAGTAGCTTGGATTTAAAAGTTACACTTTCCTTCTCTGGTCTTAAACTGATTTGGGCACTTGCTCATGTGGCTTACATTTTAGATGTGTATCAGATAGGCAGTTAAAGAGTAGAGAAAGCTGCTGTTTTGAACATGGAAGGCAACAACTCATACATAGGGCATTTTTGATCATGTTTATCTGTCTCCTTTTTGTAAAACCAGTCTCTTATGGTGTGGTGTTATAGTTTATGTTTCCCTCTGGAGGCTATTTCTCTATTTTCCTACTTGGTAATCAGGCTAGGTTTGGATGCAGAAAATTATCAGGCATTTCCTTTTTCTCAACTATGATTAGGTTGTTCCCTGGTATATTTTTGAGGCCAAGGCTCCCTTCTGAACAACAACCAAAAAAGAACAAAAGGGAACAGAACATGGACACCTGTGCCATGGAAACTGTCTCTTTGGCTAGGGAACATCTCCCAGATTCTGGAGCCTCTGTCTTTGGCTAAGTGATGTCTCCCAGATTCTGGAGCCTATAGTGGTCAGCAGTTTCCATCCCTCCTTCCATGATCTCTGGACTTAACTGCTGCCTTACCAGCACGGTAATAACTTCTTTCCTCCTTCATGAGTGGCCATGAAAAAGGTGCAAGCCTTTAGACTAACTACCCTTTCTGTGTGACTTGTTAACCTGGAAGCCCATGAAATTCTTAGATGCCTTTCTTATAATGAATCTTAGTCTGTCTATGCTGAGCCTATCATTAGTTAATAAATTTTGGTGGGGGTACTGGAGGGGGCAATTGGGCCTCACTCAGAATGAAGGATACTAACTTCTTGATAACTATTTAGTTTAAGGGAGGATATTTGCCATCGAGCTGTGCCTTTAAAAACTTTCTTACATGTTCCCTTTGTCCTTTTGGGTCTTCATACTCATATGATTTCATATTATGCTCCTCAATTAAAGTGGGAAGAAAGCCCATTAGTGTTCTGGGTGATATCCCCAATAGAGAAAGTAAATAATTTGGCTCTGTGAACTAGGAGAGATAAAGGATAGTTTACTCTAATAAAATGAAACAGAACTTCTGTTCTTTTTCTTACCAGATAAAGGGAATACAGAAGAAAAAAAATAATCTCTTGAGGGTCTAGGGAAGGCAGTCTAATTATGAAGTTATATTACAGTAATCTTGCCTAATGGATCCCTGTTTAAGAGGCAGACACCAGGTAGAAGTATTTTTGAAGAGGGAGAGACTGCTTAGCTCATGCTCTGGGGACTAATGAATGGGTCACCTCTTTCCCAAAGACCTCAGATCAGACTAAGACTTAATCTCAGATCCAAGATTCATCAAATGAGGGTGCCCTCCACCATGGGGCCAAGTCAATCAGTAACAGAAAGAACAGACGGTGGTTGATATTTGGTACCCTTTAGGGCTGTTGGGGTCAGACTCTGGACCTGAGATCTTCATGCAGCACTGGGGAGTGGCCCTGGTCAGCTGCCTTTAATTGTCTGAAGCCTTCCTCAGTCCCACACACCAACTTTCACCCAGAAGCAAGTCAGGACTGACATTCCCAATTGGGTGAAGGAGGAGATCTGTACAGTTGGCAATAGCTGGGGCAAGGTCTATCAATCATGTCGGACACTGAATCAATGGTTCAGGTGGCCACTTGTCCATCCATGAGATAGATCCATGTCAGCCATCATTACTGTTTATTTTACTTTAAAAAAAATCTTTTAAAGGAAAAGATCTCTTTCTTTTTCCTTTAGGCCCAAGAGAGTTTGAGAGTTAGCCATTGAAAAGCTGCTTAAGACAACATCTTTGAATAGTTAGCCTTTTTTGAGGGGATTAAACTCAGGGGCACTCAACCACTGAGCCATATCCCCAGCACCCACGCCTCTTTTTTTGTATTTTATTTAGAGACAGGGTCTCACTGAGTTGCTTAGCACCTCCTATTTCTAGGGCTGGCTTTGAACTCACGATCCTCCTGGCTCAGCCTCCCGAGGTGACAGGATTACAGGCATGTGCCACCTCCTGTGGCTTAATTAGCCCCACCTTTTTTTACAGGCAGTTTGAGGGAAGGGGGAAACCAGATAGTCAGATCTCTATCTATTTTTCCCATTTACAGAACAAACCTCCATTCTCTAATTTATATTGGGACCAAGTCGTTACAGGACAAAAAAATTGATTTAAGTCCTCTGTCTTAAACTAATTTCAATTACTTAATATGCACCCAAGGGGTGAGTTCTCAGGGATATACCCTAAATTACCCATAACCTTCAATGTGGTTTTCTGGAAAGAAAACAGGACTTGAGGTAGTCTTTGAGTTCCCAACCAGGATCAAACTTTTTAAAAAGTCTGTCCCATACTTTATCTTTGGGGTATACTTTGTGTCTATCAGGACCAGACCTTCAAGTCTGTCCCAAATTGTCTGCAAATTATCAGCAGTATGAATGTCCTTGTTCCTGTTATGCAGTTTTCAGGGTACTTTATAACCCCTACCTACACCTCAAGAAAAAAAAGAAAAAAATCCAAAAAAGAACATCCCTAAAATCCAAATAATCTAGGTGCACTTAAGAATTTAGAATATCTTATTATTTAAATAGCAAGGACACAAAAACCTTGTAGAGAGCTTAGAGGCACTTTGAGATAAGACAAAGTCAGGTAAGTTTTAATTAAAAATTTGTTCATGTAACAGGGGCCTGCTTTATGTTTGGAACATAACCCTCACTGTTCTGAAAATTGCAGCTCATTTTAAAACTGACATTTTTCTTTTTTCTTCCTCCCTAATTAAGGGGGAAGTGAGATTAACTATTTCCCTCCCCCAACTGAGTTATCTGACCACGGTAGGAATGAAGGAATTTAGACTTTAGAGCTGGTGCCTGCAGGCCTAAGAAACTGTTATCTCTCAAGGCTACAGGTAAATCATGACTCCTGACAGGGCACAGACTTTGCATGACCTCTTTACAAGTCCCTTGTTTACCTGATAGAATTACAGCCCCTAGATAGAATAATTTAGCTGGTGCATGTAAGTGAGACCTGTACAAAGATATTTTAAAAAAGGGAGTGAGGTCAAGAGGTCTCCCTCAGAATTTGAGTTTTAGCTGAAACTTAAGACTGAGAGATTTATAGCAGAATCTTAGAGTCAGATTGGCCACTAAGTGTATTGGGTCTGACTGTGGTGATTAATGGAGGTAGCTTCTTTTTCACATCAAGGTTAAGTCCTTCCAACAATGTGTCTCAGGTAAATCAAAATGAAGGGGTACTCAAGACACTGGGAGACCAATCCCTCTTATGCATTTTCCAGATAAGCAATTTGTGTTCCCTCTGACCCACCAGGAACAAGGTATGTTGGCCTCAGGGACTCTCCTATCATAGATGCTTTTTTTTTTGTTCTTTTTATTTAATTTTTTTAAACTTTTTTTTTTAAGAGAGAGAGAGAATTTTAATATTTATTTTTTAGTTTTCGGTGGACACAACATCTTTGTTTGTATGTGGTGCTGAGGATCGAACCCAGGCCGCACGCATGCCAGGCAAGCACGCTACCACTTGAGCCACATCCCCAGCCCTTGTTGTTCTTTTTAGATACACGTGACAGTAGAGTATATTTTGACATATCACACATACATGGAGTATAACTTCCCATTCTTGGTCATGTATTCATATATGAACATAGGAAAGTTACGTCCAATTCATTCTACTGTCTTTCTTAGGTGCTTTTATAAATAAGCATTCATCTTCTTAAGGGAGAAAAGGGCTTTAGTCCAAGGAAAGGAGGAAGAAAAAAAGTAAGAACATACTTGTTTAAGTCCCACAGAGGCTGAGAAATCTATATTCCCACTATGCAGCATGAGGGAGAGAAAGGGCTTTAAAAATGACCACTGATCTCCTTCACAGTTTTAGAGTTCGGACTCTCACCAGATCCCTAGGATGGCCTCAGCCGTCATCTTAGTGCCACATGAATTTACATGGCCTTTTTTTCCAGTCACCCAAGAAAGGGGATGGCAAATGAGGTAGATGGAGATTATGTTCTTTGATCTTTGAAAGTGGAGGGGAGGGTGTTATAGCTACAGTAACTAACAGAATAAGTCATAGTCAAGACAGAAAATATTTGTTAATACAAAATCAGTGCCTCACATTGAGTGCCAAGAGATGTCACAGGAGAAGAGATGTCTTTGGAGAAGTGTCCAAGGAGTTCCCAGAAGAGAGGGGGACGACTCAGGACCAGAGAGTGTCTTGGCATACGTGACAGAAAAAAATTTCATCATGAGTCAGGCAAAGGCATAGAGAGAGGTTTATTTAGGAAGACAGATACACATTCAAGGGTGAATGTGGGCTATCTCAAGAGAAAGCATGAGCTGGGGTTGTAGCTCAGTGGTAGAGCACTTGCCTAGCATGTGTGAGGCACTGGGTTTGATTCTTAGCACTGCATATAAATAAACAAATTTTAAAAATAAAGGTCCATTAACTACTAAAAATTTTTGTTTCAATTTTTTAGCTGTTGATAGACTTTTATTTATTTATACGTGGTGCTGAGAGTCAAACCCAGTGCCTCATACATGCCAGGCAAGTGCACTACTGCTGAGCCCCAGCCCTAGCTCCTAAATTTTTTTTTAAATATTAGAAAAATAACTGAGAAGCAGCTCTGATGTGGGCTGAAGGTTTAATATTTATGGAAGGGATATATCAGGGGCCAGACTGAAGGGGGATCCAGAGTGGAACTACACAATTTCATGCCAGTTTTCTCTGCACTTGCAAATTTTCCTCATTTTGCAAGGGCATGTTGCTCAAGATTTACAACTATGTTTTCTAACATCTCAATGTCTTGTGGGTGTTTCCTTTAAGATTCAATATTTCTCTCTCTTTATCCTAAATCCCTATCTCAATTTCATTTGCAAATAATAATTTTAAACATCTAAATCTCTTGCCTATGGATTGGTTGGTACCTTATTGGTTAGTACTTTAAAATAGTGGTGACATCCAACTGGAGGTATAGCTCAGTCGTAGGACACTTGTACAGCATATATGAGTCACTGGATTTCACCCCCAGCACCACGAAAACAACAACATAATAAACCATAAAAATAAATTTATATTGGTGATACAGCTACAAGGCCATCTTTTTTTATTTCACTTGCCCTGAGTAAGAACTAAGAGTATATTTCCATGGCTTTATGTTGTTTTGTTTTCCAGGAAAATTTTATCTTAAAGAGTATTTAAAAGTGCATGCCTGTAATCCCAGCAGCTCAAGAGGCTAGGGCAGGAGGATAGCAAGTTCAAAGCCAGTTTGAGCAACTTAGTGAGACCATGTCTCTAAATAAAATATAAAAAAGGATTGGGGATGTGACTCAGTGGTAGAGCACCCCTGGGTTTAATCCCTAGTACTGCCAAAAATAATGATAATGATGATGATGATGATGATGATGATAGATGTTGAGTTTTGTCAAATCTGTCAAATAACTTTTTGTGAAGTGTGATTTTTTTTTATTATTTTTATTTTGGGGGGTACCAGGCATTGAACTCAGGGGCACTTGGCCACAGAGTCACATCCCGACACTTTTTTGTATTTTATTTAGAGACAGGGTCCCACTGAGTTGCTTAGTGCCTCACTTTTGCTGCGGTTGGCTTTGAACTTATGATTCTCCTGCCTCAGCCTCCCAAGCCACTGGGATTACAGTTGTGAGCCACCATGCTCATCATGAAGTGTGATTTTAATACTTTATTTTCACAGGATTTATTTCTTAGATCTATTAACATACTCAATTACATTAAGCCATCATTACATTCTTAGCATAAATCTATTTGTTCCTGGTGTATCATTCTTTAAAAGTACCGTAGACTCTATAATATTTTATAAAGGATTTTTTCCATTGATACTAGGAGTAAGTTTGGCAGGTAGCTTACTTCTTATGGTCTAGTCATATCTTTGTCGTGTTTTGGCTTGATTTTTAGATTTGCATCATTAAAAATGTGAAAGATTATCTTTTGTGCTCTGGAACAGTTTAAATAATGGTAAATTTAGCTGTTCTTTTGAGGTTTGCAGATTTCACTTTTAATATTATATAGGCTTGGTAATGTTTTGGGAGAATTCTTTGACACTATATGACAACTGGTTTGTTCAAGATTTACTGAAGATTTTGAAGAACTAAGTGACATGAACTTATCTGAGTAAAATCACGAAAAACTGAAATATATGGATCAATGTAGGGAGCCACATTGAATGACCACGCCTTCCAGTCCTGATGCCTCGGGCCCTGGCCAACCATTGCTTTTGTTGTGGCCTTGTCTGAGGCCTGCTGGAATAGCAAGGAGGTCTTCTTTGTGGGGTGTGCCCTTAGGGTTGAGTTAACTCACCAGTTCCCTGGTACTACTGCCCATTCTGCCGTTTTTTGGATAGAACTTTCTAAGAACAAGAGTCCCCCCCAATAAAAACCCATTTCCGAACGTGTTCCCTCTTTCTCATCAGCCTCTTGGATTTTCTCTTGCTCTCCCTTTTGGGGAGTCTGAGGCTAAGAGCTGGGGAAGCTGCCCTGAAGCTTATATAAAGGTAAATTGTGTCTATGTTTTGTTTTGTGTCTCTGCAAATTCACACGAGCGATCTTAATTCAGCTCTTTTGCTGAGTTACCCGCACTGGTTGGGGGTGGCAGATCAATATTTCATAATAATATTTAGCTTTATACAATTATAATGTTAATCCCATTTAGGGTCATTTTTTTTTTTCCAGAAAACTCTTCTTTAATATTTAATGCTACCGGGGCTGGGATTATGGTTCAGTGGTAGAGCTCTCGTCTAGCATGTGCAAGGCCCTGGGTTCAATCCTCAGCATCACATAAAAATAAATAATAAATAAATAAACAAAATAAAGGTATTGTGTCCAGCTACTTCTAAAAAATAAATATTAAAAAAATATTTAATGCTACCATAATAAAATCATCAATAGAAGGCCAGGCATGGTGGTGTCTGCCTATACTCCCAGCTATTTGGCAGGCTGAGGTAGAAGGAGTGTAAGTTCAACTCCAGTCTGGACAACTTAGACTCTGTCTCAAAAACAAACAAATGACAAACAAATGGCAACAAAAGTCACCAACAGATGTAAAAGGAATAAAATATTGACCGATTATAGGTTCTCTAACAAGGATGGCTGGGTGAAGATAATTCTAATACTATGTGTAAGAGAAGTATTATAGTAATATAAGCTATTTTTGAATAAAACAAGTTTTGTAGAATCATTTGTGAAGGAAGATTTTTGTATTTAAATGCTAAAATATAGTTCTAGGATTGTGTTACCATATGATCAGTGAAATATACAAAAGAAGGGATGATGGTGAGGATGTAAAACTAGGCCAGATGATACTGAGACATCTCATTTCTTTAGATATTGAGGAAAATACTCAAAGATACTAAATGTGATTTATTACTAGATAGGCTCATTTGATTCATCAACATTTTAAATGTTTAGTGCAGTGTAGATATACATAATGTTGTACTATACCTTAGCATTATATACTATAATATATACCTAGTATATCCTACAGTACTATAACAACTAAAATGAATCTCATTTTGACATAATTATATATGCCTCTTTTTTTATACCTTTTTTAAAATTTATTTTTATGTGGTGCTGAGGATCGAACCCAGGGCCACGCGACCTAGGCAAGCGCTCTACCACTGAGCCACAACCCCAGCCCTTGACATAATTACATATGTATGGAATAAAATTTGCTCCACTTTAGTCCCCATTTCCTTCTGCTCCTCCCTCTCCCAGTCTCATTCCTCTAGTCATTTTCCTTCTATTTACTTACAGTTCTTTAAAATTAGCACTTCAAATATATACCAAAAAGTGAAGTTTACTGTGGTCTATTCATATATGTACATAGCATAATTTGATCAATTTCATCCCACCATTCCTGAACCCTTTTCCTGTCTCTTCTTCATCTACATTAAAAAAAAAAAATGTAGTTGTAGACTAACACAATGCCTTTATTTTATTTGTTTATTTTTACGTGGTGCTAAGGATCAAACCCAGTGCCTCACATATGCTAAGCAAGTGTTCTGCCACTGAGCTACAGCCCCAGCCCCACCCTTATCTACATTTTTTGAATATTAGCTATTTATCGTTGGGCCCAAGGTATGGGAGATGGAAGGATACAAAGATGGAGAAGCTGTAATTCCTATCTCGAAGTCTATTCAGAGATAGTCACACCACATGAAAAGATGATTATGTAGTATGATGTAGAAATAACAATTATGGCATTTGTATAAAGTGTACAGAAGAGGAGTCAGGATAGGGTATAGTTAGGTACAGATTCTGAGAATCTGGACCCTTGAATTGTCTCTCAAAGAACCAGTAAGACAGGGAAGTCAGAGAGTATAGCAGAACAAAGAAAGGCAGTTGAACACAGAATAAAGGAGATGTTGCTAAAGATGAGACTGGAGGGTCTGGGGCTGTAGCTCTGTGGTAGAGTATTTGCCTACCATGTGTAAAGCCCTGGATTTGATCCTCAACACACATAAAAATAAATAAATAAAATAAAGGAGAAAGCAGGAGGATTGCAAGTTCAAAGCCAGCCTCAGCAAAAGCAAGGCACTAAGCAACTCAGTGAGACCCTGTCTCTAAATAAAATACAAAATAGGGCTGGGAAGGTGGCTCAATGGTTTAGTGTCCTTAGTTCAATCCCTGGTACCAAAAAAAAAAAAAAAAAAAAAGAGCGGGAGAGAGAGACTGAAAGATAAGCCAGATAAAAGAGAATCCTAAATGGCATGTATTTCATGCTGTACATTGTAGAGGATAAACCAAATAATTCTTAGCAAGGGAATTAAAATGCCAATAATATGGAAGATGGATTTAAAGAGAATAAAGCTTTACTCAGAAGCATAAGCAGGACCAGATGGCATCCACCTAAAAGTTTTGAAGGAATATAAAGATGAGAGTGGAATTACCAGTCAAATATTTCCTACTCACTTGCAGAATTTCTATTTAGGGAAATATTTCAACAGCATAATTCCATGCCATCCATGTCAGACCAGTTGGTAGAATTAGTAAAGAAAACTGCACTCTTGAAATAGTAAAAACTGACAGACTAAAGGAAACAATTTTTGTCTAATCTAGGATTGTTTAAGGAAATATTTCAGGGCTGGGGATGTGGCTCAAGCGGTATCGCACTCGCCTGGCATGCGTGCGGCCTGGGTTCGATCCTCAGCACCACATACAAACAAAGATGTTGTGTCCGCCGATAACTAAAAAAAAATAAATATTAAAATTCTCTCTCTCTCTCCCCCCCTTTTAAAAAAAAAGAGAACTATTTCATAGTTGAGGAGAAATTTATGATAAATAATTTAGACTTGTTATGTACCTACAGGGCTTATAAAGCATCTACAATAAATAGAAACTTTATATTATTCATTTAAGGTGCAGATGGGGAATTGGGTTCATCCTATCTGCCCAAGTTACACAACTAGTAAGTGGCAGAACTGGATTTTAAAAATCCCTTTTCTGGGCTGGGGTTGTGGCTCAGTAGCAGAGCACTTGCCTAGCACATGGGAGGCCCTGGGTTTCATCCTCAGCACCACATAAAAATAAGTAAATAAAATAAAGGTATTGTAAAAAAAAAAAAAAGACAAAGAAAAAGACTGATGTGAAAAAGAGGCTTATTAGAAAATTAAAATATAATTAATTATTAAATGATCCATATATAGTAGGTTCCAAAGTATTAACCCACAAAGAGACCTAAGAGCTAAAAGTTACTTTATAGAAATTAAAAAAAAAAACCTCAGATAAATCTTACTGATTCACCTGAGTGAATATATATATATATATATATATAT
>NW_025999960.1:16136770-16172262 GCF_001458135.2 Marmota marmota marmota | reverse complement strand
AAAAAAAAAAAAAAAAAAAAAGATCCTTTTTGACCCCTTCCAATAAAGCCTTCTTTATTTCTCTTGTCAAAATTGTTTACTTTTTGCTTTTATTTCTCAGTTAATTTATATTCTCCTATTCTGGGTTGTAAATGCTTTGAAGACATGGACATTGCCTTTTTCATAATTGTGTTATATATACCTCCTATGTGTAAGATACATATGAACACTAAAAAAATAAGTATTTTGTTTCCTAGGGTAATTTTTATTACAAATAGGCATATTAAAATTTTTACATATTGAAATAATATTAAGCAACACTATTATAACACTAGAAAACTCTGTGATGAGTTCATGCAAATTTTATAGCCATATGGATTTCTGAAAGTTTATTCATATAGGGAACTAGATTAAGGTCTTATTAAATAAGCCCCCCATCTCATCGTACCTCTCTACTTACTAGACGTGATGAGAGTTCAAGGAAACTGAGCACAGGTTTGCTGAATTAGGCTCAGTAACTATATCAATCTAATTCTTGTTAATTTTTTCAAGATACAACATAATTAAGCAATTAAAAACTATCCAAAACACTGGGAAAGATTATGAGATGCAAAACCTCTACATCATGCTGAGCAGAATTGATGACTACCAGAAAAAGGTGATGCAGGTCTGGACTGAGAAGCAGAAGTCTCTAGAGCAGAAACGAAGTCGGTGCCTGAAGAACATGATGTCCTTATTTAGCCAGGTAACCTGTTTTCCATTCTCTCTCTCTCTCTCCAGTGTGTTGTAAACAAGAATAAAACTGGTAATCTTTGAAAACAACATTTACCTGAAAGCACCATGTATATCAGTTTCCTCAGGCTGCTGTAACAAATTACTTCAAACTTGATAATTTAAAACAGGAATGTATTTACTCATAGCTCTAGAGGCTAGAAATTCTTGAGGTCAAAGTGTCATATGGTTGGTTCTTTCTGCAGGCTCTGAGGGAGAAACCTGCTCCATGCCTCTCCCCTAGATTGTGGTGGCTGTGAGCAATCATTGATATTCCTTATCTTATAGACACATAATTCCAATCTCTGCCTTCAGATGGCCTTCTTCCCAGTGTGTCTTCTGACTCTTATAAAATCATGTCAGGGCTGGGGATATAGCTCAGTTGGTAGAGTGCTTGCCTCATATGCATAAGGCCCTGGGTTCAATCCCCAGCAACACACACACACACACACACACACACATCATTAGATTTAGGACACACCCAATTAATCCAGGATGATCTAATTTTGAGATTCTTAATTACATCTGCAAAAGATACTTATTCCAAATAAAGACACATTTGTAGATTCTGGGTGGACATATATCTTGAGACCATCTAACCCACTATCCCAATTTAGAAGTTCAGTGAATACTTGACAATAGGAATACTTGCTGGATCTCTAGATGACAAAAAGATGAGAATAGGAGAGATTTCCTGAAATGCTCAATTGTTTCCTAGTCAATACACATTCATCAGCCTATAGATTGCCTCTTGAAGTCATTGCTTTCTATATGATTCCGAGTGGTTACTTTTCTACTCAAAACTATCAGGAAACCAATTTTAATAAATTTACAAAGAAGATAAAGGTTTAACTTACTTACATAGCACCAGATGCAGAAGATTCTATACTCTTGCATCTTACTCATTATGTGCCAAAAATCCTTTTGATAACAATCAATATGCTTTGGGGCATGACTATGACCTTCCAAAAGGTTCTTTGTCCTGAGATCATGTGCTTGGAAATTCTTAGCATTCTTAGCACAATGTTCCTGGAGTTCTAGGAATATTTTTATATGTATATATCCTTTTCTTTCATTAACTTTAGTGGGGTGATTACTTTAGCCAGGCATGGTGGCACACACCTGTAATCCCAGTGACTCAGGGGCCTGAGGCAGGAGGATGGCAACATTCAAAGCCAGCCTTAGTAAGACTGTCTCTCAAAAAGTAAAAAGAGCTGGGGATATAGTTCAATGGTTAAGCGCTCCTGGGTTCAATCCCAAATACCAAAATGAAAACAAAAACAAAATATTGACCCTGGGCATGGTGCTGCAGGCTTATAATCCCAGTGGCTCAGGATTAAAAAAAAATTGCTTTACAAAATGTAAATTATTTGGAAAATGGAAGGTATAGTGAGACTTCCCATCATAGCTGATCCAAATCAAATATTCTAAATTTTCCAGAAGGACTAATTTTAAATATTATAGTTCTTTGTTTAAAAAATGAATATAGCCCAAGTTTTGATTTGGCAAATATGGTTAGCCTACATGGAGTAAAGCAAGATAGGTTGGCAGTAACATGAATTTTCTAACAAGAATCACACAATGTCTAAGGCATTTCAGAGGATGAATAAGGATCTGGGGTAATTAACATCAGAATCCACATGATATGAGGTATGAGTATCAAGACATAAAGAAGAGACAGGAACTAAAGCAAAAGTATTAAGAGGGTAGATTATAAATAAATACCTTGACTGAATCAGGATGGTGATTAAGAGGGTTAGCTCTAGTCAGGCACAGTGGTCCAGCCTGTAATCCCATCAGCTCAGGAGGCTAAGACAGGATAATTGCCAAGTTCAAAGCCAACCTCAGCAAAAGCGAGGTGCTAAGCAACTCAGTGAGACCCTGTCTCTGAATAAAATACAAAATAGAATTGGGGATGTGGCTCAGTGGTCGAGTGCCCCTGAGTTCAATCCCTGATTAAACCCCTCCCCCCAAAAAGAGGGTTAACTCTGCTATTAGACTGGGTTCAACTCTGTTTTGCTACTACTAGCTAAGTGACTTTGGACAACTTGAGTTTTCTGAGCCTCAGATTCTCCATATGTAAGACTTGGATAATGATAGTACTTACCTCATAAATTTTTTATAAATACCAAATGAGCTGATATATGGAATGTACTTATCTCAGTGTCTGGCATTCAGTAAGTATTCACTAAATGTTAGTTAGCTATCATTACATTTGAATATGCATCACAATTTATAAAGTGCTTCCATGTATGTTATACAATTCTCATAGCAATCCTATGTTATCACCCCTGTTTTAGAAAAAGAGGGGCTGGGGTTGTGGCTCAGAGGTAGAGTGCTCACCTAGCATGTGTAAGGCACTGGTTTCGATCCTCAGCACCACATAAATATAAAATAAAGATATTGTGTCCACCTATAACTAAAAATAAATATTAAAAAAAAGAAATAAGAAAAAGAGGTACAGATAAATTAAGCAAGTAATCCAAAGTCTCACAGCCTGGAAATGAGAGGACTAGGATTAGCACTTAAGTAGCATCAAGGTTTTTATATAACATAGCTGCCGTCTCTGAAATTGTGTATGTTGAAGATAGGGTGGAGGAGGAAGAGGCTTTGCAAATCCAAAGGAAAGAAGTACTCATAGTTTAGTCTAAGGTAAGTTTAGAAGACCTTCTTAAAATTCTGGCCTTTTCATCCCATGATTCCTTTTTTTTTTTTTTTTTTAAACGCTGGATCTAAGCCAAAAGGCTTAGAAGCGATAAGTTGATTCCTTTTTTCTTATGTATTTATTTTCAGCTCCAAGAGAAGTATAAATTGAATCTTAGTCTACCTATCCACTTGATCATTGACAAAAATCAAATACCTACATCTACTGAATTTAGTCAACAGCCATTCCTAGAGTTACTATTTGAAAAGGAAAAAAAGTCTGATGCTTTCAAGAAATTTAGGTATGTGGTAGAAAGACTGATGTTAAATTTTGTTTGGTTGCTCTGTGAAACATAATGCTTTTTTAAAGTTATGCCCAACAGCTTCTGTTTCACTATAATTATGATATGGAACAGGAGTATTAATTTCCTTAGCTAATTTAACAAGAGATTTATTTATGTCTATTTTTACTTAAAAATATTTAACACCTAATTTTGAGTACCTTATAAAATAGCTAAGAAACTAATTATTTTAACCATATCTAATAAGGAAACTTAGAAGCCTTAATCCTTGTTTTTTTTTTTTTTTTTTTGTCCTTTGCAATAGTAGAAATTGAGGGCTGGGGTTGTGGCTCAGCGGTAGAGCGCTTGCCTAGCATATGTGAGGCCCTGGGTTTGATCCTCAGCACCACGTAAAAATAAATAAATAAAATAAAGGTATTGTGTCCAACTAAAAAAATATTTTAAAAAAATAGTGAAAATTGAACACGTGGACACTAAGCTACATCCCCAGCCCTTCTTATTTTTTTTTTGAGACAGGGCCTTGCTAGGTTGCTGAGGTTTACCTCAAACTTTTCCTGCGTTAGCCTCCCAAGTAGTAGGATCACATGGCTGTGCCATGCCAGGCAGGAGCTTTGGAAAAAGGAAATGATATATGTGCTCCATACTTCATGACACTAAGAAGGAAGCTTAAAAATGGATTGGTAGGTACAGTCATGGAAATGCAGCTTTGTTAACTACATCAGCATATTCTGTTTTTCTATCCATTTATCTGTCATAGTGGGCATAACTAATGGTCCTCAGTGTAAGGGGAGGGCATAACTGAACAAGGTAGTGGTGAAGAGAAGAGGGGAGAGTAAGTTCATTTTGATTACTATGGAACTCAAAGCATTTGACACTTTCACTTAACGATCTTTGATTTTGCAGACAAGAAGATTGGATGAAAGCCATGTGGCATGCTGATCTGTCTACATCAAGCTACCCAATAACAGAGAAGATGTCAATACATTCACTGTGGGCCCAACTGGGTGGGTACCCAGATATTCCTAGATTGCTACAGTTAGATATTCAGTCTACCTTCAGAAAATCTCTCGCATCCATTCAATCACAGTAAGTAAAGAGTAAATATAGGACTGGGAATACTCTGGAAATTGGACCTGTGTGTGTGTGTGTGTGTGTGTGTGTATTTGTTTTATACCAGGGATTGAACCCAGGGCATCTTACCACAGAGCTACATCCTCAGCTCTTTTTATTTTTATTTTGAAACAAGGTCTCACAAAGTTGCTTAGGGCCTCACTAAACTGCTGGGGTTGGCTTTAGCAATCCTCCTGTCTTAATCCTCCTATCACAGCCTCCCAAATTGCTGGGATCACAGGCATGCGACACCACACCCAGCTGGTTATATATCTTTTGTTTCCTTAATTTGACTTTCTCCTGTAGTACCAAAAGTTAAGTTCTTGGTGTGAGTTTAGACTCACACCAGTTAAATGTACATTTACAGGTAAACTCAGCATTAGCTAGTGTTTCTGTTAATAGGCCTGGAGATGTCACCAATAATATCAAACAAATAAACAAACCATTAGTTATAATAACATAAGCCTAATCTAATACTATATAGGTCCACTTTGAATTCTACCCTTAGGGATTTGTTAATGGAAGTACCAGAAAGACCACTGTAGAATACTTTTATACACATTATGATTCAATGAGAAAATTTTAAATGCAGTTATCATACCTAGATCCAATTTGAGGTAAATTAGTAGAGTTGGTGGTGCACACGTGCAGTCCCAGCAGCTCAGGAAGCTGATGCAGATCAGTTTAGCCTATGAGTTTGGGACCAGCCTAGGCAACAGTGAAATCATGTCTCAAAACAAATACAAAAATAATCTGAGGTAAATTAGGTGCTTATATCCCAGAATACACTAAAGAGTTATAAAGAGTATGTGTAAGGTGATCATGTGGTTCTACATTTCTAAATTCTGTTTAATCAGTTTTTCATAAACCACTGGAAGTCATTCCAGTGGAAGCAAGGAGTTTTGGAGTCTGAATTGCCTTTTTTTAGGACAAAGAATTATTTAATGTGCTAAACAAAGAATTTTGAAAATTAAGCCAGGCATAGTGGTGTATGCCTGTAATCCCAGTGGCTCTGGAGGCTGAGGCAGAAGGATCACAAATTCAAAGCCAGCCTCAACAATTTATCGAGTCCCTAAGCAACCTAGCAATACTCTATCTCAGATTAAAAAATAAAAAAGGACTGGGGGTATAGTTCAGTAGTAAAACAGCCCTGGGTTCAATCCCTAGTGCCAAATAAATAAATATCCAGAAAGTTGAGGCTTCTCCCTTCTTTCAACTTAGACCATTCAGTTTATAGTCAAAGGAGGACGTGGACAGCTTCTTTTCTCTTTTCTGGTCTAATGCTTCTGTTCCTTCTTTTCCAGTTTGCTCTTGTGGTTAGTGACCCCTTAGGGATTAGAGTTCTGGGAAGGGAGGGTAGAGAAGGGCAAAGGAAAATTTATTGGGCAATGTTACCGTTACATTTTCTAACATTGCTTTCTGAATGTAGCAGGGTTTTTGTTGTTGTTTTTTGTGGGGTTTTTTTTTTTTTTTTTTTTTTGGTATAAGGGATTGAACCCAAGGGCACTTAACCACTGAGACACATCCCCAGCACTTTTTATTTGAGACAGGGTCTCACTAAGTTGCTTAGGGCCTCACTAAGTCACTAAGGCTGAATGTGAACTTGCGATCCTCTTTCTTCAGCTTCCTGAGCCACTGGGATTACAGGCATGCGCCACCATACCTGGCTTGAACATGGAAGATTTAAAAAATTTTTTTTTTTAGTTGTTGATGGATATTTATTTAATTTATTTATTTGTTTATATATAGTGCTGAGAATTAAACCCAGTGCCTCACACATGCCAGGCAAATGCTCTACCACTGAGCTACAATTCCAGCCCTAAATGTGTTAGATTTTTTAAACTGACTCTTTCCACACTATTTTTGGTTCTTTGGAGTTCTTTGGAGATCATCATCACTAGGGGGCTCTCATCTGCAGTTTTATTTGATCTAGGCAAATACACTTCTTTTTCAACTGATTGCTTTTATTTATTCCTTCCTCAGTCCCTGAGAATCCTGAAATACTTTTAGCTTCTCTTTGCTGAGATGTGTTTACAATATTTAGGCAGTCCTCTTGAACAGAAATTAAGACAATTTCACACTATCTCTTGAATATATGTAAATGTGTGGCCCATATCTAATCTATGGAAACCCTCAAGATTTCTTTGTCCAGTAGGTTGAAGTCAGTATAGCAGAAGCCTCTTCGCTTCTGTTGTCAGAGCAGCTAGCCAGTCAAGTGTATTGGTCCTTCTGCAGAGGCCCATGTTAAACTCATGGAGTGGTGGAGGGGTAGAAGTTCTTAATATCCTATTCTCCTTTACTGCTTCATACCTTCAAAGTCCAAGAGTCAATTACCCTGTAAATCCTGATCTAGTGCCTCTCTCTGGAATTTGGTACCTATTGTCCTTATTTAATCTACAATCTCTCTATTGAGATTCTCTAAAACTTCAATATTGCCGTGTTATTTACATACAAAATATGTATAAGGATTTTCTTTCTTTTTTCAGTATTGGAAATTGAATCCAGGAGTGCTTTACCCCTGAGGTACATCCTTAGCACTTTTTACTTTTTGTTTTGAGATGTCTTGCTAAATTGCCCAGGCAGGCCTCAAACTTGCAATCCTTCTGCCTCAGCTTCCCTAGCTGCTTGATTGCAGCCATGAACCACTGTACCCAGTTAAGGATGCTGATTCATAATATGCTTGGGGGGGTGGGGATGGGAGGATTAAATGAACTCTAGATAGGGCAAAGGGGAAAAGGGGAGGGAGGGAAAGAAAGGGAGGGAACATAGGGGTATGAAAGACATTGGAATGTGATGGTCATCATTACCCAAAATGCATGTATGAAGACATGAAGGATGTGACTCTACTTTGTGTACAACCAGAGATATAAAAAATTGTGCTCTCTATATGTAATATGGATTTTAATGCATCCTGGTGTCATATACAACAAATTAAAATTTTTTAAAAAATGAAAAAAAAAAGAGTTTCTAACTGGAGTTTAGGTGCCTGGAAACTTCCAAAGTAGGAGATACTGAAAGCAATGAAAAATTATAATACCATGGAAAGGAGAGAGGGAAATTAAAATCTCTTAATTTTTTGCCAGCCCTAAGAAATATTTTATATTTTACTGAAAATAGGACAAATACAGGATATATAAAGTTTAAGATAGCATTTTTTTAGTAATAATGGGCACTATATGATCAATTACTATTTACCATTCTCCCCATTTTTTTTCCTCACTAGAATCTCTTCAAAGTCTTCCCTTTAAAGAGGACAATATTTATTTCATTTTGTGGCAGTTCAAGTACAAATCAAGAGACTTCTTTAGTTATTCTTACCATCCTTCAGGTCTCAGCTTATGCAATTCTCTTTCTGATCTGCCTTTTCCAGTCTCTTCTGTGTGCATCCATTGCCTCTTGTAATAAAAACTATCCCAGCACTTACCATTCTGTGTGGTAAATTCTCTCATTACTTACCTGCTTGATTTTAGATCATATGTTTTGAGACTACATGCCTGACAGGCATAGTAACCAGGCACTGATTTTTTTTTTGGTGTGTGTGTGTGTGTGTGTGTGTGTGTGTGTATACACATATATGCTAGGGATTGAACCCGGGGGCATTCTACCACTGAGCTACACCTCAAGTTCTTTTTAGTTATTTATTTAATTTTAAGACAGAGTCTCACTAAATTGCTGAGGCTGGCCTCAAACTAATGATTCTCCTGCCTCCACCTCCAGAGATGGTGGAATTACAAGTGTGCACCAGCACACTCAGCTATAACTAGTCACTGAGATAAAACAGTTGGTAAGAATCTAAGAGAATATGAATGCAGAACCAGGCCAGGTGCCATGGCACACACCTGTAATCCCAGAGGCTCAGGAGGCTGAGGCAGGATCATGAGTTCAAAGCCAGTCTCAGCAAATTTAGCAAGACACTAAGCAACTCAGTGAGACCCTGTCTCTAAATAAAAATACAAAAAATTGTTGGGGATATAACTTAGTGGTTAAGTGCCCCTGGGTTCAATCCCCAGTACAAAAAGAAAGAAAGAAAAATTTTAAAATCCAGAACCAAAATTTTAAAATCCAGAATGTGGCTTTTTTTTGCTTTATCTTCTAAAAACCAACAATAGAAAACTCCCCCCAAATTAAAAATGCCTGTTCTTCAAATAACACTGCTAAAAGAATGAAAAGACAACCAATAGAATGGGACAAAATATTCGCAAATCTTATATATACTAAAGGAGTTAGCACTTAGAACTCTCAAGACTCAATAAGAAAACAAACCAACCAATAAGAGAGATCCACCCACACTGGCCTCTGCGGGGCCCAGGCACACAGCAGGCCTGGTCCACCCCTTTCCCAGTGGGGCAGACACTCACCAGAGCCTAACCTCTGGTGCAGGACTGCCCCTTCTGACCAGCAGACTATAGTGGGAGGTTGCCGCGTCCGGCCAAGGGAGACGAGTCCGGCGAGGGACAGCGAGGTTAAAAGACACACAGGACACCAAGGTTCTTCATCCAGGAGTTAATACTCTTTATTGCTAACACACCTTTTTTATACCCCAAGCAGCAGAAGTGGAAAACTACCCAAAAGCAGGAGGGAGGGGGGAGAAATTTAGTTTTAACATCTATTATTGTCAGGTACCGAAACCTCCCTTAACAATAAGTCCATCAGACCAGAAAAGGTCAAGGCATTCCCGTGGGACACATATGTCTCAGACGGACAAGCAGGAACAGAAAAACCGCAAGTTCGCCATGGCCTTGTGAGCTGGCCACACTGGCATGCAGAACAAACTAGTGGAGGTAGGGCTCCAGGGGCCAGGGTGGACCTGCTGCCAACAAGTCCCCCTCTTTTGTTTTTTGCATGCCAGTGGGAATCAAGTAGCCCCTGTCTTAGGTCGTTCACAGCCCTTGCGATGCTTACCCGTCTCTGGGAAGGCCCCGATTCCCTGTCTTAGGTCGCACAGCAAGCGTGAAAGTTGCCCGTCACTGGGTACTACAAGATCAGCTCAAGGTGTTATGACCTATCAAGACATTATTGCGGTGAACGCTTAACCGTCTCCACCTACGGGACCCACGACCGTCACCGCCGAATGGCAGATGTGATTGGACCGAGAGATTAGACAGCAAAGATCCTAGTACAGGAAAGCAAGAGGGAGAGGTATGCATAGAGAAAAGATATGGCAGGAGTTCTTCTTTTAAGGAGGACACTCATCTTCGGATCGGTCTGAAGTATATTTCAGAGAGGCGATCATCCATCTTTAAGCGTTGATAGTGAACCTGTATCGGCTTAGAGGCTAAGATATTAATTTGATCTTTAATGAATTGTACTATCTTATTTACAATGCAGGGTCCTACTGCCACTACTAGAAGGAGGCCTAACAATGGTCCCAATAAGGGAAGAAGATAAGGCAAAAATCCATTAAGTCCAGTCCAGAGAGGGTTCTCAAATAATTCCCTCCTCCTTTTTTCTAGGTCTTCTTGGAGTTGTTTAATTTTTGTGCGAACTATGCCAGATTTGTTAGCATAAAAACAGCACCTCTCCCCAAGGGCTAAACAAATTCCCCCTTGATTGGCAGTAAGCAAGTCTAAACCCCGCCTGTTCTGAAGAACTACTTCTGCTAGAGAGTCTATCTGGTCTTGTAAGTCTTTAATGGTTCCCGACAGGGTTTGCACATCATCTATAAGCTGTTGAGATAGGCGGCGGTAAGAATGTATAGCCGTACCCAATCCCGCCGTGCCTGTACCCACAGCAGCGGTTATTCCAAGGCCAACAAGGAGTGGTAAGGCCTGCACAGCTCTCTTGTGTCTTCTAACTAAGATGTCTAGGCTAGGAATGGGTAGGGGTTCATCTCCTGAGATAATCGTGATATCAGGAAGCAGTAATGCCAGAACGCAACCACCAGTCCAATTTGCTGGGAGCCTGGGAAAAGCTAAATTTCCACCACACATAAAAACTGTACCATTAGGGGGACAAATGGGCGGAGTAGGTGAGGAGTAATTCTTTACTAATGAGCAGTTTCCAAAGGAAGAGACTCCAACATCAACATCATAGGTATTATTTTGCATCATGCCCAGAAGGCATGACATAAAACCACCTAGAGGCTGCACCTTAAAGGGTAGCCCAGATTGACATGTGTTGTCATCATCAATGGTATAATTGATGGGAACCGCCAATGGCATGACTGCACCTGCCGTCATGCAGAGCCAGCAATCACCAGCAAGGGTAGGATTAGAACTGTTAAGTAAAGAAAAGGTAGTTTCTAGGATATCTAATGTATTGGCATCTAAATCAGGAAGCTGGGATTTGGGCAATATCAAGGGGTGGTATGTAGGCTTAGGGATCTCCGGCTTTAAAAGCTTAATCACCTGAAGGTGTTTGATAGCATCAGTGGGTCCCCCTCCATCAGAGACTCCGATGGGGGCCTGCATGGGCCAGCAGGAAGGTTTACCCACGACGCCCTCACATCCCGCCTCCGTTAACCGAGTCGTGATGCCTTCCCCTCCCCGGTCACCAAGAAAAGGAATATAATTATAAGTGGTCCCCCATTCTCCACGGGTGTTAGTTAGGATGGCCTCAAAATACTGTTTTCCTTGATTATTAACACAAATTGAGGCCGATGTATAACAGGAGATGTGCATTGCCGGGGTGTAATGACAAGTGGCAGAACAGCTTCCAAGAGTCTCGGTCGGATTAGGGACAACAAGTCCGGGCTTATTAACACATACCCATTTTGGTTGCTCAAATCCTCCGATGTTTTCATTGAGTTCAGCCGCCATATAGGCTACTTTAGTCCCACAATCAATGCTCTGGATATAACCAGAGGGGGCCGAGTGCCGGGGCCCTCCCTTACACTCACAAGGGGCTCCAAAAAGATATTCATGAATATTCCCAGGTGGGGGGTCAAGCCCTCCTTCAGCAAACCTGTCCAGAAGGAATGCCACAAGCGGGGTCCAGCTCATGAGGTGTGTCTCGGCACTCACTTGAAGGGGTGAGAACAACAGCGGCAGGATCAGCCATCTTGGGAACTTCATTTTGTCTTGAATTTTCATTCACCGGTCTGGTGCAGCGCTCCGGGATCCAAATGGGCTTCTCAGTTCCTGGGGGAAAAACACATACAGCTCCCCTCACTCTAGCTAAGAGTGGAGCTGGGGGTTGCCACTTTCCGGTGGATAAATCTTTCCACCTTATTTGAGCATCTTGTACAGTGGGAGGGGAAAAGTGGCGTTGTGCAGCCGTGCGCCCTCCAGTGTCAGTGAGTAAAAAATTTAAAGTAAATAAGGTTATGCTTAGAAGTGCTTGTGGTCCCTGACAATTCCGGTATATCTCCCCCTCTTTTGTTTTTTGCAAATAAGTTTTTAAATGTTGATGGGCTCGTTCCACGATAGCCTGTCCCTGTGGATTATAAGGGATTCCAGTCTTATGATTAATTTCCCATTGGGTGCAAAACCGTTGAACCGCCTGGCTTACATATGCGGGACCATTATCGGTTTTGAGGCATCGTGGGGTGCCCATGGAGGAAAAGGCTTTTAGAAGATGACTGATTACGTCCTTAGCCTTCTCTCCAGTATGTAAGGTGGCAAAAATGAAGCCAGAATATGTGTCAGTGGAAACATGTATAAAGGAGAGCTTACCAAAGCTAGGGAAGTGTGTAACATCAGTTTGCCAGACATCATTAGGTTGTAATCCTCTTGGATTAACCCCAAGGGAAGGAGAATGAATAAATGGTGCACAGGTTGGACATAATGAGACAATTTGTAAAGCTTGGTCTCGTGAACATCCTGTGTGGAAGCGTAAAGACTGTGCATTTAAATGAAATTTGTTATGGAATTGTAAGGCCTTATCATATTTGGTCGTCACACAGGAAAGGCCAACAGCATGAGTAGCAGCGTCTGCTTTTGCGTTGCCCTCTGACAAAGGTCCAGGGAGCCCTGAATGGCTTCGGATGTGGCCAATGTATAAAGGATCTCGTCTAGCCCAAATGAGAAGCTGTACTACCTGTAGTTGTTCTGTGATGGTGGATTGCTTTCCAATATATGATGCTGTTTCTATGACTAGAGCCAGATTGGCTACATACAAGCTGTCAGTATATACATTAAGAGGAATAGAACTATAGACTTTGAGAGCTATGATTAAAGCTTCAACTTCCGCCTTTTGGGCCGACTGACCTGACACAGGTTGTCGGAGAATTTGAGATCCATCAAAAACGACGGCAAATCCATTTTTGGCCCCATCTGTATATACAGTTTGGGCCTTTGGAATAGGTTCCCTTTTCATAATCTTTGGGAAGATAATGGGACACCTTTTAAAGCCCTCCAAAAGTCTATGTTTAGGGAAGTGATTATCAATCTGACCCTTGAAGCTGCACAGGAAAAGACACCAAAGGTCATGTTCTTGTTGTAACTTGTGTATCATATCTTGAGTGTAAGGTTGAATAAGTATGTCAAAGGTTTTTCCAAACAATGCATCACCCAAATATTTAGCCTTCCAAATTAAGTTAATAACTAGCTCATAAAAGGGAGTCAATACCCGGGGGTTAGAAGCCGGCAAGTGGACCCAATAAATGGGACCCGTTTGCCAGAACACTCCTGTGGGAGTAATTTTAGAAGGTAGAACTATAAATGACAAGGGCAGAGAATAATCTATCTGCGTAATCTGCATGTCCTGCAGAGCCTCTTCTATTAGCCTCAGTGCTCGTAAGGCTTCTGGTGTAGGTACTCTACACGACGTAGGAGAAGGATCTCCTCGCAAGAGGTCATACAGGGGTTTGAGCTCTCCAGTTGGAATATGAAAGGACGGGCGCAGCCACTGTATTTCTCCAAGGAATGTCTGCCACTGATGTAAAGTTTTGAGCTGATTTATCTGGAACTGGGGTCTCTGGGGAAAGATTCCTATGTTATTAATGATGTATCCCAAATAATTGTAAGGGTGTTGAAACTGCACCTTTTCGGGTGCTATGACCAGCCCTGCCCCTTTTAGAAGGGATTGGAGGACTTCATAAGATTGAAGAAGCCTTTCTTTCTTGGGCCCTGCCAGTAAGATGTCATCCATATAATGAATGAGGTAGAGCTGTGGGAACTGCTGTCGAAAGGGTCGTAAAACCTCAGCTACAAAATATTGGCACATTGTAGGACTATTAGTCATCCCTTGAGGTAGGACGGTCCATTCATACCGTTGGTAAGGTTCCCTAAAGTTTGTGGAAGGCAAGGAAAAAGCAAAACGCTTTTGGTCTCGTGGGTCTAAGGGGATAGAGAAGAAACAATCTTTTAAATCTATGACAATAAGATGCCAATCCTTTGGGATCGCAGTAGGAAAGGGTAGCCCTGGCTGTAAGGGTCCCATGTGTTGCATAGTTTTATTAATAGCCCGTAGGTCCTGAAGAAGTCTCCACTTCCCAGACCCCTTTTGTATAACAAAAATAGGGGTATTCCAAGGGGAGGTAGAGGGCACCACATGTCCTAACTTAAGCTGGTCTTGAACTAATAGGGAAGCGGCCTGTAATTTGTCCTTAGTTAGGGGCCACTGTTCTACCCACACAGGGTCATCTGATAACCAAGTAATGGACAGTGGAGGTGGCCGCACTTCAGTGGCCCCTAGGATAAATTTCCCAGTCCTCTCCGGTCTCTTCCCTGCCGGGTAACCTGTTCCGCTGGATCCACAGGTGATATTCTGCCCTCATGTCTCTTTCCTAGTCCCCTTCCAGGGATCCACCCCATGTCTAGCATTGCATCATTAACAAAGTTATTATTTCCTTTTAAAGTCTGGGTAGTAAGAATAGCCCCCATTTGATGAAGCAAGTCCCTCCCCCAAAGATTCGTGGGGAGTCCAGTCACCACATAAGGCTGGAAATGGCCACTATGTCCTTCGCCATCTCTCCATTTTAAAAAGGAGGCACTTCTTTTTGGTCGGGTTTGTCCTATCCCCTGTAATATGGCCGAGGGACTCTGGAGGGGCCAGGCAGGTGGCCATTGTTTTTCAGAAATGACAGAGACATCCGCCCCCGTATCTAGTATTCCCTTGAAAGCCTTGTCCTGTATCTCAATGGTCAGGTTGGGACGCGAATCCAAATGAGCTACCCAAAAGGCCTGGGGAGTTCCAGTGGAGCCAAAGCTGCCGTCGCCCCGGGACCCACGGAGGGCGTGCCCAGGAATGGAAGCTAAGGGTAGCAGCAGCAATTGAGCTATACGCTCCCCGGGGGGAAGAATAACAATTCCTTGGGTAGCTTCTACTACTATTTTTATTTCTCCCTGATAATCAGCATCAACAACCCCCGTAAGAATCTTCAAGCCCCACTGAGTTGCGCTACCTCGTCCCAACACTAGTCCCACCGTCCCCTCTGGCAGGGGTCCAAAAACCCCAGTAGGCAGCGTCTGAGGTCCCATTTGGGGAGTTAATACCGCTCGGGAGGTGGAACTGAGGTCCAGTCCTGCGCTTCCTGGTGTTCCCCTGGGGAGTTCCCAGATAGAAAGGGGTTGGTCAGTGGGAGGTGGCGGAGACGCCCACTCCCTGGGGCACTGTTCTGTCCCTGCACTGCCCCGTACACTTTGGCTTCCGGGGCCCGGGGCGGGCCCCTGCTCCCGTTTCCCGACGGTATTGGGTTACCCTGGATGTCAAATTTTGACCTGCACTCACTGCTCCAATGATTTCCTTTATGACATCTAGGACAAATTCTAGGCATCCCTCTGCCAGCACCCTCGCTCCTTTCCGGGCAGTTTCTCCTTATATGTCCCTCTTTCCCACACTTAAAACACCCCTTAGAGCGGGTTCCCCTGTTATCAGATTTTTGCATTCCAGTCTTAAGGGCAGCAGCCAAAACCTGACCAGTAATATGAGGCCCATCTATATCTTTGCATGCTCGAATCATGTCATCTATACTTTTGGCCCGGGAGGACTTAATAGCATTTTGGCAGTAAGTGTTAGCGTTTTCATATGCCAGTTGTCTAATAAGTGGCATAGCCTGTTCTAGATTAGGGAATATTTTTCCAGCCGCCTGCATTAGGTGGGCTATAAAGTCCGAATAAGGTTCAGAGGGCCCTTGAGAGATCTTGGAAATTTTTGCTTCAGTCTTAGAAACGGGCAGGGCTTTCCAGGCATGGACTGCAGCTGAGGCTATTTGAGCATAAACACCTGGGTCGTAATTAATTTGTTGGCCTATGGTGGCATACTGCCCAGTTCCTGTTAACATTTCAGCATTTCGCCGTTGATGGCCCGCATTCAGGTTAATCTGAGCCAGCTCGCGGCACCTTTCATGATATTCACTTTTCCACAATAAGAAATCCCCTCCAGATAACACAGCCCTGCAAAGTTGCTGCCAATCATTAGGTATTAGTTGACTGGCTGAGAAGGACTCGAAGAGGGTCAATGTGAAAGGGGCATGAGGTCCATAATTAATGACCGCCTCCTTAAGCTGTTTTATGTCCTTGAAGGCTAGGGGGACATGGGCTCTGGCCGGCTGTCCATCAGCATCGGCGTTTTCAATCATTGGAAAAACCTGAGCCGCTCTAGAACCCCAGTGGACCCCCGCCCGTCTAGTAGGGGCGTCCTCATTCCAATCAGGATTATAGGGAGGAGGTGCGGCAATTGAGGGGGCCCTAGGCACCCTCACATTTGCCCTTTTAAGGCGATGTTCTAATTCCTCTATCTCCCTTTCTAATCCCTCCTCTTCCTCAGAGAGAGAACTGAGGTCCTCAGGATCCTTTTTGGGCTTAGAAATCTGGAGGCGTTTCCTACCCCCCGAGCCCGAGTCCTCAAGAGGACCCTCATCCTTTAAGGATTCTGCCATTTGCTCCTCCTGCACCTGATTAAGGGCCTGTTCACATTCAGCAAGCTGATCCTTGATCTTTACTTTATCTGTTAATAAAGCATCCTTTACCAACCTCCATAAGGAAAAGGTGGCAACTGGGACACTGTCCGAGCCCCGGTCCCTCAATAATTTCTGAAGGTCATGCCTCACCAGGTCCCAGTCACTATTATTAAGAAATCCTCCTGTCAGAAACCAAGGACAAGCCTGGGCAATAATTTCAACGAATTCGGTTGCAGTCTTAGTTTTTATTCCTGTTCCTTGTGTATTTAACAGCTCTTTCAGTTCGTTGGCCAGACGAACCTTCGCTGTTGAGTTACCCATGGTACGTACCCTGTCTCTTTAAATTATCTTTAAACCAATCCTCCCCCTTCTTTCTTAGAAGGTGAGCCCCGTCCACTTACCCCTGCTTTCCGGATCTCGGTGGGAACCTCCAATTGCCACGTCCGGCCAAGGGAGCCGAGTCCGGCGAGGGACGGCGAGGTTAAAAGACACACAGGACACCAAGGTTCTTCATCCAGGAGTCAATACTCTTTATTGCTAACACACCTTTTTTATACCCCAAGCAGCAGAAGTGGAAAACTACCCAAAAGCAGGAGGGAGGGGGGAGAAATTTAGTTTTAACATCTATTATTGTCAGGTACCGAAACCTCCCTTAGCAATAAGTCCATCAGACCAGAAAAGGTCAAGGCATTCCCGTGGGACACATATGTCTCAGACGGACAAGCAGGAACAGAAAAACCGCAAGTTTGCCATGGCCTTGTGAGCTGGCCACACTGGCATGCAGAACAAACTAGTGGAGGTAGGGCTCCAGGGGCCAGGGTGGACCTGCTGCCAACAGGAGGTCAAGCCCAGGAGCCCAGATCTACCCACACACACCTGTGCTGGACCTAGGAGCACAGCAAGCCCAGTCCACCCCTTCCCAGGGGGGCAGACACCTGATAGAGCCTAGCCTCTGGCGCAGGACAGTCTCTTCCGACCAGCAGACTACCACGGAAGGTCAAACCCAGTGGCCCAGATCTACCCACTCCAACTTATTCAGGTCCCAGATCCAGGATGCAGTAGAATCCATTGTGGGACATCAGCAGGGTCTGGAAGCCCAACATTAAGGTGAGGTACAGACAATCTGCATGAGTACACTACAAGAATATGGGGAAGAAACTGTAATATCTCAGATCCACACTGCAAGAAAGGAACACGCATAAACAACATGAAAAAACAAGGGAGGAAAGTGCCCCAAACAAACCAGGACAATATAATAACAGAATCTATGTACAGCTAAGTTGATGAAATGTCAGGGAAGGAGTTCATAAGGTTCATAATTAAAATGATCTGTGAATTAAAGAATGACCTAAATGAGCAAATACAAGCAAAAAAATGATCACTCCAACAATGAGATAAGAGAGCAAATACAGGTAGCAAAAGATTACTTCAAGAGAGAGATAGAGACCCTGAAAAAAAAAATCAGAAATCCTTGAAATGAAGGATACAATAAATCAAATAAAAAACTCAATAGAAAGCATAACCAACAGACTAGATCACTTGGAAGAAAGAACATCAGATAATGAAGACAAAGTATACAATCTGGAAAAAAAAGTTGACCACACAGTGAAGAAAGTTAGAAACCATGAACAGAACATCCAAAATTATGGGACAGCATCAAAAGACCAAATCTAAGAGTTATTGGGATAGAGGAAGGCACAGAGTTTCAAACCAAAGGAATGCACAATCTCTTCAATGAGATAATATCAAAAAATTTCCCAAGCATGAAGAACAAATTGGAAAACCAAATACAAGAGGCTTACAGGACACCAAATGGACAAAATTACAACAGATCTACAACAAGGCATATTATATGAAAATGCCTAACATACAGAATAAGGATAGAATCTTAAAAGCCACAAGATCACTTATGGGGGAGACCAATTCATATCTCAGCAGATTTTTTAACCCAGATCTCCAAAACCAGGAGATTGTGAAACAACATATACCAAACTCTGAAAGAAAATGGATGCCAACCAAGAGTCTTATATCCAGCATAACTAAGTTTTAGATTTGATGATGAAATAAAAACCTTCCATGATAAACAAAAGTTAAAAGAATTTACAACTAGAAAGCCTGCACTACAGAACATCCTCAGCAAAATATTCCAAGAAGAGGAAATGAAAAACAATGATGAAAATCAACAGAGGGAGGGATTACACTAAAGGAAAATCTAATCAAAGGAGAAACCAAGTCACATTAAATACCAAAAGTAAACAAAAATGGCTGGGAATACAAATCATGTCTCAAATAATAACCCTGAATGTTAATGGCCTAAACTCACCATCAAGAGACATAGATTAGCAGATTAGATTAAAAAAAAAAAAAGACCCAACAATATGCTACCTCCAAGAGACTCATTTCATAGAAAAAGACATCCACAGACTGAAGGTGAAGGGTTGGGAAAAATCATACCACTCACATGGACTGCGGAAGCAAGCAGGAGTTTCTATCCTCATATCAAATAAAGTAGACTTCAAACTAAAGTTAATCAAAAAGGATAAAGAAGGACACTACATACTGCTCGAGGGAACCATACACCAATAAGACTTAACAATTATAAATATATATGCCCCAAACAACAGCGCAGCTATGTTCATCAAACAAACTCTTCTCAAGTTCAAGAGTCAAATAGACCACAACACAGTAATTTTCAATGACTTTAACACACACCTTTCATCACTAGATAGATCTTCCAAACAAAAGCTGAACAAAGAAACTATAGAACCCAATAATACAATCAATAACTTAGGCTTAAATGACATACATAGAATATCCCAACCTTCAATGAGAGAATATACTTTCTTCTCAGCAGCACATGGATCCTTCTCTAAAATAGACCATATACTATGCCACAAAGCAACTCTTAGCAAATATAAAAAAGTAGGGATATTACCCTGCATTCTATCAGATTGTAATGGAATAAAATTAGAAATCAATGATAAAATAAGAAATAAAATCCACTCCAACACCTGGAGACCAAATATTATGCTACTGAATGAATAATGGGTTACAGAAGACATTGAGAAGGAGATTTAAAAGTTTTTAGAGGTGAATGAGAACACAGATACAACATATCAAAATCTCTGGAACGCTATGAAAGCAGTTCTAAGAGGAAAGTTCATTGCATGGAGTTCATTCCTTAAAAGAAGAAGTCAACAAATAAATTACTTAACACTACATCTCAAAGCCCTAGAAAAAGAAGAAAAAAATCAACTCCAAAAGCAGCAGAAGACAGGAAATAATTAAAATCAGACCTGAAATCAATGAATTGAAAAAAAAGAAACAATTGAAAAAAGTGACAGGACAAAAAGTTGGTTCTTTGAAAAAATAAATAAAATTGACAGACCCTTAACCATGTTAACAAAGAGAAGGAGAGAGAAAACTCAAATCCCTAACATAGGTTATGAAAAAGGAAATATCACAACAGACACTACAGAAATACAGAAGATAATTAGAAATTATTTTGAAAACTTGTACTCCAATAAAATAGAAAGTATCAAAGACATTGACAAATTTCTAGAGTCATATAATTTGCCCAAATTGAATCAGGATTATATACACAATTTAAACAGATCAATTTCAAGTGACAAAATAGCAGACACCATCAAAAGTCTACCAACCAAGAAAAGCCCAGGACTGGACGGATACACAGCCCAGTTCTACAAGACCTCTAAAGAAGAACTAATACCAATATTCTCCAATTTATTTCAGGAAATAGAAAAAGAGACAGCACTTCCAAACTCATTCTATGAGGCCATTATTACTCTGATTCCAAAACCAGGCAAAGACACACCAAAAAAAAAAAAAAAACTTCAGACAAATATCTCTAATGATCATAGATGTAAAAATTCTCAATAAAATTCTGGCAAATCAAATACAAAAACATATCAAAAATATCGTGCCCCATGATCAAGTGGGATTCATCCCAGGGATGCAAGGTTGGTTCAACATACAGAAATCAACAAATGTAATTCATCACATCAATAGACTTAAAGATAAGAATCATATGATCATCTCAATAGATGCAAAAAAAGCATTTGACAAAATACAGCATCCCTTTATGTTCAAAACACTACAAAAACTAGGGATAATAGGAACATATCTCAACATCGTAAAGGCTATCTATGCTAAGCCCCAGGTCAACATTATTCTAAATGAGAAAAATTGAAGGCATTCCCTCTAAAAACTAGAATAAGATAGGGATGCCCTCTTTCACCGCTTCTATTTAACATAGTTCTTGAAACACTGGCCAGAGTAATTAGATGAAAGAAATTAAAGAGATACACTTAGGAAAAAAAAAAAGAACTCAAATTGACACTATTTGCTGATGCTATAATTCTATTACCTGGAATACCCTAAAAGTTCCATCAGAAAACTCCTAGAACTAGTAAATGAATTCAGCAAAGTAGCAAGATATAAAATCAACACCCATAAATCAAAGGCCTTTCTGTATATCAGTGACAAATCCTCAGAAAGGGAAATAAGGAAAACTACCCCATTCTCAATAGCCTGGAAAAAAAATAAAATACTTGGGAATCAACTTAACAAAAGAGGTGAAAGAAAAAGCAATCATGAAATTCATCTGGAAAAATAAGAGACCCAGAATAGCTAAAGCAATCCTTAGCAGGAAGACTGAAGCAGGTGGCATCACTATACAAGACCTTAAAGTATACTACAGAGCAATAGTAACAAAACAGCATGGTATTGGCACCAAAACAGACTGGTAGACCAATGGTACAGAGCAGAGGACACAGAGACTAACCACAAAACTACAATTATCTTGTATTAGACAAAGGTGCCCAGAACATGCATTGGAGAAAAGATAGCCTCTTCAACAAATGGTGCTGGGAAAACTGGAAATCCATATGCAACAAAATGAAATTAAACCCCTATCTCTCACCATGCACAAAACTCAACTCAAAATGGATCAAGAACTCAGGAATACAACCAGAGACACTGTGTCTAATAGAAGAAAAAGTAGGCCCTAAACTCCATCATGTGGGATTAGGCCCCAACTTCCTTAATAAGACTCCTGTGACACAAGAATTAAAATTAAGAATCAATAAATGGGATGGACTCAAACTAAAAAGTTTCTTCTCAGCAAAAGAAACAATCTGTGAGGTGAATATAGAGCTTTTATCTTGGGAGCAAATCTTTACTCCTCACATATCAGATAGAGCACTAATCACTAGGGTACATAAAGAACTCGAAAAGCTAAACACCAAAAACACAAATAACCCAATCAATAAATAGGCCAAAGACCTGAAGAGACACTTCTCAGAAGATGATGTAAAATTTTAGGAGATGAAAACTAGTGACAGAAAGAGGATCTGTTGTGGCCTGTGGACAGGAAAGGATGTGAGAGAGATGGCATGAGGGAATTTTTGAGGTTGATGGGATGTGTTCATCATCCTGGTCCCAGTTCTGCTAGTGATTATATAGATGCATGCATACATGTATAAAAACTCATTCAACTGTATACTTTAAATATATGTAGTTTAAGTTAATTATGCTTTAATAAAGCCACTAAAAATTCTAAAAGAAAATCCATCAATCTATCCATATACTTCTGGTAATCACTTCCCAGATTAAAAAAAAAAAAAAATTTAAACCCCTAAAAGTCTCTCCTGATACATCTTGCAAGTTAATGCTCCCATTCCAAGACAAATACTATTTAGAATTCTATCATCATAAATAGTTTATCTATTTTGAACTTCATAAAAATTAAGTCAATCTTTAATCTTTTCTGTCTTCTTTTTTACATCATTATGTCTTTGAGATACATCAGTATATTTGTTTATAGTAATGTTGTTGTTTTTTTGTTGGAGAATATAGATGAATTCTCTACATTCTCCTATAGATGAATATAGTTGTCATTATTATTTTTTCATGAATCAATGTTGAATAGTAGCCAATTTTTCTACATCTATTGGATTAATCATATGATTTTTCTTCATCTTAGTAATGTGATAAATTAATACTAATTTTTAATTAAATATGTTATAATACATTTTACTCAAAAGAAAATAAATACAATTGAAAACTACTTCAAAATCTTCTGGTCCCTTTGTTCTTTCCAATAGTAGCTGGGTAATATGGCGGTTGCATGCCTAGTCTTTTGAGGAACCTCCATATTGATTTATATAGAAGTTGGACTAATTTACAGTCCCACCAACAGTGTAAAAGTGTTCCTTTTTTCTCCAAATCCTCTCAAGCATTTATTATTATTTGTACTCTTTTTAAAAAGTATTTATTCTTAAGTTTTAGGTGGACACAATATCTTTATTTTACATTTATGTGGTGATGAGGATCGAACCCAGTGCCTCGTGCATGCTAGGAAAGCACTCTACTATTGAACCACAACCCCAGCACAATGAAGCCACAACCCCAGCCCTTGTTTGTACTCTTGATGTTGATGACTGCCATTCTTACTGGTCAGATGAATTCTCAGAGTAGTTTTGATTTGCATTTCCCTAATTGTTAATGATGTTGAATATTTTTTCATATACTTGTTAGCCATTTATATTTCTTCTTTTGATAAGTGCCTGTTTAGTTCATTTGCTTATTTATTAATTGGGTTATTTGTTTTATTGGTTGTAAAGTTTTTTGAGTTCTTTATATATTCTGGATATTAATCCTGTCAGAAGTGTGGCTAGCAAATATTTTCTCCCATCCTGTAGGTTCTCTCTTCACATTCCTAATTGTTTCCTTTGCTGTACAGAAGATGCCATCCCATTTATTAACTCTTGGCATTATTTCCTGACTTTAGAGGTCTGATTGAGGAAGTCATTGCCTGTGCCTATAACTGACCCTACATTTTCTTCTAGGTGTTGCATAGTTTCTGGTCTAAGTCCTAGGTTTTCATAATCCATTTTGAGTTAATTTTTGTGCAGGGTGAAAGATAAAATCTAGTTTTATTCTTCTAAATATGGGTAATCAATTTTCCCTTAACTCATGTATTTTCATGCTTTGTTGTTAAGTGCAAATACATTAAGGACTGTTGATTGTCTTCTTGGAGAATCAGCACCTTTATAATTATGTAATGGTCTTCTTTCTCCCTGTCAACCTCCCTTACTTTAAAGTCTACTTTGTTCGACATATAATTACTCCTGATTTGATAGTGTTGTTATGCTACACTATCAAATGTATGTCTTTCTCCATCTTTTAGTCTATGTGTCTTTATATTTACAATGATTTCTCACAGACACATTTTTATAGGGAGTTTCTCAAGGGTCATGTTTTTTTATCCACTCTGAAAATCTTTTTATTGATGTAGATTTAGACCACTGAGATTCAAAGTCATTGCTGATATAGTTGAATTAGTGTCTACCATATTTATTTTTATTTATTTATTTATTTTTGATACCAGGAATTGAACTCAGGGACCCTCAACGACTGAGCCACATCTCCAGCCCTATTATGTATTTTATTTAGAGACAGGGTCTTACTGAGCAAAAGTGCCTCACTTTTGCTGAGGCTGTTTTGAACTCAAGGTCTTTCTGTCTCAGCCTCCCGAGCTGCTGGGATTACAGGCAGATGCCACCATATCTGGCAACCATATTTATTACTTAAAAACAAACAAACAAACAACCAAAACTGGGAAATGAATACAGAAGTGTTTTACTACTGAGCTACAACCTCATCACTTTTTATTTTTTATTTTGAGATAGGGTCTTGCTAAATTGCCAAGACTGGCCTTAAACCTGTGATCTTCCTCCCTCAGCCTTCTGAGTAGCTGAGATTACAGGCATTTGTATGCCTCTTATTGACAAGTGTTTATTAGGGTCTTCTACCCCCTCCCCCTTTATAGAGCTCTTTTCTTGTTATTGAGGAGTTATTATATATTTTGAATATCCAACATATGATTTGCAAATATTTTTCCTAATCTTTGAGTTGTTTCTTCACTCTGTTCATTGTTTCCTTTGCTGTATAGAAGATTTCTAGTTTGATATAATCCCACTTGTGTATTTTTGCTTTTGTTGCCTGTGCTTTTTAGAGTCATATCCAATAAATCATTGACCAGACTAATGTCATGGAATTTTCCCATTTTCTTTTAGTGGGTCTGCAGTTGCAGGTATTATATGTAAGTCTTCAATCCATTTTAAATGGATTCTTATGTAAGTAATTAGATAAGAGTCTACTTCATTCTTCTGAACATATAGTCAGTTTCCCCAACACCATTTCTTGAATAGTCTATTTTTTCCTCATTGTGTGTTCTTGGTCCATTGTAAAAAATTAACTGACCAGCTGAGCACAGTGGCACATGCCTATAATCCCAGCAACTCAGGAGACTAAGATAAGAACATCAAAGTTGGAGGCCAGGCTCAGCAATTTAGTGAGATCCTCAGCAACTTAGTGAGACCCCTGTCTTAAAATTTAAAAATAAATATAAATAACAGGGATTGGGGACCATAGATGTATGGGTTTATTTCTGGGCTCTCTATCCTATACCATTGGTCAGTGTGTTTGTTTTTATGCCAGTACCATGCTGTTTTGGTTACTATAGCTCTGTATTAGATTTTGAAATTTTGGGGGGGCCTTCAGCTTTGTTATTTCTTTTTTCTTTTTTAGTGCTGGGGATTGAACCCAGGGATGCTTTTACCACTGAGTCATATACCTAGTTCTCTTTTTACTCTTTATTTTGAGACAGATTCTTGCTAAGTTGCTGAGGCTGGCATCAAAATTTCAGTCCTCTTGCCTTAAGCCTCCTGAGTCGTGGGGATCAACAGGCATATGCCACTGAACCTGGCAGTTTTGTTCTTTTTGATCAAGATTGCTTTGGGCAGGTACTGTGGTGTACTGTAATCACAGCAGTTTGGGAGGCTGAGGCAGGAGGAGCACAAGTTCAAGGCCAATTAGCAAGGCTCTAAGCAACTTAGCAAGACCCTGTCTCAAAAAACAAAAAGAGGGGCTGGGGGATGTGGCTCAGTGGTAAACTGTGCCTGTGTTAAATCCCCAGTATCCGCCACCAAAGAAGATTACTTTGGATGTTTAAAGTCTTTTTGTTATTCTATATGAATTTTAGGGTTTTGTTTCCTATTTCTTTTTTTTAAATATATTTTTAGTTGTTATTTTATTTATTTATTTATTTATATGTGGTGCTGAGAATGGAACCCAGTGCCTCACACATGTCAGGCAAGTATGCCCCAGCCCCAGCCCTTGTTTCCTATTTCTTTCTTTCTTTTTTTTTTTTAAAGAGAGAGGAGAGAGAGAGAGAGAGAGAGAGAGAGAGAGAGAGAGAGAGAGAGAATTTTAATATTTATTTTTTAGTTTTCGGCGGACACAACATCTTTGTTTGTATGTGGTGCTGAGGATCGAACCAGGCCGCACGCATGCCAGGCAAGCGCGCTACCGCTTGAGCCACATCCCCAGCCCTGTCCCTCTTGCATTTTTTATAGATATTTTTATTAGAATTTATACCAGTAAATAGGCCTTTAGTATTGTGGTGGTAAGAGAAGAGTTCTATAGTCCCATGATTAGGTCCTTAGTCTTTTGGTGAGTCTGTACCTCTGAACTTCGAACTTTGTCAGTGCTCCTTAAGTCTTTTTTCTCCCTTTAGGTGGGACAGGGTAATTAGAGGAAAATGTAATTTGGTATTTCTCCCAGGTAGGTTAGTCTCTGGTAAAAACCTAGCAGGTTAGGCTCTATTAAAATAATTGTCTTGGGCTGGAATTGTAGCTCAGTGATAGAGTGCTTCCCTACACATGGGAGGCACTGGGTTGGATCCTCAGCACCATATAAAAATAAATAAACAAAATAAAGGTATTATTTCCATCTACCCCTAAAAATATTTTTTAAAAATAGCCTTGAGGGTATAACTTGTTAAGAACAGAGTGATCTGGCATATTTAAGAATGGTTATTTTTTCCCTCCCCTTACCAGATCACAAGGAATTCTCTCCCATTTTCTTTATGAGGACTTGTTACAGCCTCTGGACTAAAACTCATGAAAGTGTAGGGGACTCCTTACTACTGGCACCCCCCTAGAGTTTTTAATCTCTTAGAGTTGTCTCCAGCAATCATCAAAGGTTTCTTCCCCATTAAGTTTTAATTCTCTGTATCCACCTGTCCATCTCTCCTTCACTTTTCTATCGAATCTAAAAAGAGTTGTTGATTTTTTTCAGTTACTTATTTGTTGTTAGGATGGAGTGGTAACTTCATGCATACACATGCACCCCCCCCACACACACACACACACTCTCTGACTTTTCTTCCTATAAATATTTATATACTGTCTTATTTTTCTGTTGCAAACAAGTTCATATTGGGGATACATTTTAAAACCTGCTTTTGTTTAATTTAACAGCACATCTTTGAATTTTTTCTGTTAATAAATGCAGACCTACATCATCATTTTATTGATTGTATGAGTATGTCAAAATTCATTAAATTGTTCTCCTTTTGAGAAAAATGAGGATATTTTCAACATGACAAGCAATGTTTCACCAAAAATTATTTTTTTCTGATAATGGGGATTGAACCCAGGGGTGCTTAACCACTGAGTCACATCCCCAGCCATTTTTATTTTTTATTTTGAGCAAGGTCTTGCTTAGGGATCATGTTGCTAAGGCTGACTTTGAATTTTCCATCCTCCTGCCTCAGCCTCCCTAGTCACTGGGATTACAGGTGTGTACCACTATGCCTGGCTCACCAAATAGCCTTACACAAGTCTGTATATTTATATGATTGTTTCCCTAAGATAATTCTGTTAAAGTAATACTTTTTTTTCCAATTACAAAATGAATGCATGTTCACCAAAGAAAATTTGGAAGTACATCTTTAGAAATAACAACCATGGTCAATATTTAAGGTATTTATAATTTTAGGTATAAGAATACTGTGCAATAAGTAATAAGTTATTGACAAGCCCTGTTTTTCCCAACTTGGGTCCTGGGAGAAATTTTGCCTTCTGAATGTGACTTGAACAACTATGTATTCCATGTTAATTTTACAAGTTTATCTTTCGAGTTCAGGAAGCACTTATTTTCCCTACAACTCACTTCTATTCCCACAAATGTGTTTAAGAGCAGTTTGTAATATAATTAATTTTCTTTTCTTATTTCTAGGTCTAAGAAGATTCCCAAACACGTGTAAAATGAAATACAAGCCTATAGAAAGTACATTTCAATATGTGTCAGTAAAATGCCTATTTTATTCTCCTTTCATGAATATATATGCTGCATTTTGTGGTATGTTTGTTTGTTTGTACGTAATAGGGGTTGAACCTGGGTTGCTTTATCATTGTGCTACATCCCCAGCTTTTTCTATCTTTTATTTTGAGGCAGGGATTCACTTAGTTGCTGAGACTGACCTGGAACTCTCAATCCTCCTACCTTAGCCTCTCAAGTAGCTATGTTTACAGGAGTAAACAGCTATTCTTTGTGTTTTTTTAATTTTTATTCTAATTTGTTATATATGACAGCAAAACGTTTTACAATTCATATTACACATATAGAGCACAATTTTTAGTATCTCTGGTTGTATAGAAAGTATATTCGTGTCTTCATACATGTACTTTTTTTATAATGATGTCCATGTCATTCCACCATCTTTTTTACCCCCTTACCTCCTCCCTTCCCCTTCCTCCCCTTTGCCCTATATAGTTGTCTAATCCTCCCATGTTCCCCCTTCCAACCTCACTATGAATCAGCCTCCTTATATCAGAGAAAACATTCAGCATTTGGTTTTTTGGGATTGTCTAACTTCACTTAGCATTATATTCTCCAACTCCACCCGTTTACCTGAAAATGCCACAATTTTATTCTCTTTTATTGCTAAGTAATATTCCATTGTGTATATATATCACATTTTCTTTATCCATTCATCTACTGAGGGGAATCTAGGTTGGTTCCACAGTTTAGCTATTGTGAATTGTGCTGCTATAAACATTGATGTGGCTGTGTCCCTGAAGTATGCTGTTTTTAAGTCCTTTGGGTATAGACTGAGGAGTAGGATAGCTGGGTCAAAAGGTGGTTTCATTCCCAATCTTACATGCTGCTTGTAGTTCTTCATTTACACACTATTGTTATGACCACTCAAGGAAGGACATCTTCTTTTCTAAAGTACTGAAAACAAAGCTTCATCAAACCATGGGGAAGGCTGAGTCATAAAAGAGACATCATTGTGGGCCCCTGACCTGATGAAATGGCACAGTTAACCTCCTCCAATCCAAATCCAAAGATATCTCAGAAGTAAGAAATGGGAATAAAGAAGGAAAATAAAACCCAGTATAAATCCCCAAAGAATCTGGGGATCTGGCAAGGGAAATAGTTACACCGTACAAAGAGAGGCCAGGTTTCCAACTGGGTGTAGATTTGAGGAGAAATTTTCAGTTGGGTTTTTTTTTTTTTTTTTTTCTATCCACTATACTACCCAGAATTGATCACTGCATTCCCCATCAGCCCTATTAAAATCCAAAGTGCAGGGGTGCCAAGTGGTTCATAGGGAACATTACTGGGATGCAGGATTGAAAAAACAAAACCAATAAATGCTGGCTCTACTGAGACACATATAAGTTGGAGAAGATACATTTACCTTCCCGTTCTTAGCCTTCTTTTCACCCAGAGAGCTATGAAAAATATATTCTCAGAAAGGAACAAAATCCAGAGTATGGTATAGAGAGGTTCCTTAAGGGCAAAGCCCTCTATAAGAACAATACAAATGAAGCTATTCAAAACTGGATCCCCAACTCACCAGGAGTGACATAAGCTAAGGCCAAAGCTTTAATTACCCCCACCTCTTTCTGAATCCATTATCCTCCAAGATAGCTGATACCCACGAGAGAAAATGACCTTATAGGTAAGAATAACTATATGACTAGAAAGGCAATAAACTGAATAACCTATTCTAGATGACAAAAGTTATTAGAATACAAGCCAAAAAGATGTTCCCAAAGAAATAAAGGAGGCTATTGGTAATGATTCAGAAATAAACAATTATAAAAAAAAAAAAGAAAGAAAGAAAGAACCAGGTGAGGACTGCAAGTTCAAAGCCAACCTCAGCAACATAGTGAGGCCCTTGCAAGACCCTGTCTATAAAAAATAAAAGGTGCTGGGGGGCTGGGATTATAGCTCAGTAGTACAGTACTTGCTTATCAACAGTGAGGCACTGGGTTCGATCCTTAGTACCACATAGGATCATATGAAAACAAATCATAAATAAAAACAAATCATATATAAAAATAAAATAAAGGTTAAGTTTTTTAAAAAGGGAAGGGGGGCTGGGGTTGTGGCTCAGTGGTAGAGTGCTTGCCTAGCATGTGCGAGGCACTGGGTTCAATTCTTAGGACAGCATATAAATAAATTAAAGATCCATCAACAAATAAAAAAATATTTTAAAAAAGGGGAGGGGGGGCTGTGGCTCAATGTATAAGCACCCCTGGGTTTAATTCCTACTACCAAAAAAAAAAAAAAGACTAGGTAGGGAACCACCATATGACCCAGCTATCCATTCCTTGGTATTTATCCTAAATAATTGTGTATTACCATAGCAATACATAATACATGAATACCCATATTTATAGCAGCAGAATTCACAATAGTCAAACTATGAAACCAACCTAGGTATCCATCAATGGATGAATGGATAAAGAAAATGTGGTATATATACATAATGGAGTTTTATTCAACCATAAAGAAGAATGGATTTATGTCATTTACAGGATGGAACTTGAGAATTTCACGTTAAGCAAAATAAGCCAGACTCAGAAAGTCAAAAGTCATGTTTTCTCTCATATGTGGAAGGTAGAAAGGAAAAAGGAAAAGAAAGATGTAGGGGTGTGAAGTCTCATGAAAATCAAAGGGAGATCAGTAGAATACAGAAAAAGGACAAGGGAGAAGGAGGAGGGAAAGAAAAGGGGGAATACTGGGGAATGATATTGACCAAATTATATTGTTATATTGTGTACATGTATGAATATGTAATAATAAATGCTACCATTTTGTACAACTGTAATGCACCAATTAAAAATATGGGAAAATGGGGACTGGGGTTTGGCTCAGTGGTACAGCGCTTGCCTGGCATGTGTGAGGCCCTAGGTTCGATCCTTAGCACCATACATAAATAAATAAATAAAGTAAAAAATCCACTGGCAACTAAAAAATTTTTTTAAAAAAATATGGGAAAATGGCGTGGGATTGTGGCTCAGTGGTACAGCACTTGCCTAGTATGTGTGAGGCCCTGGGACTGGTCCTAAATAAAGGTATTATGTAAAAAACAACAAACAAACAAGAAAACCTCTTTAAAAAATATGGGGGGCTGGGCAAATTTCTTAATAAGACACCTATAGCACAAGAGTTAAAACCAAGAATCAACAAATGGGACAAATTCAAACTAAAAAGTTTTTTCTCAGCAAGAGAAATAATATGTGAGGTGAATAGGGAGCCTACATCCTGGGAACAAATTTTTACCCCCCAAACATCAGATAGAGCTCTAATCTCTAGAGTATACAAAGAACTCAAAACAACAAAAAAGCAAATAACCCAATCAACAAATGGGCCAAGGACTTGAACAGAAACTTCTCAGAAGAGGACATACAATCAATCAACAAGTACATGAAAAAATGCTCATCATCTCTAGCAATCAGAGAAATGCAAATTAAAACTACTCTAAGATACCATCTCACTCCAATAAGAATGGCAGCCATTATGAAGTCAAACAACAATAAGTGCTGGTGAGGATGGGGGGGGGGTACACTCATACATTGCTGGTGGGACTGCAAATTGGTGCAGCCAATTTGGAAAGCAGTATGGAGATTCCTTGGAAAGCTGGGAATGGAACCACCATTTGACCCAGCTATTCTCCTTCTTGGACTATACCCAAAAGACCTAAAAAGAGCATACTACAGGGACACAGCCACATCAATGTTTATAGCAGCACAATTCACAATAGCTAGAATGTGGAACTAACCTAGATGCCTTCAATAGATGAATGGATTAAAAAATGTGGCATTTATACACAATGGAATATTACTCAGTACTAAAAAATAACAAGATCATGGCATTTACAGGCAAATGGATGGCATTGGAGCAGATTATGCTAAGTGAAGTGAGCCAATCCCTAAAAAAACAAACGCCGAATGTCTTCTCTGATATAAGGGGGGTGACTCAAAATGGGATAGGGAAGAAGAGCATGAGAAGAAGACTACCACTAAATAGGGAAGAGAGGTGGGAGGGAAAAAGAGGGAGAAGGGGAGTTGCACGGAAGATGGAAGGAGAACCTCATTATTATACAGAATACATATATGATGTTGTAATGAGAAAAAGAAAAAAAAAGTGTGTCACATTAGATTGGATAGAGAGAAAGGATGGGAGAGGAGGGGAGGAGTAAGGAGGATAGGAAGGGCAGCAGAATAGAATAGACAATATGATTGATGTATGTACATTCCATGTATGTATTATATGTCAAAAATCTGTTGTCATGTATGACAACATATGTAAAAATAAAAAAATAAATAAATAATTTTTAAAAATATGGGAGGCTGGGGATGTGGCTCAAGCAGTAATGCGCTTGCCTGGCATGCGCGGGGCACTGGGTTCGATCCTCAGCACCACATAAAAATAAAATAAAGATGTTGTGTCCACCGAAAACTAAAAATAAATATTTACAAAAATTCTCTCTCTCTCTTTAAAAAAAATAAAAATAAAATAAATATTGTAATTGGACATTGAAATGACAACATTCATATAATAGGAGTAATAAGAAGAAGAAAGTGGAAGAAACTGATATAGTAAAAAACAACTGGGGACCTCCAAAATCAGGTTGATGTTGAAATGGCTTATGGAGTGAAAAAAAAAAGGGCTGATATGGAAAAAAAGGAATACTTTGTGATATTTTAATGAAACTTAAGATGAGTATTTAATCATCTTAACAAAGGTAAAGAGACAGATAATTCCAAAAACTTTCTGAGAAGAGGAGCAACTCACTCACCAGGAAAATGTATTAATATAAACTTCTCAAGAGTGACATTCAAAGCAGGTTAAAAAATAAACTAATATTTTCAAAATGTTGAAAAAATAAACTGAGGGGCTGGGGATGTGGCTCAAGCGGTAGCACGCTCGCCTGGCATGCGTGCGGCCCGGGTTCGATCCTCAGCACCACATACAAACAAAGATGTTGTGTCCGCTAAAAAATAAATAAATAAATATTTAAAAAAAAATAAAAAAATAAAAAAAAAAAAATAAACTGACTCTAAAGTTTTAAAAATATTTTTTAGTTGTACATAGACACAATACCTTTATTTTATTTATTTATTTTTATGTGATACTGAGGATCAAACCCAATGCCTGACGTGTGCTAGGCAAGCACTATCCCACTGAGCCACAAGCAGCTCTCTAAATTTTTATATTTAAACTATCATTTAAATTTGAAGATACAATAAACATATTCCTATACCTTCAAGCTGTCAGCAAATTACCATCTTTGAAAATACTCTTGGAGAAATAATCAATCAAGCATATATTTAGTGAATGCTATATAATGTATATAATATAAAAAAGTAAAAATGGGAAAATAACTTGGTGGAGTTATCTAAAAAAGCATATATGGGACTGAGGTTGTGGCTCAGTGGTACAAAAATCCAGATGTAACAAGGTAGAGAACAAGGCAAAACATTCAGAGGGCCCAGAAGAATAACCACTAGAAGAACAAATGTAAAATTCATACCTTTAAAACCCATAGGGGAAAAAAATGATTTATCCAAGGAAATGAGCAAGGAGCAAAAATAAATAAAAGTTCAAATTAAGATGGAATACAAAGCACTAACGAAAGTAATTTAAGCAGGGAATAGTGGCCCACACCTCTAATCCCAGTGTGGGATTAGCTGAGGCAAGAGGACTGAAGTTCAAAGCTAGCTTCAGCAATTAAAAGAGCCCTTAAGCAACTTAGTGAAATCCTGTCTCAAAATAAAAGAATAAAAGGGCTGCAGATGTGGCTCAGTGGGTGAGTGCCCCTGAGTTCAATCCCTGGTACCAAAACAAACAAGAAAAAATAATTTAATATATTGGTTAAATTCGCCAAAGAAAAAATGGAATTCTCAAAATGAACTTAATAAGATCTAGTAATATATTGTGTACAAGAGATACACTTAAAAGGACAAAACAGGTTAAAACAAAGAAAGGGGTAAAGGCAAATATGAACCAAAGCAAATTCACACCAAATAACAGACAAAAATAGATTTCAAAACAAAAGAAATCATTAGGGGTAAAGGGAAAGAAAAGATAAAAAAAATGTGTACTGATCATTAATATAGATACTTATGAAATATAACCTCACAATATGTAAAGCAATAACTGACCTCTGGCTCTTCTGTGATAACACTGCTTCACCTGCCGCTCTCCCAAGTAATGCCTATAATTCCCACATCCTGCTTTATCATTTGGCCTGGAGATGACCTGGGAATTCTCTTCACTCCTCAAGACTACTTACAGATCATTTTCCCCATTACCTAATCACACAAACTCTCCTGTTATTGGACTGTATGCCATCCATTACCCTTCCTGTTGTAGTTATCTACCTGCTTGCTCATTGATACTCTATCCATCCCTTCTGTCATAATTTCTAACAATTTCAGTATTGACCTATAGACCTTTCCAACGCATGGCTTCTGTTTTCTTATTTCTCTTCCAGTAACTCAGTCCTCTAGCAATGTTATAACTTGACCTCATTATTACAAAAACAATAACAAAAAATTGCAACTCTTCCAAATACTTTATTTATAGTTCATTTTCTCTAGTACCTCAAATCTGATAATTCTTTGATCTCCAAAGGAAACTTTATATCACTGATCCTACCACCTTCTTTTTTAATTTTTTTTTTTTTAGTTGTAGATGGACACAATACCTTCATTTTATTTATTTATTTTTAGGTGATGTTGAGGATTGAACCCAGTACATGTTCGAACCCACAGATGTTAGGCAAGTGCTCCACCACTGAGCTACAACCCCAGTCCCTCTACCACCTTCTTAATGTCCCTCCTTGTCTCATATCCTTATTTCCTTTGTTATTCAGCTTAAATTCCATGGTCAATAATTATATCAGTCTTTGGCATCTACTCTCAGCTCCTACTCATTTTCTCCTCTCTTGATTTAAAGTATTCCTTGGCTGACCACAGCTCATTTTAACTATAGTTTTCTCTGACTATTCATACTTGTACCCTGACAGCTGACGTGGCTTCAACTCTCAGGAAAACATTTGAACTTGTTGACCAGTCTCAGTTTAATTATTAATCTCCAGTGGCCCCAGAATGTGACCTGATAAACATTTTATTTCTCTAATCCATTCCCCCTGCTTTCCCATTCAAAAATTTTGTATTTTCTCCTGGCTCCTTAACTCTCTAAGACCCTTTTTTCCATCTTCATTGTTGGCTCCTTATTGACTTTGCTCCTTATTGCATTAGAAGCAATCATTATTAACTACACGTGCTTCTGCAACATCTCCCTAACCTATGTGTACCCATATATTCTACTTCTCTTGAGAATAAATCGTCTAATTTCCACCTAATATCAACCTCTGTGCTTATAAGTAGATCCCATCTCCTCTTCTATTCAAGGACATTGCCTCAATAATAATTCATTCTCTCTCCCCTGCCCTTACTGCCCCCAACATTCTTTCCCTCGCTAACATGATTTCTCCCCTCAACTTTAAAAAATAAGCAAAATTCTTATCCCCACTTGCTTTGCCAGCTACTTCCCATTGCTTTCCCTCTGTTTTGGACAAAACTCCTTTTAAAAAATCGTATAAAATTGGGCTGGGGGTATAGCTCATTGGAAGACAGCTTGCCTAGCACACGTGAGGCACTGGGTTTGATCCTCAGCACCACATAAAAATAAAGATATTGTGTCCACCTATAACTAAATATATATATATA
>NW_025999960.1:16094984-16136180 GCF_001458135.2 Marmota marmota marmota | reverse complement strand
GATAACTTTTGGAAAAGTATACAACACAAAAATTGGTAGAAAAAATTATGTATGATTAGGCCAAGTACGTATAAATAAATTGGTAATCAAAGGCTTTATGCACAGAAAAAAGGTATATTAGGCTTATAAGATTTTATAGTGAGTTTTGCCAAACCGTCCCAGAACAGGTAACCCCTTTATTAATTAAACTATTACAGAAAATAGGAAAAGAAGAAAAGCCGCCTAACTATTCCAAGATCAGAAGAAGACAGCATAAGAAAAGAGAATCATTGTGTACTACATGTCAAAATGCATTCTACTGTAAAGTAAATAAAAAATAAAGAAGTGGAAAAAAAAGAGAATCAAAAATCCAAGTTACTGAGAAAATAGATTTTAAAAACAGGTATAAAAAGTATTAGCTGGGTATGGTGGTGCATACCTATAATCCTAGCTACCAAGAAGGCTGTGGCAGAAGGGTTGCAAGTTCAAGGCCAACCCAGGAAACTTACCAAGACCTATCTCAAAATTTTTTTGATACCAGGTATTAAACTCAGGGAAACTTAACCACTAAGCCACATCCCCAGTCCTTTTTATTTTTCATTTTGAGACAGGATCTCATCAAGTTGTTTAGGGTCTCACCAAATTGATGAGGCTGACTTTGAACTTTCAATCCTCCTGTCTCAGCCTCCGGAGCCTTTGGGATTACAGTGTGCACCAGTTCAAAGTTTTTTAAAAATATTAAAAGGGCTGGTGGTGTAGCTTAGTGGCAGAGCCCTTTCTTAGCATGTGTGAGGTGCTGGAGTCGATCAGCAACACACATACACACATAAACACAAAAGGTCAAGATTTTCTTTGAGGAATATAAGAATGAGGAAACGATATGTAATTAATAGCACTATGGATTAAAGGAAGACATTATATAATCATCCCAAGAGTTGTGAATAAAACACCTGGTTTATGCTTGAAAATTCTTCGGAGAAACAGTAATATTATTTCTGTATGTTAACTCTAATGAAATGAAAATAGCAAGCTACCAAATAGCATCAAAACCTATAAAACAGGGCTGGGGATGTGGCTCAAGCGGTAGCGCGCTCGCCTGGCATGCGTGTGGCCCAGGTTCGATCCTCAGCACCACATACAAACAAAGATGTTGTGTCCGCCAAAAACTAAAAAATAAATTTAAAAAAAATTAAAAAAAAAAAACCTATAAAACATATGACAATAAATTCATAAACATGGCATAATACCTTTAATCCTAAAATTTAAAATTTTTTATTAAAGGAAATAAAATAAGATCTTTAAAAAACAGATCAATGCTGTTCTTAGAAGGTTTTAAGTGAAAATCAATAAACTCTGTTCTTAGGAAATACAACTCAGTAAAGATGTCAATTCTTATCAATTCAATCTATAACTTAAAATCAATTAAACTTCTAGAAAACATTTTAAAACATTAAGTTAAAAAATGTTAGCTGGGGAGAGGGGGTGGAGTAGAGTTCAGTGGTAGAGTACATGTGTGCAAGGTCCTGAGTTCAACACCCAATAGCAAAAAAGAAAAGATGTTAGTTCAAACTTTTTTTTCGAAACTTGACAAACTCATTCCAAAATGTCAATGAAAAAAACGAATCAACTTTGAAAAAGAAAGCCATAAAGGGGATAACAATACCAACTGTTAAGATCCTACACACTACAGACATTTAAAAAAACAAAACAAAAACCCTAGATCTGGGGATGTATCTAAATGGTAGAGAACTTGCCAAACATGAACAAGGCCCTGGGTTTGATCCTCAGGGCTGTAAAACAAAACAAAACTAGATAGACACAAGGACAAATGAACAAACCAATGGAAAATGAACAAACCAATGATAAAAAGCTCAGTCATAGTTCCATGACACATAGAACCTGGCATGAAAAAGTGACACCATAAAAATAGCTAAGCCACTTTCACGAGGAAAGGACAGGTTGTTTATAAATTATGTTGATCAAAATTATAAACAGGTTGTTTATAAATTATGTTGAAGAAAAATTAAGTTGAATTCCTCCCATATTCTAATTATAAGGTGAAGTTCAGGTATATTAAAGATATAATTGGAAAAATAAAACCATGAAGCTCATGGAAGAATTTGAAGAAGAATACCTATTTGACTTAAGTTGGGAAAAATATTCTTAAATAACAAAGACAAAAAAAAGACAAAAAGGCCAGAAATTGATGGATTATTTATCAGTGTGGCAAAATTTAGGAGGCATTAACAAATCTTGATATGAATGTGTGCAGAGACTGACCTCTTGTGCACATCAGGTGGAACTGTAAATGTCTTAACTATTCTGGGAAGTCCTCTGGAAATGCTTGGTGGAGTTAACTCTGTGTGTGTCCTGTGACCCCCAAGATTCTAGATATGTGTCTCCTAGATACGTCTCCTAGAAAAATGTTGCGTATGTTACTGCAGGAATGTATGTAAGTGTTCATCAGCTCTGTCCATGATAACAAGGAAGGAGAAGCAACCCAGGTGCTTTTTTGTTTGTTTGTTTGTTCTGGGGATTGAACCCATGGCACTCTGCCACTTTGCTACATCTCCAGTACTTTTTTAAAAAAAATTATTTTGAGACAGGGTCTCACTAAGTTACTTAGGGCCTTGCTAAATTGCTGAGGCTGGCCTCAAACTTGCAATCCTCCTTCCTCAGCCTCCTGAGTTGCTGAAATTATGGGTATGCTCTACTGAGCCTGGCACCACCCAAGTTTTTTTGTTTGTTTTTTGTTTTTTGGTACCAGGAATTGAACTCAGGGACGCTCAACCACTGAGACACATCCCCAGTCCTACTTTGTATTTTATTTAAAGACAGGGTCTTGGGGCTGGGGTTATGGCTCAGAAGTAGAGCACTTGCCTTGCACGTGTGAGGCACTGGGTTTGATCCTCAGTACACATAAAAATAAACAAATAAAACAGGTAAAAAAAATTAAAGACAGGGTCTTACTGAGTTTCTTAGAGCCACGCTTTTGCTGTGGCTGGCTTTAAACTCTCAATCCTCCTTGTCCGGCCCAAGTGTTTTGACCAAGAGAAAAGGTACATAAATTAAGGGGATGCAGATTGAAAGAAATGCAGCAAAGAAAGGCAATACACTAGCTGTACATAGTGTGTTTATATAAACACAAATGTTAAATGAAAAACGAAGGGGCTGGGGTTGTGGCTCGGTTGCAGAGTGCTCGCCTAGCACATGCAAGACCCTGGGTTCGATCCTCAGAATAAAAATAAAGGTATCGTGTCTAACTACAACTAAAAAATAAATATTTTTTAAAAAGAAAAGAAAAAATAAGGATATTTAAATCACAATTGTTATGGTTTAGATACATGGTGTCCCGCAAAAGCTCATGTATGAGACAATGCAAGAAGATTTAAAGGTGAAATGATTGGGTTATGAAAACCTTAATCCAATCAGTGAAATAATCTCCTGATAGAAATTAACTGAGTGGTAACTGAAAGCAGATAGGATGTGGTTGGAGGAGGTGGGTCATTGGGGGTATGCCTTTGGGGTTTATATTTTATGGTGGTGGGAACAGCCCTCTCTTTCTCTGCTTCTTGGTGGTCATGCCCTGACCTGCCTTCCTCTACCACACTGTTCCACCATGATGAGCTGCCTCACCTGGAGCCCTGAGGAATGGAACCGGCTATATGTACTGAGATCTCTGAAATGGTGAGCCCCCAAACTTTTCCTCCTCTAATTGTTCTTGTCATGTTCTTTGGTCCTTTGGTCACAGCAGCAGAAATGCTATCAAAAACCAATAATATTATTTATGCATATTAAAAACAAATACACCAGCCAGGTGCAATAGCACACACCTGTAATTCCAGAGACTTCTGGGAGGCTAAGGCAGGAGGATTAAAAGTCTGGGGGTCAACCTTGGAAACTTAGTAAGACCCTCAGCAACTTAGTGAGTCCCTGTTTCAAAAACAAAACAAAACAAAAAGGACTGGGTTTGTGGCTCAGTAGTTAAGTCACCCTGGACAGAATAAAAAGAAATGCAAATAAAAATTCCTACTAAATACAGAAAGAAAAAAAAAAAACTTACAGCTGGGTACGGTGGTGCATGCCTGTAATCCCAGTGGCTTGGGAGGCTGAGACAGGTGGATGACAAGTTCAAAGCCAGCTTGAGGAAAAGTAAGGTACTAAGCAATTCAGTGAGACCCTGTCTGTAAATAAAACATAAAATAGGGAAGAGGATGTGGCTCAGTGGTTGAGTGCCTCTGAGTTCAATCCCTGGTATCCCACTCCCAAAACAAAAACAAAAACAAAAACAATTTACAATCTCCGATTTACACGTGAGTTAGACAAACTATACTGGAGACTAGCCAGAACGCCCATATGATGGAGGTCACTGAAGCTATTTAAAGAAATAGGGGAAAATGGAGGGTCTTAGCATTGACAGAAACAGATAATATCAAGGGTTCACTCCCAGAAGGAAGGTACCCAACGCATCGTGGGAACAGCTGAGAACTAATCTGAAACCTGGCAAATTAGCACAGGCAACAGGGCTCTGGAAATGTCTTGGTAAAATGTCTCTTTGGGGCTTTTATTTTTAACTGGGATTGAACCCAGGGGCGTTTTACTACTAAGCTATGTACCAGTCCTTTTGATTTTTTATTTTGAAACAGGGTCTCACTAAATTGCTGAGGCTGTCCTCAAACTTACACTCCTCGCCTCTCATCCTCCCAAGATGCTGGGATTACAGGTGGGAACCACTGTGCCCAACAAGATATCTCTTTTGGGAAGTAAAACACTTATTCCTGGTAATAAGTATCCCACTGGAAAAATAATAGGAGAACTAGAAGAAGTTTGATTACAAAACACACTGTAATTAAGAAAACTGTTCTTCACCTTAACAACAGAAGAGGGTGCTCTTGCATTGCAAAAACAGGAAAGACCCTCAGAATTGTCCCCATTTTCTCTAAAAAGATTTATGATTTAAAAACTGGGCCAGAAAAATCCAATATATTCAAACATGAATAACAAAAACAACAAATATTCAGTATGCAAAGTTACTATGTGGAAAAAACCCTACATAAACAACAACCACAAATTATAATAGTTAGATAAAAGCATGAAAAAATGCTCTCCCAAAGAAAACAAGCCAGGCGCAGTGGTACGTGCCTGTGATGCCATCAGCTGGAAGGCTGAGGCAGGAGGATCACAAGTTCAAGGCCAGCCTCAGCAATTTAGCAAGACCCTAAGCAACTCAGCAAGACTCTGTCTTGAAATAAAATTTCAAAAAGAACTGGGGATGTGGCTCAGTAATGAAGTGCTCCTGGATTCAATCCCTGATTCCAAAAGAAAAAAAAAAAAAAAAGAAAGAAAACAAGACAAGACTACCAGGTATGTAAGTGCAGCAGATGTTCTGGTATGCTCCTCATATTCCCACTTCAGGACTGAAGCATTCATACTCCTAGTTGCTGATAATGTTGGCAACTGAATCCTTCTCTGGAATTTCTGTTATCTAGAGAACCCCCTTATCCAAAGTCATATCCTTTCCTCAAAGGTCCACCTACAACAGTGACTGGACCATGACAGGATACAGAAGCTTTTGCCTAAAGACCCTACACCTCTGAAGGGCCATCCCAACTCCAAAAGCTCCCCATCATATTGTCATGTGCTGGAACTGGCTCCTACTGGCCTATGAAAGCTGTTATATTTTTAGGAATTTTATAAATAATTTGTTAAAAACACCCAATATTAAAACTTAAATCACAGAAACTTAAATTATATTGAAAATCAAGGTAATAAACATTCAATACTTCTTACTTCCTAGATATTTTACTACATTTGCTGTTATCTATGTTAGAGGTTATGTCTGTTTTATCTGATGGGTGCTACTGTATGTTTCTTCCCAGCTCCATGTGCAGCGATGTCATGTTGCTAGCTTAAAATTAGCCATGATAGAAGTATTTTACACTGGAAATTGTCAAATGTTACAGATCAAAGCTTTCCCCCAGCCCCCAACCTGATTGTTAAACATTTACCAGCATGTTATAATTGTAGTTCAGCTTCTCCTCTGTTCAATCTTCCTTCCTTTACTTTGTCACAAGTGTTGATCTTGAAGGTGCTCTCCAACAATTTTTGAGCATACACATCTATATATCAGAGTCTGTCTCATGGTATGTGACCTAAATCAAGAAAAAAGGAAGAGTTAGGACCAAATTCATAGTATATGAAAGTAAGAAACATCAAGTAAAATTAAACAAATTAAAAAGATAAAAAATAAAGTGATTTGGAAACCAGGCAAATAAGATCCAACATACACTGGATGTCTTGAAGAAGAAAACCAAAATAATAGAATAAAATGAATATTTAGGACTAGAATTCAAATTCAAACATGCACCAGGTATGGTGGTGCACACCTGTAATCCCAGTGGTTTGGAAGGCTGAGGCAAAAGGATGGCGAATTCAAAGTCATTCTCAGCAAATTAGTGAGGTCCTAAGCAACTAAGTGAGACCTTGTCTTAAAATAAAAAATAAAGAGGACTGGGGATGTGGTTCAGTGGTTAAGTGCTCATGGGTTCAATCCCTAGTACCAAAAAATAAAAATAAGGGCTGGGGTTGTAGCTCAGTGGTTGAGGGTTGAGCACTTGCCTCATGTGTGTGAGGCACTGGGTTCGATCCTCAGCACCATATAAATAAATAAATGAAGAAAAATAAAAATAAAATAAATTTAATCATGCTTTTCTTGGGGGAAAGAAAAGAAGAATTGAATCTATATATTGAAAAGGAACATGTAACCAGTAAATTCAGACTTGTCAACTCTTAGGTACATCCTAGAAAATTATTATATTTTAATAAAAAAATTACCTATGCTTCCTGGCAGAAAGACCAAGTCACTTCTTAAAGATAACAAACCAGTATGGAATTAGAGTTCTCAACAACGTTTAAAGCCAGAAAATAATAAAGCAGCATCTATGGAACATAATCAAAGGGGGAAATATGCACCAAAGATCTTAAATGCCAATAAACTATCTTATAAGTAGCAAGTCTATAGAAAAAAGTTCTAAGTATGCTAAGCATCAAAGACTATTATGAGTCCTTCACAAGGATAAACTATACCTAAGAGAGGATTAATAAAACTTGAGCAGAGACTGGTGGTGAGCACTGAATATATTTTACTGTATATCTAAAACTAAAACAAAAGTGGAGACAAGAATAGTGATAGGGCTCAGGACATGCTACTCCCAAATATGGCATCTTGGCATTTGAGAAAACAGCAGAGAAGAGGAGGAAGAGGAGGAGGAGGAGGAGGAGGAGGAGGAGGGGGAGGAGGGGAGGAGGGAGGGGGGGAGAGGAGGAGGAAGAAGAAAGAAGATGAAGAAGGAGGAGGAAGAAGAGAAAGAGAAGGAAAAGAGAAGAAGAAAAGAGCAGAGCAGAGCAGGATGGTCACCCTTATCTTCCCCTAATCCTTTATCCAGGAAGCAGGTCCAAAAGCCTTCATTTAAAAAATAGAATCCCTAGAGAAAATAGAAATAGAATGTAGAGAAAATACAAATAGAAATAGAGAAGTAGAATTCCTAGACTCCAAGGAAAGGAACATCCTTATCTTTGAAGACATAGGGACATAGAGAAGAATCTCAACAAACAGGTCTTGCTAAATTCCCCTCAGTTAATTCCCATTAGATCATACCCTTTGTCCTCTAATTATACTTCCCTATGACTCTCCACATTTCATTAAACTAAGCATAAAAATATACAGGTTTCCCTTGAGTCTTCATTTATGAAGGTTACCATGTCACATAAAACTTATATGAAACAAATTTGTATGTCTTTTTCCTATTTATTTTTTATTTCAGGGCCCTCAGATGAAAAAATAAAATTTTACTCTCTTAAAATAGCATATAATAGTTTTTTATGCTGTCAATTTAGGAACAACTAAACAAAAAATGGGGAAGATAAGTAGAATTAGCTTACTGATTGTTTCATAGGTAAAAAATGGGGATAAAGAATGCCATTTAACATTTGCAGGCAAATGGATGGCATTGGAGCAGATTATGCTAAGTGAAGTTAGCCAATTCCTAAAAAACAAATGCCGAATGTCTTCTCTGATATAAGGGGGGTGACTCAAAATGGGATAGGGAGGAAGAGCATGAGAAGAAGACTACCACTAAATAGGGAAGAGAGGTGGGAGGGAAAAAGAGGGAGAAGGGGAGTTGCACGGAAGATGGAAGGAGAACCTCATTGTTATACAGAATTCATATATGATGTTGTGATGAGAAAAAGGAAAAAAAAGTGTGTCACATTAGATTGGATAGAGAGAAAGGATGGGAGATGAGGGGAGGAGTAGGGAGGACAGGAAGGGCAGCAGAATAGAATAGACAATATGATTGATGTATGTACATTCCATGTATGTATTATATGTCAAAATACATTCTGCTGTCATGTATGACTAAAAAATAAAAATAAATCGTATGGTAAAAAAAATTAAAAAATAAAATAAAATTATTTTGGATACAAAAAAAAAAGAATGCCATTTAAGGGCCAGGGTTGTGGCTCAGTGGTATGGCGCTTGCCTAGCATGCATGAGGCCCTGGAACCACGTAAAAATAAAAAATAAAGGTATTATGTCCATCTATAACTAAAAAATATTTTTTAAAAAGAATACCATTTAAAGCCAACAATCTGAATATCTTAAACCAAACCATATTAAGAGGACAAGAATAAATATTAAGATAATAAATACTAACTAAAATTGGATGCTGGAGGGAACAGAATGGAGAAGGAGGTTTCATGTTGTTATTTCAAGTAAGAAACTAATAATCAATGTAAGAAAAAGAGGACCAAGATTTATATGACTGATGGTAAAAAGGTAATCATTACAATGAAAATATAAATTTCCCTAAATATTGAAACAAACACAGGTACAAATAAACAAAGAGAAAGCAAAAAAATCTGAACAGTTTTCTGAAAGACTATACATGTTGTTTTGTATGTATAAACATGACGTAATTGAGACAAAACATAACAGTTGTACTAATCCATATTAATGGGCTTAAATCATCTATTAAAAGAAAAAGATTTTTAAGTGATTCACGTAGTAAAACCCAACTTCGTTATATGAGCACCAAAATAAAGAGCAAAGATATAATGGGCAAATGCAAATTTTAAAAAGCAGAGATTATAATATGAATATCAAAGTAGAATTCAAGCAAAAAAAGCATTAAATAAGTCAAAGACAGATACAATATATTGTAGTGCTAAAGCTTACAACCCACTAGAAGATTTAACAGGATCATCTACCCAAAAAAAACAACACGGCAACTTTCATAACACAGAAACTATGTAAGAGTGGAAAAATAGAACCTTGCTAATAAGGACATTCTTATATATATCTCAGTTAATTCCAAGGAAATAAAAACAAAAATTTGGGCTGGGGTTGTGGCTCAGCAGTAGAGACGTGGCCTAAAGTATGTGACGCCCTGGGTTCAATCCTTAGTACACATAAAAATAAATAAATAAATAAAGGTATTGTGTCCAACTACAACTAAAAAAAAATATTAAAAAATGCTAAAAATCTAGGCAAACTAAACAATATTAATTAGTTTATTTATAAGAAGGATAAAAGATTAATTTATGAATTCTTTTCTACAAAACATTACATGATGGTATATTTGTTATCTATTTTCACAGAACAAATCACTTCCAAAATTTAGTGGCTTAAAATAGTCCACTAATTTATCTCACAATTTCTTGTGAGTCAGGAGTTCAGTAGCAGCTTAGGTGGCTGGTTCTGGCTCAGGTTCTCTCTTGAGGTTGCAACCACCATGTTGGCCGGGGTTTACTGTCATCTGAAAGTCTGATGGGGGAGTGGGTAGGGGGGCTGAAGGATCTTTCCCAAATCAGCTCATGCACATGGCTGTTGGCTAGAAGCCATGTGGACCTCTCCATAGAGCTTTTTGAGTATCTTTATGGCTACCCCTTCAAAAAATAAGAATGAAACCACAATGCATATTTATGACCTAGTCTTAGAGGTGACTACTGTCATTTCTGTCACATTTTATTCATTAGACGCAAGTCTGTAAGTTCCACCCATGTTAAGGGGCAGGGGCCCCACCTTTTGAAGGAAAGAATATCGAAGAATTTGTGAATTTTATTGATTGATTGATTGATTGCACTGGGGATTGGACCCAGGGCTTAGTGCATGCTAGGCAAATATTCTGTATTCTATATCACCAGTCTGTGATTATGCTTTAAAACCACCATAGAGGGCCCAGTGGTTGAGCACTTGCCTAGCATATGCAAGGCTCTGGGTTTGATCCCCAATACTGCAATAAAATAAAACCACAGATAATATGCCAAAAGTTAAAAATTTGAATTTTTCTACTGATAAAAATTAATATTTGAGTATATAGTCGCTGCTAATGACCAGAAAACAGGTTTTTCTTTTTTTATTTTTTATTTTGAGACAATGTCTTGCTACATTTCTGAGGCTAAACCTCAAATTTGCGATTTTCCTGACTCAGCCTCTCAAATAACCAAGATTTACCTGCAACCAGTCAGAAAATAGGTTTCTTAAATCATGAAAATACTTTCACACAAGAGCCTGATAACTGCATTTGGTAAGCCTGAAACACTAATGGTAATGCTCCAAAATTATCTGACTTGTTTGGAAGGCAAAGACCTTTAGAGGATAGTAAAATTCAGGGATTTGGATTTGGTCCTTCTTGGGTTTAAAGGGGCTTTGCCTTGATCCAAAGCCTCAAAGCACAGGACAGAATAAGAAGATAAGTAAAAAGTATTAAGTCTTTCTTGCATGTGTGTGATTATCACCAAGTAGCATAAAAGCTATGTGTAGAAAACTTATTATCTGTTCTCCTTTTTTTTCTATCTAGGTTAGCTGCTCTATAAAGGAACTAACAGAAATCAAAGTTTAAAAATATGGTAGCCTTCATTTTAAGTACCAATTTATAATAACACAAGTGCTGAAACTAAATCCCTGTCTTCCAATTCTGCTATGTAAATAAGCTAACAGAATTTTATACTTTTAATTATATTCACCTGCTATACAAAAAGCAAGGTTTTACAGATGCTGGCACTGTCTAATAATTTTTAAAAAATTCAAACAACCCTAAAACACAATGCTATACTTCCCTTTAATTAATCAAATAAAAAATTTCCAATAAAAGGAGATAAATTGAGAACATCTGAGACCTTTTACAGAGTAAAGGATCTGTAAATGACTACTATAGAACTATCAGAGCTCAATTACCATGAACTTCCATCACATTTAAGTGATTAGAATAAACAGTTTGCCTTCCAGATGAGGTTGGTTCCCATACACATATGGTCTAAATGAGACTGCTGGGGCTGGGGATGTGGCTCAAGTGGTAGCGCGCTCGCCTGGCATGCGTGCGGCCCAGGTTCGATCCTCAGCACCACATACAAACAAAGATGTTGTGTCCACTAAAAAATAAATATTAAAAATGTCTCTCTCTCACTCTTTCTTTAAAAAAAAAAAATAAATGAGACTGCTTTTTCTCAACTCCTTAGGAAGACACTATACATATTAACTCCAAAATGCTTTATCAGGATCCAATGTTCCACACAATCCTCTCACTCACTGGACCTCATTCTGAGGTATTCTTTTAATATTAGGATCTTCAAAGCCATAATATGAGCAGTGAAGGGAAAAAGAAAAAGACAACATTTAGAGATTAAATAAATCTCAATACATATTTGAAGCTGGGCATGGTGGCGCATGCCTGTAATCCCAGTGGTTTGGGAAGTTGAGGCAGGAGGATTGCAAGTTAAAAGCCAGCCTCAGCAACTTAGTAAGGCCCTAAGCAACTTGGTGAGACCCTATCTCAAAATAAAAAATAAAAAGGGCTAGGATGTGGTTAAGCACCCCTGGGTTCAATCCCTTGTAACAATAAATAAATAAACAAACAAACATTTGAATTCATGTAAAATAATGTGCTAAGGACGGTTGATATCACAGTGAATAATCAGCTTTAAATCCTTCTATATACTGCATTGTAGTATTGTTTGTATTAAGAATTAGCTGGGATTTATTTTGATGTGATATAGGGATAGTATTTCCTATTTTTCCAAATGAATAACCTATTTTCCCAACACCCATTATTTAATAACCCATTATATTTATCATGTCATATTTAATCATATATCAAATTAATCCTTATATGTGGGCATCTGTTTCTAGGCTCTACATTCTGTTTCTGATTTGCCTATCCTGATCCCAATATTATATTGCATAGTAATTATCATGACTTTTAAAATCAGCTTGTCGGTTTCCTAGAAAAATACAGTTGGGTGTTTGATTGTATTGCATTGAACTCACAGATCAATTAGGGAAATAAATTTTTTTATACTGAGTCCTCCTACACATAAATATATTTCTCCATCCATTTACATCTTTTCCAAGGTTTTTCAAGAAAACTTAACATTTTTCCTTACAAATATACATATTTGTTAGGTTTATTACTACTTATTTTTGTTATTGTAAATAACATTTAAAACTAAGTTTTCTCACCATTTGTGGCTGAACTATAGAAATAAATTTGATTTTGTATATTGACCTTTTCTTCTCTAGTGCTGGGATTGAACCCAAGCCCTTACCCATGCTAGGAAAGCACTCTACCACTCAGTTTCATCCCCAGCCTTCTTCATTTTATTTTGAGACAGGGTCTCACTAAGTAGCCAAGGCTGGCCTCAAACTTGCAATTCTCCTGCCTCAGCTCCCAAAGTAACTGGGATTACAGGTGTGTCACTGCATCAATGCTCAATTTATGGTTATATACTTATACACAGTTATATACTTTGGAGTTTCCTATGAAGAAAAGTATATTAACTGTCAATGTTTCTTTTTCAGTTTTTATATCTTTTGTCTTGATTTACTAAACTATATAGACCTTTTTGTAAAATGCTGAATAGAAATAGTAATAATAGATATCCCTATCTTCTTCCTGGTTTTAGAGAGAACTGTATAAAGTTTTAATGTTGGGAAATTTCTTTTTTGGTTTGTGGTCAAGAGTTTTTTTTTTTTTTTAACAGAATGCCTTTAATTTTGTTTATTTTCTTATGTGGTGCTGAGGATCGAACCCAGTGCCTCACACATGCTAGGCAAGCGCTCTGCCACTGAGGTACAGCCCTGTTAAGGGCTCTTATCATGAATGACTGACTACTGAATATAAGCCTATCAAGATGATGGTAGTTTTCCTCTAATCTATTAATAATGAAGCAACCAACATTGATTTTTAAAAATTTTTATAATGTTATACTACCCTTGCATTCCTGGAATAAATTCAACTAGATCATGCAAATTATACTGGATTCAGTTTACTAACAATTTACTTAGACTTCTATTTATTTAATCTATGATAATGAATGAGATTGGCTTTTGATTTCCCTCTGCTTGTCTGGTTTTGGGATCAAAATTATCACTTTGGAGATATTTTCACTTTCTGGAAAAGTTTACTAAAATTTAAATCTGATTTTTAAAAAATTGAAAGAACACCTAACTAAAGCCACATAGGTCAGGTGCTTTAACTATAGACTTTCTTTAATGGCCCTTTCAGAAACAAATAGAATATCTATCTAACAATGGTTTCATCAATAAAAACATTTATTTCTCCTAATAAAAATTCTCCCAGAAAGAGTGTTAATGCCCGAGTATTCTTACTCTTTTTTTTTTTTTTGGTCATTTTGTTAATCTGTTCTTTTTAGGTATACAAGACAGTAGAGTGTATTTTGACATATTACACATACATGGAGTATACTTATTCTAATTAGGATCCCAGTGTTTTTACTCTTGATGGTGTTGCATCTGCATGATACTGTAACAGAAAGTAGAAAGTCTGTACTATATATCTAAGCAGGCTCAAATTTATGCAGGAACAAAAAGGCAGATAAAGAATGAACTTTTTGGCCGGGGGAAGTGGCACAGGCCTGTAATCCCAGTGGCTTGGGAGGCTGAGGCAGAAGAATCTCAAATTCAAAGCCAGCCTCAGCAAAAGTCAGGCCCTAAACATCAATGAAACCCTATCTCTAAATAAAATACAAAATAAGGCTGGGCATATGGCTCAGTGGAGTGCCCCTGAGTTCAACCCCCAGTACCCCTTCTCCCAAAAAGGAGTGAACTTTTGGCCAGATGCATGCCCCTAATCCCAGAGGCTCAGCAGGAAGGATTGGAGTTCAAAGCTAGCCTCAGCAATTTATGGAGGCCCTAAGCAACTTAGTGAGGCTCTGTCTCAAAATAAAACATAAAAATGAGTTGAGGATGTGGCTCAGTGGTTAAGTGTCCCTGGGTTCAATTCCTACTACTGGAAAAAAAAAAAACATAACTTTTGGAAATTAATCGGTGAATGAAATATTAATAGGCATTGTATAGTATAAATTGGACATACATATCTATGAACATATTTATATATAGAATCAGAGAAAGAATTATTGGTAATTTTATGCTTGAGATAGGTCCAAAGCACTGTACAACAGTTTCTGAACAGATAAAAAACAGAATTAGAGTGCTTGGGTTGTGACTCAGTGGTGGAGCATTTGCCTAGCACAGGTGAGGTCCTGGGTTCAATCCTCAGCATCACATAAAAAACAATAATAATAAATAAAGTTTAATTTCTTAAAAAAAAAGCAGAATTAGAAACCATTCTAATCCTAGCTTGTCTTCCTTGTAATGTAAGTACAAGGTCCAAATCTTGTACCTTTTATATTTTTATATTCTAAGGTAATAAATAGTATATAGTATATAAGCAGTATATATAGAATAAAAGGTTTCATCTTCAGCTGGGTACAGTGGCACACAGCTGTAATCTCAGCAGCTTGGGAAGAAGATGAGACAGAAGGATCATGAGTTCAAAGCCAGCTTCTGCAAAAAAAAAAAAAAAAAGCGAAGCACTAAGCAACTTAGTGAGGCCCTGACTCTAAATAAAATACAAAATAGGGCTGGGGATGTGGCTCAGTGGTCAAGTCCCCTGAGTTCAAGCCCTGGTACTATAATAAATAAATAAAAATTTAAAAATTAAAACATTTAATCTTCATTTTGTTCTTCAGTAGAATGGAAATAGTGATACAAATATAAGGTAAAACACCTAGTCTGAGACTATTTTATTTTGGCCCATATTTTGAAAATAAAAATTGACAGGGCTGGGGCTGTATTTCAGTGCAGAGCGCTTGCCTAGCATATATGAGGCACTGGGTTAGATCCTTAGCACCACAAAAAAATAAAATAAAAATGAATAAACAAATATTTTAAAAAGGCATTCTGTCCATATACAACTACAAAAAGATTTAAGAAAAAATTGACAAATTTTCTGCATGATCCTAAAAGTACATTTAGCCAGGCACAGTTCTAATCCTGTAATCTCAGAGGCTAGGGAGGCTGAGGCAGGTGGACTGCAAGTTCAAAGCCAGCCTCAGCAACTTAGTGAGAGCATGTCTCAAAATAAAATATAAAAAAGGGCTGGGGCTGGGGCTTAGTAGTTAAACACTCCTGGGTTCAATCCAAAAAAAAAAAAGTACATTCAGATATTGACACATGTAAGTAGGTATCTGTTGTTTGCTAACAGGAATGTCAAAGATCTTCCCAATCAATAGCTGGGGCATTTTGAAATTTTTTCCTTCCTTTTGGAATAAGATTGTGAAAGGGCACAAGTTTGTTGGGAAGATGAAAGGAGAAACCAGAAACAACTTAAACTAGGCAGTACCATTGTCTCTTTCACAGAATACAAGTGGGAGGAGGTGAAGAGGGCCAGAATCTGGTAATTTAAGGTGACAGACACTAATAATAAGTGTCTTTGAATTTAAAAGCTGAAGCAAGAGAGGACATAATTAAATTACACGAGGACAAAGAGGGATAGAGAAAGACTAAAAGGTGCTCTCAGGTCAGCCTTCCACTACAGGTGGGTACTGTTCTCAGAGAGTTCCCTAGAGAGTCTTCTACCATCAAGTGACATTTGAGGTATTAAACATGTGAGATACGATTGGACATCTTGAGCATATGATCCTTAAGGGGCTGACAGTGCACCCTTCCTGCTGAACTAGTTTCTTATCCTAGAGTCTGATCCCTGAGCTCAGGTGTGCTCCTGTTCTCCAGCACTTTTCAAAGTTCTATCATTCTGTTACTAAAAAGAATGAGGAAGAACTATCAGCTTCTGCTTCGGGGCATGCAATTTATCTCCAGAAAATTTCTTAGTCTGGGAGAAATGAGAAAGAAATATGTATTTATCAAGTGTGTACTATATGTTAATCAGAGTACTAGGTGTCATTGAATTTAATCTTCATGATAACACTGTCACCCAAGTATTTTTATTGCAAAGAAAGAAACTGAGGCTTAGAGAAGCCAAGAAACTTGCCCTCTTATTCATGGTTAAGAAGTCAAAGATGGGCTGGGGTTGTGGTTCAGACATAGAGCGCTCGCTTAGTACCCATGAGGCACTGGATTCAATCCTCAGAACCATTTTATAAAAATAAAATAAAGATACTGTGTCTACCTATAACTAAAAAATGTTTAAAAAAAAAAAGTCAAAGAGATTGAAATGCAAGTGAATTCTGACTTGAAAGCCTCAGCTTATTCTACCAGAGTAAGGGTTCCCTCCACCAATAAGTGTTCAAGCCTGGATGTTTGCTTCCTTCTTAGTAATACACTTGTCTCCCTTGCTCGGTATCATTTCCACAACAGAGTTTTTACTGAAAAAAATAAACATTATTCATATTCCAAATCTGACAAAATCACAAAGGTTTATGACCTGCAGAAATATTAGTCAACATGTTTAAAATTTTAACAGACTAAAAGGAAGTATGCTAAACTTGCCAACAATAAGTTTTTTAAAAAGAAAATTCACTTCCTCCTTCATTTATTGGAATTGCTTGGAAGCAGTAGTCCGGAAATCCCCTTCCTTGATTTGTGGTAGTTATGTGGCTAACTTGTTCCCAAAGAAGAGAATTTATTGTGCTTCATCATTTGAAACTTTCAATATTTTTTCATTCTTACTAAATAGAACATAGTTTATATTATTTTAAAAGTTTCCACAGGACAAGAATGTATTTTAGTCCCTTTTCTATATCCCCTGAGAAAAATGAAGCTACAAGCAAAGAATACCTAATTACTATTTTGTGTGTGTGTGTGTGTGTGTGTGTGTACTGGGGATTGAACCTGGGGACCTTTACCACTGAATTAAGTCCCTAGCCTATTATTATTATTATTATTATTTTGAGACAAGGTGTTGCTAAATTGCTGAGGGTGTCCTCAATTTGTGATTCTCCTGCCTCAGCCTCCTAAATTACTGGGATTATAGGCATGTACTACAAAGCTCAGCCCTAATTACTTCTTACACCTACTATATTTACTACAATGATAACTTATCCTAGAAATTATAGAAAGATACTTTTACTACACACATATTTCTAATTAGTGCAATAAATGTTAAGAATGCAAATTATTCATTCAATTTCAGTCATACAAATTCAGCCCTTTTTCATAATATTCAATAATAACCTATGTTTTCCAACCAAAGTAAAATAAATTACTTTCATTACTAAAAGGTTGACATATACATATAGTTAAATTGAATAAAATAGGATGTCCAAAAATAGACCCACACAAATGTATTTAATTTTCAACAAAGGACCCAATGTAATTCAATGGAGGAATTTTTATAGCCTTTTTAACAAATGGTGTTGAAACAACTGTATATCCACATTAAAAAATCCTTGATTCTTACCTCATACCATCTGTCAAAAAATTAACTTGCATCAGGCAAGGGAGCACATGCTTGTAATCCCAATTACTTGAGAGGCTGAGGCAGAAGGAGCTCAAGTTCAAGGCCAGCCTTCAGCAATTTAGCAAGACTCTCTCAAAATTAAAAAATAAAAAGGGTTGGGGATATAGTAAAGTGGCAAAGTGCCTCTGGATTGAAACCCCAGTACTAAAAAAAATATAAATAAAATAACTTGAAGTGGAAACAGACCTATATTGAAGATATAAAACTTCTAAAACTATAAAACATTACAAAATCTTTGAGACCTTTGTTTAGACAAAGATTTCTTAGATAGGATGCAAAAGGCACCAGCCATAAAAGAAAAAATTAATAAATTGTGCTTCAATTTATAAACAATTTTTACAACTCTATAATAAGGCAAATAACCCAATTAATAATGGGCAAAAATGTGAACAGATACTTCACTAGAGAAGATATATGAAAGGAAAAGAAACACCTAGAAAGATGTACATTATTAGTTACTAGAGAAATGCAAATTAACCACAAAGACATATCACAGCACCTTCTAGAATAGCTAAAATTTCAAAATCCAGCAATACCAAGTACAGTGCAAGATGAGGATCAACTAGAACTCTCATACAATACTGGTGGGAATGCAAAAATTGTACTTCCACTTTGGAAAAGTTTAGCAGATTTTTTTTAATTAAAAAATTTGTTTAGTTGTAGATGGACACAATAATTTTTTTTAAAATTATTTGTATGTGGTGTTGAGGCAAGTGCTGTACTGAGATACAAACCTAGCCCTGGCAGATTTTCTAAAAGTTAAATGTAAATACCTGAGGAATTCTATTCATAAGTATTTATTTATTCATTCATTTATTTATTTTTTAAAGATATTTTTTAGTGTTGATGGACCTTTACTTTTTAATATTTGTATATGGTGCTGAGAATCGAACCCAGTGCCTCATGCATGCTAGGCAAATGCTTTACCACTGAGCCACAACCCCAGCCCCTCTACTTGTAAGTATTTAGCCCAGAGAAATGAAAACTTTTGTTCTTAGGTAAGACTGTTAGGCAAATGGTCATACCAGTCTAATTCAGAAGTTCCCAAACTAGAAACAACCTAAATACCTACCAACTGGTGGGTTGATAAATTGTGCTATGTCCATACAATGGAATATACTACTTAGTATGAAAAAGGAATGAACTACTGATACATGCAATAACATGGATATTCTCCCAAAACATTATGCTAAGTGAAAAAAGTCAGAGCCAGGCACAATAGATTACATATATTTTCTACATCATATACAACCAAAAAATGGAAAGTTATGATCCATGTATATATGATATGTCAAAATAGATTCTACTGTCATGTATAACTAAAAAGAACAAATAAAAGATAAAAATAATTTAAAAAGACTACATATATTTATATGAAGGTTGGGTGTGTTGGATATAGGCCTGTAGTCCCAGTGCTAGGGAGACTGAGGCAGGAAGATGGCTTGAGCTCAGAATTCGGAGACCACCCTGGGCAACACTGCAAAACTCAATTTCAAAATAAAACAAAACAAGACATAAACCAAGAAACAAAAATATTTATATGATATTCAGGTAAAATCAAAATGATAATGACAGAAACCAGATGAGTATTACAGGGTTGGGGGAAGAGAGTTATGGCAAAGGAGCACAAAGAATAGTCTGAGAATGACAGAACTGTATCTAAATTGTGCTGGTGTTTCAATGTTGCGTACATTGTCAAAGGTATAAAAAACACATAAAAATTTATTACTGAAAACTGATGAATCTTTTTTTAATTTATTTTTTAGTTGTAGTTAGACACAATACCTTTATTTTATTTATTTTTATGTGGTACTGAGGATAGAACCGAGGGCCTCATACATGCTAGGTAAGCATTCTACCTCTGAGCCACAACTCCAGCCCCGAAAATTGATCAGTAATGTACATAGAACACATTTAAGGGAGTTGATTTTTATTTTTTATAGTACAGGGGATTTAATTGAGGGGTGCTCTACTATTGAACCACACCCGTCTTAGTTCTAATTTTATTTTGAGACAGGGTCTCACTAAGTTGCCCAGGCTGGCCTTGAACTTGAGATCCTCCTGCCTCAGTCTCTCCAGTCATTGGGGTTATAGATGTGCAGTACCAAACCAACTAAGAAAATTGATTTTTTAAAATTGCTCTTCTTACTTTATAACAGAAATTTAGGTTAGATATGAGAAAGAAATTTCTGATCATGTGGCATTTTTACATATTTCCTTTTATGGATTTTTCTTTTTTTCTTTGTGGTACAGGGGATGGAACTCAGGATCTCAAGAACATGGGGTGAGGGCCGGGCAGGGTGGTGCATGCCTATAATCCCAGTGACTCAGGAGGCTGAGACAGGAGGATCGCAAGTTCAAAGCCAGCCTCAGCAAAAGTGAGGCACTAAGCAACTCAGTGAGACTTTGTCTCTAAATAAAATACAAAAAATAGGTCTGGGATGTGGTTCAGTGGTCAAGTGGCCCTGAGTTTAATTCCAAGTACCATTAAAAAAAAAAAAAAAGATAGGGTCTCACTAAATTACCAAGATTGACCTTGAATTTGCAATCCTCCTGCTTCAGCCTCCCAAATTGCTGGGATTACAGGTGTGTGCCACAGGTGTGTGCCACCCAGCAGAGATTCATGCTTTCTAATACTAATTTTAAGTCTTCTATAGCTTTTGTGGAACTTTGGTTAATTTATATACTTTCTGAATATTAGTTGATCTTGACTGCAATGCAATTGAAAGTAATGAAAATTCTTGAAGAAAATCCATCATTAGACCAAGTCTTGGATGTTAGACGGTCTCTTTACCAATCAGGAATAAAAAGAATGAGAAAAATGCATGTGTGATGCGAGATACAAATGCTACTCAACAGTGGCAGTTCATAAACTACATGCTACTGAGCTTAACCCCAATGTCTCGCCAATTTTAGTCATTTCAAGTTTTTAACTACAGTTTGTAATTCAGTTCCATTTTTATTGGATTAAAAATAGAAATAATTTTATCCAGAATTTTAAAAATTATTGACTTGTTTCATTTTAGAGACTGAATTGAAATTGATAGTGCCAAATAATGACATTAGAAACACTTCTAACAAATTTGTAGCCATTCCCATCTTCTTTCCCACTTATCATACAAGCACCATTAGAACAAAATGAAATTAAGTTCACTTTCAAATATTCATTGTTAAAGCCACAATCATTTAAACTAGATAATAACATATTTGAAATACACTCTTCTTGTGGCTGACACCAGATCTTTTATTTATTTTTTTTAAATATTTATTTTTTAGTTTCAGGAGGACACAATATCTTTATTTTATTTTTATATGGTGCTGAGGATCAAACCCAGTGCCTCATGCATGCTAGGTGAGCACTCTGCCACTGAGCCACAAATCTCAGCCCCACACCAGATCTTTTAAAGCAATCTGATTTAACTGTATACTAAAGGTAAATCACCAGGTGTCTTTCTTCCAAAATGTAGATGCCTCATCAATTATGGTGAATATTTGGCATTTTCTTCTAATATTCTTAAGTATCTTCACATAATTTCTTTTGTAATATGTTCTGCTATTCTTGTTATACTGAATTGTATATGTGAACAACTGTCTATTTACTCCATTTTTTCTCTTTTAATTCTATTGCTCCCTTATCAAATAAAGGTCTATTTATTATGTTTTACCAAATTATAGAGTATTAAAATTTTCCATGCTGGGCCTGGTGGCACACGCATGTAATCCCAGCAACTTGGGAGGCTGGGGCAGGAGGATCACGAGTTCAAAACCAGCCCCAGCAGATTACTGAGGCACTTAGCAGCTCAATGAGACCCTGTCTCTAAATAAAATATTTAAAAGGGCTGGGGGCGGAGGCGGGGGGCGTTGGGATTGTGGCTCAGTGGTAGAGTGCTTGCCTAGCACATTCGAGATCCTGGGTTCGATCCTCAGCACCACATAAAAATAAATAAATTGTACCTAGATTCAATCTCTGGAACAAAAAAAAAAGAAAATTTTCCATAGTATTTTATTCTTTTGTTTATATACTAATAGAAAATCAAGACATTAGTTGGTTCTTTTAATGAATATTGAATTTTAATACAGTCTTTAGAAACATTATGGTATTTTAAAAAATTATTATTTATTTATTTCTTGGTGGTACTGGGAATTGAACCCAGTGATGCTCTACCACTAAGCTACATCCCGAGACTTTTTTTTATTTTATATTTTGAGAAAGGGTTTTGCTAAGTTGCTGAGGCTAGTCTTGAATTTGAGATCCTTCAGCATTGCTGGGATTACAGGTGTGTGCCAGCATTGCTGGGATTACAGTTGTGTGCCACCATTCCCAGTTAATAAACACTTTTTCATTGCAACAATCTGGAAATACAAGGCTATTTTTTCCCCGTCCTGGGTATTGACCCCCAAACCTCCTGCATGCTAGGCAAGTGCTCCACCACTGAGCAACCTCCCTAGGCCCTTTTATAAAAAATTTTCAAACAAGCTCTTACTAGGTTGCCCAAACTGGACTTGAACTTATGTTGGTACTTTCACTGTACAGTGGTCCAAAGAGGTTTCCAGAAGAAAAGGAACCTCTACTTGAACCTTCCAGGTTCTGTCACAGGAAAGAATTTAAGGAAGCCTCAGATATGAGAAACAGAGCAAGAGATTTATTTTAAAGGGGAAAGTACACACTCGAAAATAGGAGTGCAGGCACTCAGAAAATTTAGCTGTCTTGTTCTAAGTCTTTTATTATTATTATTTTATTTCTTTTTAGTTGTTGATGAACCTTTAATTAATTTATTTTATTTTATATGGAGTGCTAAGATTCAAATCCAGTGCCTCACACATGCTAGGCAAGTGCTCTACCACTGAGTCACAACCTCAGCCCCTTGTTCTGAGGTTTTAACATTTATAGAGGGATAGGAGCTAAAGAGTTAAACTACAGGTGGAGTCAGGACAGTGTTACACAATTTTGTGCCAGTTTTTCTCGCACTCATGCATTGCCCTGGCATGTTCTAATCATGCTACTTCCTAAATAACATGTCTTATTAGCATCTTAAATCTCCACCCAGGGGCATTACTATTATAGTGTATTGCCATTATAATGAGGCTACAGGTCATTTCCTGGCCACCAAAGTCTTTCAGGTACATCCTCCCTAAAGATGCCTCCAGATGCTTTCTTGGTTATCTTGTGGATTGGTTGCTTTCTCATCAGCCATTCAGCAAGTGGCCAGCAAGGACACAGGCTAGGTTGCTCATGATCTATTTGTTGTGCATTCCAGCAGTTTATGGGCATTTCTCTTTTGAGACTCTGTATTCTCTCTGCATCCCTAAATTCCTATCTCGGGATTATAGGAATGTCCTATTTTTGTTTGTTTCTTTTTGTGATAATGGAGATTGAACCCAGGGGTGCTCTATCACTGAGCTACATCCACAGGCAACTTTTTAAAAATTTTTGAAAGAGGGTCTTACTAAGTTGCCCAGGCTGGCCTTAAACTTGAGATCTTCCTGCCTCAGTCTCAGAGTTGCTGGAATAATACCTGTGCACCACATCACTTGGCCTTGTGCCTGTTTTTACTTTGAACATGATTTCTTCAATGAGTGGTCATTCAACAATTTTGAAATTTGTTCCCATTATCTTAGACACCCTATAATTTCCATCTGTTTTTTCTTCTCAGGTTTAAAAATCATTCTGTTACTTCTAAACCCGATTTCATTTCTATTCTTGTTTTATGTGCTAAACCCTGAAGTTCACTGGGCTTAATTCTCTTAACACTGTAGACCCATTTGAAGATTGTTCTGATTGTCACAAATCATGGTGCCTGAAAACATTTTTAAGCTGATTGTCTTAAAAAATGAAAGTTCTGGGCTGGGGATGTGGCTCAGGTGGTAGAGCATTTGCCTAGCATGCGTGAGGCACTGGGTTTGATTCTTAGCACCACATAAAAATAAAATAAAGATATTATGTCCTCCTAAAACTAAAAAATAAATACTTTTTAAAAATGAAAGTTCTCTAAAAACAAAACAGGAACAATTTTATGACTAATTCTGATCAAAATAACTGTAGTTCCTTGGAAATGCTGTGCTCTTTGTATTTTCCATCATTAGTGCAGTTTGAATGAATGTGTATAGTTCAGAGGTCTTTGTGTTCACATTTTGCAATTAGGTAAATGATCATATTATTTGAACTTGAATTCATTTTTATTGATTGATTGGTGCTGGAGATTGAACCCAGAGGAGTTTAACCACTGGACCACATCCCCAGCCCTTTTTAATATTTTGTTTAGTTTTTATTTAGAGACACGTTCTCACTGAGTTGCTCAACGCCTCTCTAAGTTGCTGAGGCTGGCTTTGAACTTGCCATTCTCCTGCCTCAGCTTCCCAAGTTGCTGAGATTACAGGCATGTGGCACTGCGCCTGGCTTGAATTCATTTTTAATTTTAATTTATTTTATACAATGTGTAGACAGTTCTCTGCATTTAGAAGTATACGCACTATGAATCTATTAATTCTGTAATTTTTGCAACTTTAAGTAATTTTATGATGTAATTTTTATAATTTTATAATATAACTCTATCCTATAACTAAAACATTTAAAATAAACCCTTTATGTGCAAAAAAAAATCAGTCTGTTCTGGAATGGATCAGAATTTGAAAAGCAGTTTTGTGGGCTGGGGATGTGGCTCAAGCGGTAGCGCGCTCGCCTGGCATGCGTGCGACCCGGGTTCGAGCCTCAGCACCACATACAAACAAAGATGTTGTGTACACCAAAAACTGAAAAATAAATATTGAAATTCTCTCTCTCTCTCTCCCCTCCTCTCCCTCTCTTAAAAAAAAATAAAAAAAAAGAAAAGCAGTTTTGTGCTACATTAGGAAAATTTATAATACCACTTGGGGACTAATGTCAAATTTTTGTTACTGATTTTAATATGATTTTCAAAAGAACATGAATTTTCATTTGCTTTTGAGTCTATACCTATATCTTCATTATGACTTATTATTTCTATTCTTTTGAAAATTTTTTTAAAGTTATCAATGGATCTTTATTTTATTTATTTATATGTAGTGCAGAGAATGGAACCCAGTGTTTCACACATGCTGGCAAGAGTTCTACCACTGAGCCACAACCCCAACTCATGACTTATTATTTCTTGAAAACCAGCTTCAATAATTCCTTTTCCAACAATATTTCACAAGATCAGACTATGAATAAATGCTTGATTTATTCCTGAGAGTTCTGAACAGAGTTGGAAAGAGATATGCACAACATCATATAGTATTTTCACCACAGAGATACAATGGACAAATAACCTCAAGAGCAGAATTAGCAAAATGAAGTAAAACACCCCAGATAGCAAGTGATGAGATTAGACTATTTATAACCCTGAACATAATATAATTATGAGCTTATATAATTTGATTTTTAGTAGTGGTTGTGGTTAATAACTGACTCACAAAAATACCTGAAAATTTAGTAATCAGCCTTGCAAATGTAAAAGCTCACTGAAGTGTATTACTAGCTCGATTTTCAAAAAGAGGCTTTGGAAAGACAAGCAATTTGTCTGGTTGATAAGTGGCTGAGTCAAGGTAAAAATACTGGTCCAAAACCCTGACCCAAGTTAGGTTTCTTAGTCTTCTTAGTGGAGAATATGAGCCCTATTGGCTTGATTTAAAAAAAAAAAAAGTTTTTTGGAGATATATACTGAAGGAATTTCATATTTTCATATGCTAGAAAATGCATGGCGGGGGGGAATGAACCCAGGGGTACCTTACCAAAGGGCCACAACTCCAGTCCTTTATATTTTTTGAGATAGAGTCTTACTAAGTTGCCGAGGTTCTGACTTGCAATCCTGTTGCCTCAGTCTCCTCAGTAGCAAGGATTACAGGCATGTGCCATCATGCCAGGTGAGAATGCGTTTTTCTGGAGTACCATCCTATATTGATATCACATGCTCTTTAACATTCCCATGATAGGGCCAGGTGCAATGTCACATGCCTGTAATCCCAGCAACTGGGGAGGCTGAGGCAGAAGAATCAAAAGTTTGTTGCCAGCCTGGGAGATTTAGGGAGACTGAGGATGTAGTCCAGTGGTAAAGTGCACCTGGGTTCAATCCCCAGTACCACCAAAAAACATTCCTGTTTGGACTGGGTATATAGCTAAGCAATAAAGCAGTTGCCTAGCATGCTAGCAAAAGGCCCTGGGGTTTTGAGTTTCAATTACAAAAATATGTGTGTGTGTGTTATAAGTGTGTGTGAAAGAACACCATCAAATGGCATCATGCAGCTGTGCGAAACGGGTACAAAAATTTGGAGGAAGGATGGCCATACACACATTCCCGAGTTACCTGCCAGTTTTGCTAGAGAGTCTTCATGCTTGATAACATTAAAGCAAAATAAGTAGTAGGTCATTAGCCTGGGGTTATTTGTACCCAGAAAACCCTCCTGATAAACTGATGAACTTTGAATACAGCATCAGCCATTCATAGGTAGTCAACCAGTCAACTGGTTATACAACTAGGGATCTCCCATGTGACTATATCCAAATAAAGCAAAGCCAAGCTGTATCCATTAATTAATTTCTTTACTTCCCTGTTCAGCCTATACTGCTTGTTACCCAAACTGCTGGAAAAGATTGCTGAATATTCCCCTTCTGGTATTGGGTGCTGCCCTATTCAAGAAACTTTTAATGCTCAAATGAACTGTTAAAAAGTTTGTCTAAATTTTTTCTTTTAAACATACCTATCCAGAAATCAGTCTAGGCTAGAAATATGAAGAAAGAGGGGAATAGCTGCTTGTCTTCTTCATCATCTGCTATTGAAAATTGCTCTTCTCCTTAAACATTTTCATTAACTACTTTAGGGAAGTATAAATATGCATGTTTACCACCACTAGCACCCACCCACGCGCACACACTTTTTTTTTTCCTTTGCTCTATCAGGGACTCTAGGATGGAACTATATGCTCAGCCCCTCACCCCTTTTTATTTTGAGATAGGGTCTTGCAAAGTTGCCCACGCTGGCCTCAAACTTGTGATCCTCCTGCCTCAGTCCCCCCAGTAATTGGGATTACATGCCGTGGGCCATTCTGCCTGGCTACCACTAGTCCCTTCTAATATTTATCAAACTGCATGCATTTCAAAAAGTTTCATAAAACTTATGGTCTGAAACCATATTTGAATACGAAAGAATACTATCAAATGGCATCATGCAGCTGTGCAAAACTAGTACAAAAATTTGGAGGAAGGATGGCCAAAATGCTAGGCCTTGTGGGGAGCTCGAAATCCTTTCCATAGTTCCTACTCTGTACAGGAAAAAAACAAACAGAGCTGTAGGAGAACTTGGACATTATCTACTCTTGTCCCACCCTTTCATTCAAGGGGAAAGAATGGCTCCACTAAAGTGAAGCGAATTAATTCAAGTCAAGTGGTTTAGCCAGGATAAATTTATAGCTCTTTCCACTACACACTGCAGCCTCCTCTAAAACACCCTCCCTGTACAGAACTTACCCTGATAGTACCAGGAACCTAGTTGGCCTACAGCTGAATTTAGGCCAGATCTCTGGTTCCTGACTCAAAATGCGGTAACCTTGTGTGAGAGGGGTTAAGGCCAAAGTGGAGAAATAGAGTTCAAGCTCGGCCGCATTCCAGGATGAGGAGCTTGAAGAGACAACTAAGGCAGGAGCGAGGGAGCCACGCCCCCCGGTACGCTAGCAAAGCGAGCAGCCTAGAGCAGCCGCGAGCTCGGGGCACGCAGCCGGAGGCGCGCACGCTCGCCCCGAGGCCGTACGGGAGGCGGGCCGGCGTGCGCGTCCCCGCGGGGTGGGCAGGGCCCGAGGCGTGGCTCTGTGCAGGACCGGGGCGGGGCCGCAAGAGCTCTAGGTGCAGCAGCTTGGTTGCGACAGGTGCGCGAGGCAGAGCGCCAGGGACCGGTGGCAGGACAGCGCAGCGCTGAGAAAAGACGGCTTTTAGCCAGGTAAGGGCCTTCTCTTTCCACAATCAACTCGAGAGTGCACGGAGACCCTGACTTCGCTCCACACCCTCTTTCTCCCGCGACTTTTGAGGCAGTCGGGGGAGTACTGGGAACGTGAGCTCCTCCCCTTCGAGGTAGGGTTCGAGGAGTCACAGATCCTCTGCTGTTATCTCACTTCTGGGCACCGCGCTAGGGGTGGGAGTGATTGTGTAGGGCTGAGCCTTTGCTGCCGGAGAGCGGGAGCTCGTAGGACACCCCTCGTCTTGCACTGGGAACACTCCTTTCCAAGTCGATACTTTTTTGGTGAAGTGGAGGAAAGTGTCAGTTCATCACAAGTCAAAATACCCTCCCTGGGAAATATTCTAACATTCAACTGCTTCTTTTTCTTCATTTTCAGCCATTCCCGCTCTCTTCGGTTTTTCTTCCTTTCTTATTCCTCGTTTTTAAAAAGTGCATATATAGAGTAAGAAAGAGGTGGTTTTTTTTTTAAATACTTATAGAACAACACATAACGTGTACTAGAAATAATTAGGAACTTAATTCCAACTGAACGCTGTTTAAGACACTTATATTCCTTTGAGGTATGTTGAGAATATAGCAGACCTTGCTGCTGATTTATCGTCCTCAAATCGCTACGTGTACATATGCTGGCATCCGTCACCTATATATGTAGGTGTTAATATAAGGTAACTGTACATTCTGGCTGTGTGTTCTAAAGTTTGACGTTGTAGGTTCCAGGAGCGAACCATCTGGCACCCTTCCTAACTTCCTTATTGCTGCTCACAACACCACTGATCCCAGCGAGAGAGATTTGAACTACTATTGTTGTGCATTTAATTCTAGCTTTCAAAAATCTTCTTAATTCAGGTGGTTCAATTGACTTGACTTTTCAAGTTAGCCAAAGGCCTTTTGGGAGTTACCAGTTGTTAAGACCATGCCCCATTTGGGGAGAGATCTTACTTTTGCTGTTTAAGTGGTTGAAAGGGATGCTTTTTATCCACTAATCCTATTCACAAATGATAAATATTTCAGGAACCACGAAATTACAGTTTCTTCTGAGGTCTTTATAGTTACAAAAGAAGATGACAAAAATTTTCTAAGTTTCTGTGGACTGATAGTCTAGATGAAGGATGCTCATGGTTCAAGTAGACCTTCCAAAAGTTATGAAGTTGGCAGAAGAGAAAAAAAATTTAAAGTGTGTATATATAGAAAGAGAATTTTTTTTACACTTACAGGACAACGTGTAATGCATACGAGGTAATTAGGAATTTACTTCTTTTTTGGACAAATAATTTATTGTGTCAATTCTGTGGAATCAAAGTTCCAATCATCTCTACCCTAAAAAAGCTTAAAATCAAATGGGTCAGACAGAATCACAGATACAACTTATAGTATTAATAAGGTCAATTGTATTCTAGAGGTCAGGTCAGGATGTTATAGGAACACAGAAAATATAAGTTAAAAATTCTTCTGTTTTCCCTTAAGAACAGAAACACATAAACAACAACAATAACAGAAAAACTTTGAGTAGTAAAAAATGATTCTCTTCAGTTCCTGTATTTGTATCTCTCATATTTCTTACCTTGTCTTCCACCAACTCTATGGCCTTTTGAAGATGGTATTAGATCCTGTCTTCAATTCTGTGAGAGTTCAGTGAATAGTTGGTGGAGCTCTTTTCACTGTAAGGTATTAGTCCCGGAAGTGTTATCAGGTAGTCCCTGAACTTTAGAGCATCTGAGAACAGTATATTGGCAACACTAGCAAAATTACCTCATTGTATAACATTGTTTAACTTGGTACTTTCAAGCTTTGTTCCAGACTAGGGGGTTAAAGGTGGAGCCAAATTTCAACTTAATAATTCTAGGAAGAGAAAGCTTCAGAATTGAAAACAGTTCTATTAACAGCATGTTTTGGTGACAGACTGTTCTTCCCTAAGGTGCCCTCAAATGTCTTTTTTTTTTTTTTTTTGTCTAGGGGTGTAGTTCAATGGTAGAATGTGTACCTAGCAGGTGTGAGGCCCTACATTTAATACCTAGCACCAGAAAGAAAAGAAAAAAAGAATATATACACTACACATTTTACATATGTAATACACACACATTTTTTTTTTCTTTATTTGGTAGGAGAGACAGGGTAGGTATGTGGGTGAGGAGAAAAGGGTGATAGTGTTTGGAGATTCTTTGCAGGGTTTTGATGATCTGAAGTTTATAGTACCCTTGAATACTTCTATTAATTACCTACTGTGTTCCAATGTTCTAATATACAGAGGATGGACATGACATGATTCTTTCTACATAATTATGTTTTTTCGTTTTTTAAATAGAAGTTTGGTATAATAGTGCATACTGTGGTTGTTTCGTTTGGGAAAGGAGCCATGGCATTTGATGGAAACATTTTTACATTGCTTATTCCCTTTCTTTCTGTTTATACTTCAGAGAAGTTGTCTTCACCAAATTTTTGGAAAGGCAGCAGGTATATTTGTATGTGTTTTTGGATCTCTACAATGATGTTTTCTTAGAATGTTTTCAAGTATAATTTTAGTTACTGATTCTATTAGAAATTCAAATTCTTGGCTTTCCTTTGTTGTTTTTCACCAATCAACTGTATTAACTTAGAACCTTTGTAACAGAGAAATTCATCAAAGACACAAAAAAGGGTGTGGGAGATCATTAGACATTTTTGCTATAAATTACCACTTACCTACAAATTAAATGAATTTGACATTTTTTAATCTTTATTTATTTATTTTTTATGTGATACTGAGGATCGAACCCAGTGCCTCACACATGCAAGGCAAGTACTCTACCACTGAGCCACAGCTCCAGCCCAAATTTGTCATTATTTAAGTTGACAATGAAACTGGTTTTCAGGTTTTCTTAACTCCATACCCTACAAAATGATTTTCATTTAAATTGGGATTATACCCATTTTACAGATGGGAAACTAATACTTGGTTCCTAAGTCAATGATTGTCATAAGAAAAGACTAGTGTTTTTTATGGTTGCTATGGTTTTTCACTGGATTTTTTTTTAATAGAAAGTTAAAGTACTTCATTATACACAGTGCAAATCTCAAGGTGAGGTTAATTACTTAACACAGACTCTCAAGGTTCTTTAGTAACAAACCAGTGGCTTCAAATTAAGTGGTTTCTACTTAATGATTCTGGAGTTGAGATTCTGAGTAAATGGTACTCATGGTAGGACCAAAATGTTTATGCTGTGGCTAGGTACAAAGGTCTGGAGACTCAAATTATTGTGCTAATGCAGAATTCTTTTCATAAAAAGGAGAAAGTCTGACCATAGAATAATCCATTATTTAGCAAGTCAAATGATTTCTTTACACTTAAAAACATTTTAGTGACTTCAAGTGTCTAATCATAAGAAGTTAGCATGATACCATGAAATTTTGCATTCTTTTGATTTTCCTTTAAAGAATTTCTTCCTTCCTTTTTTTTTCCAGTACTGAGGATTGAACCCAGGGTGCTTTGCCACAGAGTTACATCAACAAATCTTTTTATTTTTGATTTTAAGATAGGGTCTCGCTAAGTTGCTCAGAACCTCACTAAATTGCTGAGGCTGGCAATGAACTTGTGATACTACTGCCTCAGCCTCCTGAGTGACTTGGATTAAGGCATGTGCCACCATGATCAGCTTGATATAGGAAAACTTTATAATCCCTCAAACAATTTTTATTTTGCACACCAAAATATTGCCAATTTTGTTTTGTTACCTATAAATTAGCAATGTTGATATGCTTTTATATGGGTTTATATTTACACAATCTTTTTTTTTTTTTTTTAGTGCCTAGAATAAAACCCTGGGCTTCACACATGGTAGACAAGTCTCTATCACTGAGCTAGATCCCTGGCCCCGTATTTTTTTCATAAATTGAAATTCAAGCTAATGTCCCAGGACATCTTTCTGTATCTTCAATTTTACTGAACAGGTAACGCGTGCTCAGATTCAGGTATCACTTTCAGCACTCTAGCTGGAAACCTGTTGGTCCACACAGAGAATCCTGTGATTTCCCTCTTATGACCCCATCAGTTTTCCTTGTTACCACTAGGCAACATTTGACTAAGTGAACAACTTTTTCGGGTCTTCCTTTCATTTGGTTTTCTTGACATGTCTACCTGGTTCTCCATCTTTTAACTACTTCTTCCCATACTCTTTTATTATAGACTGATTCTTAAATGCAGATGTTTGCCATAGCTTGTCCTGCATCCTGTTCTCCCTATAGTCTTTCCTTATGCAATCTGATCTATTCCCATGACTTCAGCCATCACTTCCAAATGAGTGATTTGCAAATCTGTCTTTTTTTTTTTTTTTTGGTACTGGAGATTAAACCCAGATGTGCTTAACCACTGAGCCTCATCCATAGCCCTTTCATATATTTCATTTAGAGACAGGGTTTTACTAAGTTGCTTAGGACCTCACCAAGTTGCTGAAGCTAGGCTCCCAAGCTGTTGGGATTACAGGTGGGTGCTACTATACCTGACTCAAATTTATCTTTTTTTAAAAAATTTTTTTTTAGTTGTACATGGACACAATATCTTTATTTTTTTATTTTTATGTGGTACTGAGGATTGAACCCAGTACCTCATGCATGAGAGGCAAATGCTCTACCACTGAGCTACAACTTCAGCCCTTCAAATTTCTTTTTTAAAAAGCTTTTTTGTATTGTACATATAATTCTTGTTTTATTATCACATATACAACAAGCACATACATATTTTTAAAATTGTATATGTTCATTATACAAATCCTGAAATAAACAGGCTATAGAGACAAAATAAATAGCCCATATTTCATAATTTGTTCCATTTATTGTATTTCCTTTCACTCTTTTTTTCCTTTGATACATACACACACACATACACAGGCACAGGTAATTGAGCTTATTCCTACAATTTTGTATCTGCTTTTTAAAAAAAATTTTTTTTCATTAGTTGTTGATGAATCTTTATTTATTTATTTATTTACATGCGGTGCTGAGACTCAAACCCAGTGCCTCACACATGCTAGGCAAGCACTCTACCACTGAGCCACAACCCCAGCCCTCTACCTGCTTTTTCACATTATATTATGTCATTATGTTTCATGGCATCAAAATTATTTGAAAGCAATTTTTTAAAAAAATTTTTTTTCAATTTTTTTTAGAGACAAAGTCTTCCCATGCTGCCCAGTTTGGCCTCAAGCTGGGACTAGTGCCAGCACATAGAGCTTTGAAAACATTTTAAGAAATGTTTAATACTCCATATACTATTAATACATAATTAAACTGTGTATTTGGGTATTTTGGTTGTTACAATGTTATTAATAAGTGAACATTTTCAGAATAAATTTATGCGTAAATCTTTATGTAAATTGCTTATTATATTTGTAGGTTAGATTCCCAGAATTACTGTGTGAAAGGGTGAAAGACTAGACTAACTTTTTTTTTCCTTGGGAGTATGGGAGATTGAACTCAGGGGCATTCAAGCACTGAGCCACAACCCCAGCCCCATTTTGTATTTTATTTAGAGATAGGGTCTCACTGAGTTGCTTAGCACATCGCTTTTGCTGAGGCTGGCTTTGAACTCATGATCCAACTTGTCTCAGCCTCCTGAGCTGCTGGGATTACATGTGTGTGCCATCGTGCCCGGCCTAATTAACATTCTTACCAGCAATGATTGTGAATGCCCTTCTTAGTGTGTCTTTTGTAGCATTGGATATTATCTGTTAAATTTTAACAACTTTGATAAGCAAAAGTAGAAATTTGTATTCTTTTAATTTCTAGTCAGAAGATTTTTTTACGTATTCATTTCTATTGTTTTTTAAAATTGTTTTCTTCTTTTGTACTGACAATATAACCCAGGGAAGCTTTATCTCTGAACCACATCCCAGTCCTTTTTATTTATTTATTTTTTAAATTTGAGACGGGGTCTCAGTAAGTTTGAGACTTTGAACTTGTGATCCTCCTGCCTCAGTCTCCCAAATCGCTAGGATTACAGACTAGGCCACTGTGCCTGGCTCTCTTACTATATCTTTTTCTGTGAACCATCTTTTGGTTAATCCCATTCCCATTTTTAAGTGAGTCTTGTGGGTTTTATTATGTTGGTGGTTTTGTTTGTGGCTCTTTCTTTATTTGGAGTGCTTTGAGGGGAAACATGGGGTTTTATTAGACCAAGTTGAATGAGTGGACTCAGGAAGTGGAAAGTGTTCAGAGGTTGAGTTATAGTGTCACAAATGCCCTGAAGGGCCAGAGCTTGTAATCAATGCACAGTGGAAAGGGTGCTGCTCTGGAGGAAGCCCAACTTGGTTTTGTCATCAGCTAGGTAAGTGATCTTTGGCAGGTCATCATTGACTTAGAGCCTCCTCTGTAAAATGAGAGGGTTGGATCCATCCGAAGGTCCATATAAAATCTGTGGTGACTTTATGCATTTATTTAGGTCCCAGGGATTGAACCCACGGTGTGCTTTATGACTGAGCCACATCTCAGCCCTTTTTTGAGACAGAGTCTTGCTAAATTGCTTAGGGCCTTACTAAGTTACTGAGGCTGGCTTTTGAACTTGCCATCCTCTTGTGTCAATCTCCCAGGTCTCTGGATTACAGGCATGTGCCACCATGCCTGACTTGTACAGACTTTAAAACTACTGTTTGCAAGAAATTTTGGAATTCTTGTTGTCTAGTCCTTAACTTTTCTCCTGTTTTAGATATCTAGAGCCTGAGGAAAGACTGCATGCAGCAGGAGCAGTTTCTATTAGAGTAGCAAGACTTGATGGAGTCTGCAGGCAATTTAATTTGTCCTTAAACTTTCAGGACAATAGAAATCAAAAAGATTGGTTTAGTGTTTTTTTTTTTTTTTTTGTTGTTGTTGTTGTTTTTATTGTTTTGGTACTGGGAACCTATAAAGCATAATGATTAAAAATTTGAAAAGCTGTAAAACACCCTGAACCCAGGGGTGCTTTACCGTCTCCAGTTCTTTTTATAAATTTATTTTGAGACATGGCCCCCCTAAATTGCTGAGGCTCACTTCAAACTTGCAGTCCTCCTGCCTCAGCCTCAAATTGCTGTGATTATAGGTGTGCACCACCACAGCTGGCTAGTCTAGTATTTTTTAGGCACTCTCAGTGACTAGCCCTTGGAAAACTGGTAAAATCTGTGACAGGGTATATGTTGCCGCTCCATTTAAACAACTTCTGTTTCATACAGAAACTGTGCTGAATATTTTTGTTTGTGATTTGTAGAAGTCCTTCATTTTTAAGAGTATTAATTCTTTGTCCTGTGTTCAGATATTTAACCAGTTGCTTGCCTGTTAATTTTTTCTTACCTTTATTTATTTATTCATTTTTATGTGTTGCTGAGAATTGAACCCAGGGCCTTGCATGTGCTAGGCGAGTGCTCTACCGTTGAGCCACAACTTCCCACTCCTTGCCTGTTTATTTTATATATGATATATTATTACTTATCTGTAGATTTTTAAAATTTGGGATTTTGTTCATTGCTTTTATGTTTAGAAAGCCTTCATTCAGAGATGGGTTAAATATTCACTTTCTTTTAATTTTTTATGGTTTTACTTCCTATATTTAACTCTTTTTGTGAATGGACTTTGGAGTATCCAACCATGTGGTTTAGTGCCTTTGCATATCTGTAGCTAAGAAGCTACAGATCCGTATTTTGAACTACTTTTTAGACCACGTGGAAAGTCAATATGTACCATGTATCTGCATTCACCTAGATCCTGTAAGGAAAGTCTGAAGTTGTCTTTAATACTTCAGTCCTCCTCTGTTCTCACGTTTAATTGATCACCAACATTGATTGTTCTTCCTCCACAGTGATAATGGCTCTATTGTCAGTCTTCTGATTCAGATCCTCCTTTGAGTAATCCTTAGAGTTGGCTTCAGATTTCCCGTTTTAGTCCAGCATTGTCATTAAAACAACCCAGAGCACTGTGGCTAGGGATGTAGCTCAGTGGTAGAATGCTTGCTGAGACTGTGCGAGGCCCTGGGTTTTGTCAGCACCAAACCAAAAGGAGGCGGGGAGAGAAACCCAGAGCACTGATTTTCACAGTATTGTTTCCTCAATTACCTGTATCAAAATCACCTGGGTGTTGGTTAAACTGCCAGGCGCAGTGTGCATGCCTGTAATCCCAGTGGCTCTGGAGGCTGAGACAGGAGAATTGTGAGTTCAAAGCCAGCCTCATCAAAAGCGAGGTGCTAAGCAACTCAGCAAGACCCTGTCTCTAAATAAAAGACAAAAAATACAAAGTAGAGCTGGAGATGTGGCTCAGTGGTTGAGTGCTCCTGAGTTCAATCCCTGGTACCAAAACAAAACAAACAAACCGGATAGATTCTCAGGTCCTACCTATCTAAAGGGGTGGGTCTGGGAACAAGAAGTGTTTTTTTTGTTTGTTTGTTTTAATTTTTTTTTTAGTTGTTGATGGACCTTTATTTTATTCATTTATTTATATGTGGTGCTGAGAACCCAGTGCCTCACGCATGTGAGGCAAGTACTCTACCACTGAGCTACAACTCCAGACCAGATCTGAAGTTTTAACAAGTATGTTAAAGGACTCATATACACACTTAAGGAGAACAAATGCCCAGATAAATTAAGTCAATTTCTGTGTATGCCCTTCCAGATCTACCACCTCTCTCCCCACCCCAGCCTATTTTTCCAGGCTTATCTCCCAGATACTACCCACTCTGCTGGCACTATAGCCATACAATGATTCACTATTTCCTGGACCCACCCTGACCTTTCCTGCCTCTGTGCCTTTGCTCATGCAGTTCCCATAGCTTCAGGCAATTCCTTCTCCCTCCATCCCCCATTAAACTCAGTTTCTTAAGAGTCCACATAAATGTGACATTTTAAAAATTAAAAAATGCATTTTCTAATTTTTTCAGTTTGAATCAGTGGCTTTTTTTTTAAGTTATAGGTAGACACAATAACCTTTATTTTATTTTTATGAGGTGTTGAGGATTGAACCCAGTGCCTCACGCATGCTAGGCAGGTGCTGTACCTCTGAGCCACAACCCCAGCTCCTAGATCTTTATTTTATATGTGGTGCCTCATACATGCTAGGTAAGTGCTCTACCACTGAGCCATGACCGCAGCTCCTAGTACTTTATTTTTACTTCATTTTTTACCTTAACACTGTCAGTCTTATGAATTATAGCTTCTTTTTAAGATTATAAATTTCTTATTTTTTTTTTTAGTACCAGGGATTAAATTCAGGGGAGCTTTATCACTGAACTGCATCCTCAGCCCTTTTTCTTTCTTTTAATATTTACTTTTTTAGTTATAGATGGACACAATATCTTTATTTTATATTTTTGTGGTGCTAAGGATCGAACCCAGTGCCTCATGCATGTTAGGCGAGAGCTCTACCTCTGAGCCACAACCCCAGCCCTCTTTTTTTTTTTTTAATATTTATTTTTTAGTTGTAGTTGGACACAGTATCTTTATTTTATTTTTATGTGGTGCTGAGGATGGAACCCAGGGCCATGCACGTGCTAGGTGAGCACTCTACTGCTGAACCACAATTCCAGCCCCTCAGCCCTTTTTATTTTTATTTGGAGACAGGTTCTTACTAAGTTGTTTAAGACCTTGCCCAGTTACTAAGGCTGGATTCAAACTTATGATCCTCCTGCCTCAGCCTCCTGCGGTGCTGGTATTACAGGCACATACCACCGTGTCCAGCAAAATTATAAGTTTTATAAGTATGAGAACATTTCCTTTTCAAATTTTTAACCATTATACATTTAGTAAGCAATTAATTCTTTATAATGTGTGATGTATATATCTTATCTTGTATGCAATTATGTAACAACCCTGGTTTTGTATCACAGAATAAAATTAAAATATTTTATCATCACATAAAAGATCTTATTTAATCTGGCTGCCACTCATCTCTATGTCTTCTCATACTCCTCTCTTCACCTTCTCCTTAGTCACATATATATGCCTAAGAGCCTTTGCCTTTCTTATTCTCTCTGCCTAGAAAACTCCTCTATTTCTTCTCTTCATCTGGCTTGCTGCCACTATCCTCCCACTCATTCAGGTTTCAGCTAAAATATCATTCACTCAGAGAGACCTTCCCTAAGCACTAAGTAGCTGTCCCTTTTCTACCTCACTCCAGTTACTCTTTTTGTATTTCCTCCACAGCACTTATCAGTTTTTAATTGTCCTGCTTCCCTCCCAGAATAGAAATGCAATTGCATGAGTAGAGACCTTATCTGTCCTTAACATCACAGCCTTACCATCTAGAGCACTGCCCAGTACATGGTAAGAGCTCAATAAATATTTGTTGAATGATTGAATACCCCTTGAAGATAGACTTCTTATTTTAACAAGTCTTGTTTTGGTTTGCACTGCAAAGTGGTGGTGTTGGTGTGTGTCGGTGTGGGTGTATACCCCCTCCCCTTTTTTTTTTTTTAATGGACCATAGCTGAGGTAGTTCCATCTGGGTTCAAATCAGGTGGCAGTCTCTGAAGATTTCTGAAGGTAGCAGGACAAAGGCCTTGGGTATGGTAGCAGCAGGATTCAGTTCCATGAGTGCAGGTTTTCCAAGGCGTTTCCTGGATCCAGGCCACTGCTTTACTACCTCTTCAGACTTCTACTTCTAGAACTGGTCCTGCTGTACAATGTTATTCTGTTAGCTCTCACTACATTTTTTTAAAATAACTTTATTTTATTAATTTATTTTTATGCTGGTGCTGAGGATCAAACCCAGTCCCTCATGTATGTGCTAGGCAAGCGCTCTACCACTGAGCTATAACTCCAGCCCTCTCATTACATTTTTAAAAATATTTTTTAGTTGTAAATGTACACAATATCTTTATTTATTTATTTTTATGTGGTGCTGAGGATTGAACCCAATTCCTCACATATGCGAGGCAGGTGCTCTACTACTGAGCTACAGCCCTAGTCCTCTTTCATTACATTTTTAAGAGCAAATTTGGCAAACTGATTATTCAAGCAGCCAACAATTTTCTTCTGCTTTCCTTCTCTGTGAAAATAATAATAATAATAATAATAATAATAATAATAAGATAGTATCTGGAATCCCCAAGGAAAGATGAAATTATTTTCCTTATACTTACTACATTCCCTGAAATGCTACAGTGTGTGTACCGATTAGAAAGATTTTCATCAACACCTCAGACAAGGGGTTTCTTATTAATATCTGGGAGAGCTCACCACAGTGGCGCATGTCTGTAATCCCATCTACTTAGGAGATTGATGCAAAAAAATGACAGGTTCAAGAAGAGCCTGTGCAATTTAGGAGACCCTGTCTCAAGATTTAATTTAAAATTCAATTTAAAAGGGGGCTAGGGATGTAGCTTGGTAGTAAAGCACTTGCCATGCATGCTCCAAAGCACTGGTTCAGTCTTCAGTACTACTCGAAAAAACAAACAAACAAAAAACAACCTAGTTAAACTGGACATTATCATTATAGTGGTTTATTTCTAATTTCTTACTATTTCTTATCATTGAATGACTTCTTGAGTCATATCCCCAGTCCTTTTTATTTTTTATTTTGAGACAGGGTCTCACTAAGTTGCTTAGGGCCTCACTGAGTTTCTAAAGCTGGCCTCAAACTTGTGATCCTCCTGTTTCAGCCTCTCAAGTTACTGGAATTATAGGTATGTGCCACTGCACCAGACTGTCCTTATTTTTTAAGTCTTTCTCTTTTTTACCCCCCAGTATTGGGGATTAAACCCAGAGCCTCATGCATGCTAGGCAATATTTTTTTTAACATGGATTTGAAATTTTATTTTAAAAAAACACTTATTATTACAGTTTATGAATTTTGCTCTTATCCTCAGTCTTTATAACTATTTTGTGTAAGTTAATGTGTTTTTGAGATGAAGAAATTGAAATAAAGAAGTTGATTTCCGGGCTGGAGTTGTGGATCAGCGGTAGAGCGCTCGCCTCGCACGTGCAAGACCCTGGGTTCGACCCTCAGCACCACATACAAAAATAAAAGTGAAATAAAGGTGTTGTGTTCAACTACAACTTAAAAAAAAAAATAAATATTTTTTAAAAAGTTGATTTCCACGCCAGCTGAAAGATCGTGATCCAATAAAAGATCATGGCTCCGTAGTTTTTAGGAGACAAATATTAAAATTCAACTAAAACATTAATATGTTTGTAACCAATCCTTGAGAAATGAGATGAATAGCATTGGCACAGATAAGTAGCAAAACTTCATTACTTCTGTGGCTGTGTGATTGGGTAATTATTTACATGACCAGTCTTGGCTCTCCTTGTTCTTAATGAAAGCATTGTTATGTATTAGCTTCTCAGATTTTTTGCAGAAAGGAAAAATTAGAGAACTTGCCTCAAGAAGAGTCACTTTTCAGTAAACCTGTTTTAATTCTGCTTGAAAGGATTGGTTAAATTGATCTGAGCTGGCTCTTCAGATTGAGCAAGCCCTTAAAAAAAAAAAAAACCATCTAAAATTTCAGATAAGAATGGAAGCCAGGCCCTTTCTGGAAATGGCCAAGAGTGAAACTAAGAAGCCTTCTACTGGAGAAAACTTGATTAATTATTAAGGACAAAGAACTAGTATAAGAATATTATATCTTCAACAGAAGCAAACACATACATACACATATATACATACATATGTATATATGTGTGTGTATATATATATATATATATATCTTCTGCTTTGGTATTATAAAAGAAGATTCTTTAATTAGCTACTTTGTCTTAATTAAACATGGAATTAGCAAGACCTGTGAGCATGAGTTTCTTGGCAGATATTCAGTTAAATTTATAAGCCCTTATTGAGATATGTACCAACCATAGTGCTGTTTTCATTCATGTAACAAATATTTGTTGAGCCCCTACACAGTACTAAGCATTAATATTTGATGTATCTGCTGTTAAAGTGTGGAATATTATAAGAGTTGAAGGAGAAATAGGCTTTTGAGAGAGAATCTGTGCTTTGTGTAGTGAGTCAAGCTGTAAATTTCTACATTCTTTTTCTAATTTTGCTTTTTCTCTGTTTTCACCTTAAATTCAAAGTTACATAATGATCAGTTTTTTCTACCTACTAAAAGAGTTTTTCCTTACTATTTGTCAAAATACTACTGAAAAAAATTTCCATTGGATTATGTTTGGTCTTAAAAAACAAATTAATTTTCAATGGGAGGAGAGAGATGGAGGGGAACCAAATGGATAAAAGACAGATCAAGTTACTTGGGAGAGAGTTGAATTTAAACTTAGATTAGAGCTGGTAATTCCTTGATTAAAAAAAAAAAAAAATGGGTTGGGTACAGTGGTGCCTGTGATCCCAGCAGCTCAGGAGGCCAAGGCAGGAGGATCACAAGTTCAAGACCATCCTCAACAAGTGAGGCCCTAAGCAACTTAGGGAGACCCTGTCTCAAAATAAAAAATTTAAAAAGGGCTAAGGATGTGGTTCAGTGGTTAAGTGTCCCTGGGTTCAATCTCCCATACCAAAAAAAAAAAAAAAAAAAAAAAAAAAAAAAAAAAAAAAAAAAA
>NW_025999960.1:16080312-16094967 GCF_001458135.2 Marmota marmota marmota | reverse complement strand
TTTTTTTTTTTTTTTTTTTTTTTTTGGTGGGGGAAGGTACCAGGGATTGAAGTCACGGGCACTAGACCACTGAGCCACATCCCCAGCCCTATTTTGTGTTTTATTGCTTAGCACCTCGCTTTTGCTGAGTCTGGATTTGAACTCACAGTCATCCTGCTTCAGCCTCCCAAGCTGCTGAGATTACAGGCATGCACTACTACACTGGCTCACAGTCAATTTTTAAAGGCTATAATTATAATTTATAATTTTATCTTTTTCAGTAAGATATGTGAAGATTACACAGTTATATAAAAGGGAATCTGACTTTCGAAAGTACAAGAAGATATTCAAATGAATGAATAAGGTAATAGAATCCATGGAGAAAGATGATAGTTACAGTGTGATTAATTGTAGCTGAGAGTTCTTGTATAAGTGTAATAACACCTAAAATGTGGCCATTACAAGGTACAATTTGACAGATTTAGAATTTTTGGTAAAGAGAAACACTGTCAGGTCTGGTGTGCCTGCTTGTAACTACCAGTTCCTCAAGATGACATTAGGGGTACTTGCTCACACATTCTCTGTCTTTTTGGTTCTGGAGATGGAACCAAGTTCTCATGCATGCCAAGCTCATGCTCTACCACTACCCCGCACCCCCAACCCCCTCCTTGCTGTCTGTGATTAAATGAGGGGCACTTAACCACTTAGCCATATCCCCAGCCCGTTTTTATTTTTAGACAGGCCTCACTAAGTTGCTGAGGCTGGTCTCAAACTTGTGATCCTCCTACCTCAGCCTCTTGAGTTGCTAGGATTATAGGTATGATGCTCTCTTCTTATTGATGCTTTAACAGAAATAAGTTGACCCTGAAATGCCATATACACAAAACTACTTTTCTGTTTTATTCTCTGTACTGAAGGTTATTTTGTTTCCAGCCTAGCCTCCTAAAAAATAACAAAGACTAACATTTAATTAACCTCTCTGAGTCTTCATTTTTTCATCTGAATATCATTCAGCAAAATACTTTAATAAAATGGGACAGGGCTGGGGGTCTAGTTTAGGGGTAGAGCACTTGCCTAGCATGCTTGAGGCCCTAGGTTTGATCCTCAGCACCAAAAACAAATAAATAATAAAGCCAGATAATAATATTACTTCTGAGTGGGTTACTATGAGGATTACACATTTATATATGGAAAGCAATTGAAATAGTATCTGACACATGATCAGTGTTGGATAAATGTTAAATATTTTTATTATAATCACTACTACCATCATTTATGAAGCCCTTATTTTTAGCAGTGAGCTAACAGGACATTTTAGAGATGATGAGACTAACATTTAGGGAATTTTCCTAATGTTACCCAGTAAGTGGTAGACTCATGTCAGCTTGAGCTGAAAGGAACCTTGGGCAGAGTGGGCTTAGATGTGAACCAGGCTGGGGCTTCTGGTCATTTCTAGTTTTGAGACTCTTAAGTAGAAAACTGGCTCAGATCACCCCTAAATATTGGTAACTGTTTTTTTGTAGTATGTTGTTAGAGCATGAATATTTAGAGTTTGTCAGGCTGTTTCAAATGCTGGTTCTACCACTTTCTACATGTGTGACCTTGAGCAAATTACTTCTTTGAACCTCAGTGTCTTCCTCTGTGAGATGAGAATAATAATATTTGTTTTGTGGTATTGTGATGATTAGGTTAACAAGATCAAATGGTATGAGATAATATACATAAAGCACCTCATGCCAAGCGCAGTGGCACATGCCTATAATCCCAGTTGCTTGGGAGTCTGAGATAGGAGGATCACAAGTTCAAGGCCAGTCTCAGCAATTTAGCAAGATCTCAAATCAAAATTAAAAATAAAAAGGCCTGGGGATGTGGCTCAGTGGTTAGGCAAATCAGGGTTCAATCCTGGTACCAAAAATAAATAAATAAATATAATAAACTACCTGGCATATGTCCAGTACTTAATAACCAATCCCCAGGCTTATGCTGCAGTGGCCCAAACTTTTATTTTTTTTAAAACTTGACATAGTCTGTCCAGATGGTGGGCAATTAGGTTTATGTCTGCTTCTCTACTATGTCCCAGTAACCCTGAGAGCAAACTAGAACTGAATTCCCAAGGTTTTTTTTCCCACTGGAATCACAGGAGTCATTTTCAGAAAAATTAGATATGTTTAGGCTTCACCTGTGTGTTCAGCTTCTGTATACCTACAGATATTAAAAGTGACCCACACCCAACTTGGAAGCACTAGACTGACTAGAAGTGGGTAACAGCTAAAGCACAACCCCTTCAGTGACCTTCTCCTAGTATGGGATTGTCATCTAGTGTCAGTCAGGCTTCTCTCAGGGCTATGCTCTAGAAAGAATATTAATGAGCAGTAAGGGGTAGGTGCCCCGCAAAAGGGACATCTACAGAAACAAGGCTCTCATCCTTACAGTCAAGCACCATTTCTGTTTGGGAAGAATATTAATGAGATCTGGATAAGAATCAGATACCAGGAAAGGACAGCTGCTGTCAGAGGCAATTTTAATTGTATAAGTAGATACACATGATATTCAGAAAGTCCTTGTGCAATTAAAAAAAAGTAATTAAGTTGTAGTGATAATAAACAATTTATGAACAACATTTAAAAAATAAATGTAGTTTCTAAAAGGATATATATTGAGTGGCCAATACACATTTGAAAATATGCTTAAACCCTCCTCACTCATGATTATAGGAATGGAAACTAATGAAATAAGGTACTATTTTTTTCACATCTCTTTTCAAACTAGAAAAAATAAAAATACTATAGGCTTTCTCATGGCTGGTTATATACATAGATGTGTGTGTGTGTGTGTGTGTATACACACACACATACACACATATATATATGCACACATTTTATATATATGCACACATATTATATATATGCACACACACACACACACATATATATGCACACATTTTTAGAGGGAAGTTTGGGTATGCATATTACAATGTTGAATGTATAAGCTTTTTGAATTAGAAATGCTACTTCTATGAATTTATACCAGAAATGAACACCTCCAACTAAGCAAGAATACAAGCATATTCACTGCAATCTTGTCCATAATTATGAAGAACCCAAAGCAACCTAAATGTTCATTGACAGAGGCCTGGCTAAATTAGTTATAAGATATTATGTTCTATAGAGACCATTAATTTCTATAAGATATTACAGAGTGTAATATTATGTGGTCCTGAAAGGCTGAGATAGATCTTTATGTCCTGACATAAAGAGGTCCAGGAGAAAATAAAAAATTGATGAACAGCATATTAACATAAAACCATTGTATTTTTTTTAAAAAATGTTTGTTTTTATGTGTGATGTGCATTAGCTTCTCTGTGCTTCAATTTTCTCATCTGTAAAACAGGGTGTAGTAATGGTATCTATCTCATAAGTTGTTTGCAAAAATAAAATGAGATAACATTCATAAGTGCTTAGGAAAGTGACGGAAGCATAGTGGTATGCATTTGCTGTTGTTATTATATATAGGACATATAAGAAAGTTTATACTCCAAACTGTGACAGAGGTTATCTTTGAGAAATGAATTGGCTCGGGGGAAGGGGTGAACAAGAGCAGACAGAGACTTCTATTTATTTTATATTTCCACATAACTGTTTACGGTAAGGAGGCCCATCCTTTGATAAATCACTCTGACCAAGGAGCCTAGACAGTAAAGAAAATGACAGCTCAGGCTTGGCACTCCTGTTGAGACCTGTGGAAGAGAGATTTCCCCAAATGGAGGGTGAAAAAAGGTGGAGGTGTGGGAGATGGGAAAGATGCTGGTGGATTCCACACAGCAGTGTTAATGTGCACAAAACCCTTATGAAGGCCAGCATTTTTTTGGACTTAGCACTGTAACTTGATTACAGTTATACTAAAAAAAGTGATTTGTGGCCAGGTACGGTGGTACATGCCTATAGTCTCCGTGGCTCAGGAGGCCAAGACAGGAGGACCTCGAGTTCAAAGCCAGCCTCAGCAAAAATGAGGCACTAAGCAACTCAGTGAGACCCTGTCTCTAAATAAAATACAAAATAGGTCTGGGGATGTGGCTCAGTGTTCGAATAACCCTGAGTTCAATCCCCAGTACCAAAAAAAAAAAAAAAAAGTGATGAGTTTAATTTGTCTTCTGAGTAAAAGCTATACAAATTGCTCTAAGTGTCCCAAATAGACATTTAAAAAGAAATGAGGATCTGGGGGTGTAGCTAAATGGCAGAATGCTTGCTTAGCATGCTTGAGACCCTGGGTTCAGTCCCTACACTGCAAAGAAAAAAGAAAAAGAATAGAAAAACACAGGTAGTTTTTCCAAATAACTATGAAATTAAAATGTTGACGTTCTATAGAGACCATTAATTTCTTTTCAACTGGTGTTACTACCTCTATTATACTATGAAGAGAACAATCTGCACTAAAAAGTCAAACAGCTAAAGCAAATGTTACGTTTATGAATCATTTTTAATGAGAGCCTATGACAGACACAGGCTTTGTTAAGACAATATGATATATAAACCAAGCCCAAATATGTGCTCTGTTAACTAGCCCTTTCAAATGATGAGTGTTGCACATGTCTTAGGTTGTGCACACAAAGACTGACAGATTTTGACTCTGACTCAAGTATTGTGCCAGGCCCTGTTTTGCCTTTTATGTTTAAAACCATCCTGTAGGGCAGGTTTATCATCCTCATTTTACATAGAAGGAAGGTGAAATACAAAGAGGTTGCCATGCATCTGATAAGCTCTGGAACCTGAATTGGGACCTCTGGTGTTTCCATTATGCTGCCCTACCTCCAGATAACCATGGCCAGAGGGAGGGTATTGTGGACCCTGTGGGGAGGGTACTGAAAATTCTTAGGGACCTTAGTGACTGTCCATCATCTAGTCTAGTGATTCTTAAACTATGTTTTTTTTGTCTTGATGCTGAGCATGGAACCCAGGGCCTAAAAAATGCTAAGTATGTGCTCTACCACTGAGCTATATCCAGAGCCCTGGAACTGTAATTTTTAAAAAAGAATTGACTTTTATATAATAATTTTATTGATATATAATTGACATACTATACTTGGTTTACCTATTTTAAGTTGGCAGTTCAGTGGGTTTTAATGTATTCACACAATTATGCAATCGACTTTATATCTTTATCACCTCCCAGAGAAACGATATACCCACTAGCAGTCATTCCCCTTTCCTTCCTTCTCCAGTGCCAATCACTAATCTACTTTCTATCTCTTTAGATTTAACTATTATATACATTTCATACAAATAGATTCATAAAATATGTTGTCTTTTGTTGCTGGTTTCTTGCACTTAATGTGGTATTTTCTAAATATACCTGTGTTATAGCATGTATTAGCACTTCATTCTTTCTTATGGCAGAAAAATATTCCATTGTATACATATTTCACATTTTGTTTTTCCACTCATTATTTGATGGACTTTTGGGTTGTTCCACTTTTGGGTTATTATGAATAATGCTGCTATGAACATTCATGGGCAAGTTTTTTGTTTGGACCTGGGTTTCCATTTCTCTTTCTTAATTTTTATTTTTGTGGTACTGGGGATTGAATCCAGGGCTTCACATGTGTGAGGCAAGCACTCTACCACTGAGCTCTATCTCCAGACTTATTTTTATTTTTAATTGACACATAATAATTGTACACATTATGGGCTACAGTGTGATCATTTGACACATGTATACAACATTTCTCTTAAGTGTTTACACACACACACACACACACACACACACACACTTGAGTAGTACTGCTGGATCATATGGAAACTGTTTAACCTTTTATCAAACTGCCAGAATATTTTCTTTCTTTCTTTTTTTTTTTTGTGTGTGTATGTGTGTGTGTGTGTACTGTGGATTGAACTCAGAGGCGCTCAACTACTGAGGCACATCCCAAGCCCTATTTTTTGTATTTTATTTAGAGACAGGGACTCACTGAGTTGTTTAGCACCTTGCTTTTGCTGAGGCTGGCTTTGAACTCATGCTCTTCCTGCCTCAGCCTCCCAACCCCTGGGATTACAGGTGTATGCCACCATGTGCCCAACCTGTCAGACTATTTTAGAGAGGCTGCGCCTTTTTACATTTCCACCAGTAGTGTATGAGGGTTCTGGATTCTCTATATCCTTGCTAACACTTGTCAAACTATAATTCTATAAAACATACCCCACAGTAAGAGATATTTTGCATTCCTATCCAGTTTACATGCACACAAATAACTGAAACAAAAGCTTTATAAAAGAATATTTAACTACAGTATGTGTGATGCACTCTGACATTTTCTATTGCATTTCATTCTTTTTCATTAAAACAAACAGGCTGAGAATGTAGCTGAGTGGTAGAGTGCTTGCCTAGCAGGTGTGAGGCTCTGAGTGTAATCCCCAGTACTACAAACAAACATGCTGGTTCTAACCATTAAAACTGATTTCATAACTTACTAATTGTGACTTGCAATTAGAAAAACAGTAGGCTATTGTAACTTCTTCATTTTGCACAAGAAGAAGGCAAGGCCCTGACAGGTGTCTTATTCAAGGAAACATTCCTAATTAGGGGCAGATTCAAGATTAGAGCCTAAGCCTGTTGGTTCCCTGTTTTAACGTTAATATCTCAATAAATTATAGTTGCCTTCACATTCAGTCGATAAAAATAAAATATAATTTACATTCAAACACCATTTTTTATTCTTTGTATATTTATTTTAAACATACTTTGTTTTATTTTATTTATTTATTTTGCCAAACTGGAAATTGAACCTAGAGCTTCATGCATGATAGGTAATCATTCTACCACTAAGTTACATCCTCAGCCCTTAATCAACTTATTTATTTATTTACTTACTTATTTTGTGGTATTTGGAGATTGAACCCAGGGGTGTTCTACCACTGAACTACATCCCTAGCCCTTTTTTTGGAGGGAGAGTGTTGGGGGAGGTACAGGATCTTGCTAAATTGCCCAGGCTGGCCTCACATTTGTAGTCCTTGCCAGGTACAGTGGTGCATACTCTAATCCCAGCAATTTGGGAGACTGAGACAGAAGAATCTCAAGTTCAAAGCAAGTCTTAGCAACTTAATGAGGCTCTAAGCAACTCTGTGAGACCCTGTCTCTAAATAAAATATTAAAAGGGCTGGGGATATAGGTCAGTGTTTAAGTACCCCAGGGTTTAATTCCCAGTATTTCCCAAATAAATAAATAAATAAATAATCAGAATTTAAAAAAAAATTTTTTTTCGATCCTCTTACCTCACCCTTCAGAGTAGCTGGGATGACAGGCGTGCACCACTGCACTCAGCTCTTTAGCAGCATTTTAAATTCAGGGACAAACTGGATTAGAGGGGAAATAATGAAAATAACCTGATTACGTGTGTGTATGTGTGTGTGTGTGTATATGTATGGGGTGCTGAGATTGACCCATTGCTTTGTGCATGCTAGGCAAGTACTCTACCATTGAACCATACACCCAGCCTCTGAAAAGAATTTGATTTTATTATCATGAATCATTGAGTGTACACAATGATTTTGTGCTGTGTAGTTAGGGGAGTTCTAGCTGAATCTAGATGATGGACATCAAATTAGGCACATCTAATTTATCAGTTCAGTCTTCCAGATTCAATTTGTCCAAATTTCAGTCTACTTTTAAAGATCATATATTTCCTGCACTGCCAAATTCGAATGGCAATATAAAATTCAAAGTGGGCAATATAAAATGTTTTTTTTTCTGTTCTTTTTAAATTTTTCTTGGAGTACATATAGCTCTTAAACCTTAAATTCAGAGTTGTCAGCATTTAATGGGGAAAACATTGTACACTAGAAGCACTTCAAAGTTCTTGTTAAAATGTGGTCTTCCGAGCTGAGGTTGTGGCTCAATGGTGGAGTGCTCACCTTGCATGTGTGAAGCCCTGGGTTTGATCCTTAGCACCACATAAAAATAAATAAATAAAGGTATTGTATCCATCTATAATTTAAAAAATGTTTTTTTAAAATTGTGGTCTTCCTGGACCCTATTCCAGACCTGGCAAATCAGAATCATGGGATGGGACCTGGAAATCAGTATTTTAAACAGTTTCCTAGATGATTCCTATGTATCTTCAAGTTTGTAACCTACCAATTCAGTTTTTCCCCTCTTTTATGTCTCATCTTAACTTCCTTTGGTTTCTAAATTACTGTTTGGCTTGTTACTTGTGGAGCCAAATGGTTATTCATTAGCATTTGTAAGAAAACACTTGAATTATGTCAACAAAGGAAGTTGACTTAAACAGCCTGTATTGATGAAGTTTAGTTTTGTTCTACCTGAGTTTAGTACTAAAGACATTTTTCTTTTTTTATGCTGTATTACATTGGTTTCCCATAATTGGAATGATTTATTTAGGAATAAAAACAACCTACCATCTTGTTTCATTTTCTTTTCCCTCAAAGCACTAGCACTAGAATCTAACCAACGATTTCAGCTATCTGAACTCCTTTCCTTAAATATTTGAATGTTTATTGTGTGTCAGGCATTGTTACACAGTGTGACTGTTGGGTGTTGTGGTGCACATCTGTAATCTCAGTGTTTTGGGAGGCTGAGGCAGGAGGATCATGAGTTCAAAGCCAGCCTCAGTAATTTAGCAAGGCCCTAAGCAACTTGGCAAGACCCTGTCTCTAAATAAAATACAAAAAGGGATGGAGAATGTGGTTCAGTGGTTAAGTGGCCCCTGGGTTCAATCTCCAGTAGGAAAAAAAAAATTACAATATCATCAAGTTAGGGGTAGCTCTAGTACTGGAAAAAATTAAGAAGAACCTCTTTAGCTGGGAGTGTGATTCAGTGATAGAGCACTTGCCTAGCATGTATGAGACCCTGAATTGGATCCCTGGCACAACAAATAACCTCCTAACCTAGGCTTGGAGGACCAAGGAAGCTGGGTCTTATAGCATAAGGCCAGGAAAGGATTGAAACATTGCCAGACAGTGTGTAGTAGTGTGCTGGTAGGGGCAGCATGCTCAGAGGAAAGCCCAGGATCGAAAGATAAGTGGGCCCACCTAAAGATTCAAGGGCAAACTGGGTGCAGTGATGCATGCCTGTAATCCCAGCAACTTGGGAGGCTGAGGCAGGAGGATCGCGAGTTCAAAGCCAGTCTCGGCAATTTAGCAACGCACTCTAGCAACTCAGTGAGACCCTGTCTCTAAATAAAATATTAAAAAGGGCTGGGGATGTGTCTCAATGGTTGAGCACACCTGGGTTCAATCCTCAGTACCAAAAAAGGATTCTAGGGCAAGTTTGTGCAAAGTCCTTATGTGAAATAACATGGCACGGGGGATGTAAAATAAAGTTTATTAATATTAATGATGATAAAGATGTACTAAGTATTTATTAGGTGCTAGGCAGTGTTATAATAAACAGTTATCATATTATCATATATGATGCTTAAGAACTTAATTTGCACAACAATGAGGTGGATTCTTTTATCCCCAATTTATAGAGGAGGAAACCCAGCTGGAGTTTAATAATTTGCCCAAGGTCATACAGCTACTAAGAGGTGTGAGACTCAAACAATTAGATTCAAATTCGTGGCCTAGCTCTTAGCCCCTTACCATTCATTCTCCCCAGGTGTCATTTTATATGGAATTTTTTACTTAACTAGCTAAGGTAGGTCATAGTGTGTGCTTCAGAAAGGTAAATAAATTGCACATGACAAACTTAGACGAGGCAGAGTAAGAACCAGTAAATTCTCTTTTTTACTTCAAACCTGTGTACATTGTTATATCCTACTGTCTTCCATTTTCTATTATTTTGTTCAATACAAATAAAAATTCATATGCCAGCACCTTTGGAGAAAAATCATTTGTGGCTAAATAAATTCAATTTTAAGGGTAGAAATTAAGATAGAATAATACATATGATTTGGATTGTATGTCGTGTATTCATGGGACATATGAAGCTATCCAGCATGTAGTGGAGATTTTAAGACTGAAGTCAAGAAGGTTAGAGCTTCTTAACCTCAAGAAGGTTATGGCACAAAGAGTTTGAAGAAGCAACTGAAATTACTGAATCATTCACAGTTCTGAAATACAGTATATGCTTTCTCAACACCTAGTTTTGAAACTGCAATGAGGAGCATTTATCTTTCCTTACTAATTGTGTTTCAGATAAAATTCAAAGCTTCATGCGGTTTCATTTAAGACATATCAATAAAGTTCCTTTTATTTAAGAAAGCAATACCAGAAGGGCAAGAGGCAAAGTAGGTATGTACTCTGACCTCAAGAATCTTTCTGTTGAGTAGAATTCATAAAATTATGATAAAGTGGTGGGAGTGACCTCTGCTGATGGGAGATAGGGCTGGGGCCCTTGAGGAAAAGGTTCTGTGGGGAGGTAGTCTCTCAGTTGAATTTTTAAAGGTGGGTAGATTGAGTAGGAGATAACATTCCAAATGCAATGAAAAAGTATATGGTGTATCAAGGGAGGAGAAACTCGTAATGGCATAATTTTAAAAATTCTAGATCTCTTTTCAGAAGTCAAAGTTCTGTGGAGCTTAACTTTTTACTATCAGAGAAAGAAGTTACAAATAAGCAGAGGGAATATTAGAATTAATCTTATGATGCTAGATTAGAGTCAGAATTTTAGTTTATAAAATAAGTACATATAGGTAAATAGATAGATTTGGAGGTGAATATAGAAATGTGTATATACATGTGTTAGTATACGTGCATATATTTCCTGGTTCTGGCCACTGAGCGAACCTAGAAGCAGTGACTTATCTGTAGTAATGAACGTTCCTAGTGCCCAGATCTTGATTTTTTCCCTGAAGGGAAACAAACAGGCTGGGTGCCATGGCTCATGCCTGTTATCCCAGGGGTTGGAGAGGCCGAGGCAGGAGGATTACAGGCTAAAAGCCAGCCTCAGCTATTTAGGGAGCCCTCTCTCTATTTAAAATATGAAAAAGGGGCTGGGGATGTGGCTCAAGCGGTAGCGCGCTCGCCTGGCATGCATGCGGCCCGGGTTCCATCCTCAGCACCACATACAAACAAAGATGTTGTGTCCACCGAAAACTAAAAAATAAATATTAAAAATTCTCTCTCTCTTTAAAATAAATAAATAAATAAATAAATAAAAATTAAAATATGAAAAAGGGCTGGAGATGTGAGGATGTGGCTCAGTGTGAGAGTGCCCCTGAGTTCAATCCCTTGTACCAAAACCATAAAACAAACAGGGCTCCTTGGAGAAATAGTTGAGTGACTCCAGGGGAGGGTGTGTGTGTGTGTGTGTGTGTGAGAGAGAGAGGGAGAGAGAGAGAGAATGAATATTGAAGGAACGTAGAAGCAAAACTACAAAAGTTCCAAATGACCAAAGCTGGAAAAATTTAAGCAACAAAACAATGATAATAAGGGTTGAATATCCCTTGTCCAAAATGCTTGGAGCTGGAAATTTTCCAATATTTTAGAATATTTGCATATATGTAGTTAGATACCTTGGAGGTGGGATGCAAGTCTAAACATGAAATTCATTTATATTTCATATACACCTTATAGGTATAGCCTTAAAGATAAATTTACACAATATTTTTAGTTTTGTGCCTGTGTTTTTTAAAATATTTTTTTAGTTGTCAATGGACCTTTATTTTATTTATTTATATGCAGTGCTGAGAATAGAACCCAGTGCCTCACCCATGCTAGGCAAGCACTCTACCACTGAGCCACAAATCCAGCCCTGTGCTTGTGTTTTGACTACATCTTGTCATGTGAGGTCAGGTATGGGATTTTCCATTTGTGGCATCATGTCAGTACCCAAAAAGTTTTGGACTTTGGAGCTTTTCTGATTTCAGATTTTTGGATTGGGAATGCTCGGTTTATATTTGTATCCAGGGGATAAAGTAAATATCAGTGAGTTCATACTAATATAAATAAATCGTTAAATAGGAAAGAAAAGACAAATCTTCCTCAGAAGAATTACAGTTAATAAATGCAGAAAGGATGGGGGCAATAGAAAATTACCATTAAAACATTAATAATTGCTGTAGACAACATCTCCCCCCATGAATGCTAAAATTAGTGGGAAAAAAGCTTAAGAAACAGTATCAAAGTGTCTCTCCTCAAATATGTATGAGTTACAAAGAGAAAAAAAATAAACTTTATGTAAAGGATGCTGGAAAAGCTCCGTAAACTCGACAAGCCAAAACAACGGTTCACCTGTCCGAGATTTTATTAGCAGGACCCTAGCTGTCAGTCACATAAGAGAAGGGGGTCGAGAGAGAGTGGGGGGAGAGAGAGAGAGAGAGAAGAGAGAGGGGGAGAGAGGGAGAGAGAGGAGAGGGNNNAGAGAGAGAGGAGAGAGAGAGGAGGGGGGAGAGAGAGGGGAGAGTAAGAGAGAGAGCACGGATAGAGTGTTGATATTTATGGGCTTAACACTGGAGGAGGAGGAGCAAGGCAAGTGGGCTGTTACTTCTTCATTGACTGAGAGTTCGTGCCACTTCAGGGATTGGAGGTGCGCCATTCAAAGTTCATGCCATTCACAGGGATTGGAGGTGACAGTTTGCGAGCCATTCAGTGCGTCATGGACCTGAGCTCCCGGAAGAGAAGCAGTCTGGGCGCCATCTTTACCAACACTTTACAGTAGAAAAACCTACCTGATACCACCTCAACCTGGTGGTCAATGTTAACATCACCAGCAATACAACATTATCACCATGTACCCTCTGATATGGAGAAATGAAAAAGGCACATCAGTTTTATATTGTCTTCTAAACAATTCATAACTTCGCTGGTACAGTGGTGTGTGTCTATAATCCCAGCAACTGGGGAAGGTGAGGCAGGAGGATTGCCAAGTTTGAGGCCTTGGCAACTTAGTGAGACTATCTCTCAAAAATTAAAAAAATGAAAAAAAGAAGAGAAAAAAGAAAAGAACTATAACTTGCATTCTGAAAAGTCATTATGTGGAAATGTGTTTCATATTGCTTTTTTTTTTTAAATTCCCTTTTGCACCTTGATATTTTTAGGTTGTTTTTGTTTTTCCTTTTAATTAGTTTCTTCTTTTTACGTTTTGACGTTCAAACTGAGAAGAGTTGTAGAAAAAGTGTAAAACTCAACCTTCATTTCTAAAAAATGACATTTTCTCTCAATATGTGTTTTTAGAATTTGTTCTCTAGGTTTTTTTAATGTATATGTGGGGGGGCTGGGAATGGAACCAGGGGTGTACTACCAATGAACTATAAACTCTAATCCTTTTATTTTTTATTTTGAGACAGGATCTTGTTAAATTTCCCAGGTTGGTTTGCTGTGCTGGGGTCAGAACCTAAGACCTTGCATATGCTAGACAATTATTATACCACTGGGCTATATCCCCAGCCCTGTTCTCTAGTTTTTTGAGGCTGCTTTCAGTAACTTATACTGCTTGCTCATGCATTCTTTCAGGAGGCTAGAGAAAAAGAGAAGGGCAATTGAGATTGTATTTATAAGGCTAGGATTTTGTTAGTAGCTTTGGAAAGAGCTGGTTGTGGTAGAAGTTCATCTGCTTTTATCCCAACCTGGTTTCTGATAGACAATTCCCTTGGTCAGATGAACCTATAAATGAGTTTATTAGAATGGGTTCCCTGGAGCAGCTGCAGCCCTCACCTTAAGCAGTAGCTTGAGAAAGCTGATACCTGGGGCCAAATTTCCCAGTGGGTCACTGCCCAACCCTTGCTTTTCAAGGACCTTTGCAAGAGATCTTGTCTCTAAGCCCCAGATCACCCTTAGGACAGATTAGCTGTCCCACCTCAAGCTATCTGGTCTGATTAAAGAACATTGAACTGGGAGTTAGAGCTAAGGAGTTCTAATACTAACTAGATTCTGATTTGGGAGAAATTTTTAGACCTTTATGTGGCTCAGTTCCTTCATTGTATAAAAGAGAGTTATTGCTTTCTAAGCCTCTCTTCTGATGTCAAGATCTCCAGTATATATCTAAATCTGAAGGTATTTTCCTTGTTTAGCAATCAGTTGCTTTCTTATATCCAATTATTATTTGTTTTATTCTAGTTTCTGAGGCTAAAATCTTATTTTTGTTATTATCTATTTCCTTTAACTCTTGCATTCATCCATCTGCCAATCCAGCAGTTTTTTTTATTATTTTGTTTTCAGTTGTAGATTAACTCAGTACCTTTATTTTATTTTTTATGTGGTGCTGAGGATCAAACCCAGTGCCTCACACATGCTAGGCAAGCGCTCTACCACTGAGCTACAACCCCAGCCCCTGATCTAGCAGTTTTGTCTTCACAGTTGAAGTGCCAGTAGAATGAATATGACCTATGAGGATGAGTTTTAAAGTTTGAAGTCTGAAAATGGGACTCTGATCTAAGAGAGACTGGGTGGGTGAGGAGCAATACCACACTTTTAACACGGCCCATAAAAACCAAGATATTTATTTACAGTGGAGAGTATTTCAAGCTGGCCTTGGACAACTTTAAGTTTCCTGGAAGTAGGAATGATTACCTCTGGTGCTCACCATTCTGGGAAGATATAGTTGTCCTTCCCTGGGTATCCATGGGGTATTGGGGTTGGTTCCAGGACCGCTGCAGATGCCCAAATCTGTATAGGGCTGGGATGTGGCTCAGTGGTGGAGTGTCTGCCTGGCATGTACAAGGCTCTGGGTTCAATCCCCAGCACCACCCAAAAAAAAAAAAAAAAAAATTGCTGTATATGTAGAGAC
>NW_025999960.1:16036724-16080287 GCF_001458135.2 Marmota marmota marmota | reverse complement strand
AAAAAAAAAAAAAAAAAAAATCTGTATATGTTCAAGTCCCTTTTATAAAATGGTGCATGCAGTCTTAACCTATAACTTACACACATCCTCCCATATACTTTAAATTACCTCTAGATTACTTAAAATGACTAAAACAATGTAAATGCTACATAAATACTTATTATACTATATTTGTTATGCTATATTTTTAAGGAAATAATAACCAATAAAAAAGTCTGTGTGTGTTCAGGACAACCTCCCAAAGTGCTGGGATTACAGGCATGTGGCACCATATCCAGCACAATATTTTTTCAGATATTTTCAAGCCAGGCTTGGTGGTAGACATCTATAATCCCAGTAGCTCAGGAGGCTGAGGTTGAGACGGGAGGATTGCTAGTTCAAAGCCAGCCTCAGCAAAAGTGAGGCACTAAGCAACTCAGTGAGACCCTGTCTCTAAATAAAATACAAAATAGGGCTGGGGATATGGCTCAGTGGTCGAGTGCCCCTGAATTCAATCCCTGGTACACCCCGAACAAATTTTTTTTCAATCCATGGTTGGTTTATTCCATGGATGTGAAAAGGATATGGAGGTCCCAATTGTACTTGCTGCTACTAGAAGATAATTTATATGGTTTTGCAGCTAGATGGTTCAGAAATTTTTCTTCCCAGTTTTGGTTAAAATTTGATGTTTTTGATCATTGTTCACTACTTGTAGTAGAAAGAAAATGGACTTTGGAATTAAACAGAATATAAATTTGGCCAGGTATGGTAGGTCACATTTAATCCCAGTGACTTAGGAGGCAGGAGGATTGCGTTTTCCAAGTCAGACTCAGCAATTTAGTGAGACTCTAAGCAGCTTAGCAAGACCCTGTCTCAAAATAAAAAAATAAAAAGGAATAGGGGTGTGGCTTGGTAGTAAAGTATCCCTGGGTTCAATCCCTGGTTAAAACACACACAAAAAAACAACAACAACAACAACAACAAAAAAAAACCAATATAGATAAGAATCTCAACTCTGCTACTTTATATTGAAGTAATTTTTGTAAAGTTATTTAACTTATCTTCATCATAAATATAAGATAAAAGCTGGGGTTGTGGCTCAGTGGTAGAGTGCTTGCCTGGCACATGAGAGGCACTGGGTTCAATCCTCAGCACCACATAAAAAAAATAAGTGAATATATAAAATAAAGGCATTGTGTCCATCTACAACTAAAAAAATAAAAAAATAAATTTAAGTTAATAAAACCAAACTTGTAGCAGGGTTGTGAGGAGATTTGTGCTTTGAATAAAGTAGGTGTTTCAAAAATTTTTTTCTTCTAAGAGTCTGGTTTCTAATGGTAGTTTTGAATTTGAAGTTTCTTGTGTATCACTTGGATTTTTCTTGATTATGTGTATATTTCAACATGAAATAGCAAAACTCTCTCTTGTCATTCTATATTTACCCTTAAACTTTTAATCGTTTATGTTTGGTGATGCCAGCTTTGATTCCTTCTCTTACCTTAAGTCCCTTTTATTCTGAAAACTATCAATTCTCTCTACATATGTTTCATTCCTACTTGAAACCTTGATGGGGCTGGGTGTGATCGTTCACACTTATAATCCCAGCCATTCTGGAGGCTGAGGCAGAAGGATGGCAAGTTGGAGGCCAGCTTCAGCAACTGTGTGAGACCCTGTCTCAAAAAATTTAATAGGAGTGGGATGTACCTAAAGTAGTAAAGCACCCTAGGTTCAATCCCCAGTACCAAACAAAATGAAAACCTTGATTATCTCTCATTTAGACAGTTTTAGGATCTTTTAGTAACTGTTAGACTCCAGTTTCTTCTCTTAGCAAGTTGTACACTGTTGCAGAATAATCTTTTTTAAGACATGGCATTCATTGTGGTTTTTCAGAAACTTTATTTGTTTCACTGTAGAGACTGTGGGTAATCCAATGTAGAGCTTTTATCTTACAGATGTGACTATTGAGGCTCAGGGAAATTTTTTTTTTATATTTAGTTTTTAGTTATAGGTGGACACAATAGCTTTATTTTATTTTTATGTGGTGCTGAGGATCAAACCCAATGCCTCACACATGATAGGCAAGCACTTTACCTCTGAGCCACAACCCCAGCCCTCAGGGGAAATTCTTTAAAAAATTGCCTTAAATGTCATGCTTGTGCTGAGGAATAGCACATTAAGACTAGACTTTAAGCCTGGCCTGTTGGTGCACACCTGTAATCCCAGCAGCTCCGCCGGAGGTGGGGGCAGGAAGATCATGAGTTCAAAGTCAGCCTCAGCAAACTAGTGAGGTCCTAAGCAACTTAGGGAGACCTTGTCTCAAAATAAAAAAATAAAATAAAAAGGGCCAGAGATGTGGCTCAGTGTCTAAGCATCCTGGGTTTAATCCCTGGTACCAAAAGAAAAAGGACTACATTTCTGCTAACTCACAGGCTTGATATTTGCACTTTTGGAATGTGTCCTAACTTCCTTAACAAGGTTTTCAAGGCTCTTCCTAGTATGGCCTCATCCTGCCTTTTCCTACCTTATTTTCAACTTCTTTTGCAACCAAAATCTAACTCATCCCCTAAAGGTATTCTCCTGTACTTTATTCCTCCTACTCTCATTGTGAAATTCTGCCCATTCCAAGTTAATCCAGTATCTTTTTCCATCTCTTCCCTCCAGCCAAAAATCCCACCCTCCTAGACCATACATTGCCTCTAACCACATTCTGCCTTGTGCTGTAACTATTTGTTATATGCTAGTAAGTTCAATAGATTATGAATACCATTTAGATAGGGGTCTCTCCATATTTTGGGGTGAACAATTTATTTCTTGTATATAAGGTGCACTTATACCAAGATAGATGTTCTAACTTTCCATAGCATTCTAGCCAGGAGTACTCAAAACCAGATGTGGAATCAACTCCTTTTTCTTTATCATGCTCAGTCCCTCATATAACCAATACTTTCCTCCCACTTTTTGTTGTTGTTGTTGTTGTTGTTTTAAGATAGTGTCTCCCTACATTCCCCAGGCTGATCTTGAACTCTCCTGCTTCATTACTCCAAGTAGCTGGGACTATAGGCACATGCCACATACCCAGGTCCGCTGTTCCTTTTTTTATGAACAGATTTGAGAACAAACCTTATAACCTTGTGTTTGTGTGTGTGTGTGTTTTCTCTTTCATCCAAAATTCATCACATTAGAAGAACTGACAACATTTATACCCACACCTATGTTAGAAGCATAATTTTGCCAAATAATGTCTTAAAGTGTTGGTCAGTGTTTCCTAAATTTGTTTTAAAGGATGAATATTGTGGTTTTACATAATTAAGTTTGGCCAAATTGTTTGTTACTTGCACACCTTGTTCTCGTTAGAAAAAAAGGCTGACAGTGGTGAGTCTGTCAGTTACAAATTGGGAAGTAGATACACAAATAGGTGTCATGTTTTATTTGGTACATTCAGGTTTATTTAGAAAGCATGAGTAATATTGAGATTATTTTATTCAGAAAGAAGATATAACATTTAAAAAACTCTAACATTTATTGTTTACTGATTCTGGATTATTCTTTTTTATCTTATTTATTCCTCAAAAGAATACTATTTGGGGGGCTAGGGTTGTGGTTCAGTGGTAGAACACTTGTCTAGCACATGTGAGGCATTGGGTTCGATTCTCAACACCGCATGTAAATGAATGAATAAAATAAAAGTCAATCAACATCTAAAAAAATTTTTTAAGAAAAGGAATACTGTTATTGTGCTGAGTGTGTTAGCACACTCCTGTAACTCCAGTGACTTGGGAGACAGAAGAATTGCAAGTTTAAGTCTAGCCTGGGCAGCTTAGTGAGCCACTGTCTCAAAATAAAACTAAAAAGTGCTGGGGGTATAGCACAGTGCACCACTGTGTTCAATTCCAGACCAAAACAAACACACCTGTTATTATTGGTGAGAAATCTAAGTTTTAGGAACAGTACACAGCATTGAGTGGTGAGGCCAACACTCATACTTGGGCCTATCTGATGCTAATGCCGGAGGTCTTACCATTGCTGTGAACTCTGCTGCCTTCCAGTATAGGGATTAAGACAAATCAACAAAAACAACAAACTAGTATTATTTTCAGACAAGGCTTTAGTCAGAAAAAACAAAGTGCTCTGTGTGGAAAAGTAGCATGGTCTATTAGAGTTGCCCATCACCTACTTTTCATCTTGGTACTTTTAGTGTGAAAGGGCAGCCCAGTGCCTCTTGTATTCCACTGTTGTCAGGGCTGTGGGTTGCAATACTCCAGGAACCATTTCTTGTATCAGATTACTTATGCTCTGCAGTTGTCAAGAGAGCTGCAAGCAGTACTTTAATTTTTACTTTCGCTCTTCAAATAAAGAAACTATTGACTAATCTAATCTTTTTTTAAAAAAATATTTATTTTTTAGTTTTAGATGGACACAATATCTTTATTTTTATGTGGAGCTGAGGATTGAACCCAGTGCCTCATGCATGCCAGGCAAGCGTGCTACCACATGAGCCACATCCCGAGCCTCGACTAATCTTACTTCTTTTGGACAAAAGTTGGAACTCCTTTGATAAGTACTGGTGGAAAAAAAATCTAGGTTAATGGGTAGAGATTAACTTATGTCAAGAGAATGGCTTTGGGTATTTTTTGGCTTGAAGGGACCATAGAAAATAATTTTTGATTGAACCCAGGGGCCCTGAACCACACCCCTATCCCTATTTATTTGAGACAGGGCTGCACTAAATTGCTGAGGCTAGTCTTTTTTTTTTTTTAGTTGTAGATGGACACAATATATTTATTTATTTATATGTGGTGCTGAGGATCGAATCCAGTGCCTCACACCTGCGAGGCAGGCACCCTACCACTGAGCTACAGCCCCAGCCCCTGAGGCTGGTCTTGAACTGGCAGTCCTCCTGCCTCAGCCTGCCAAGTCACTGGAGTTACAGGTGTGCACCAGTGCACCATCAGAAAATAATTTAAGTATGGAGATTGTGGCCTTTGAATTTAAGTATATTTTACTGATTGGCTAATCATAGTAAGAATATACAAGTGCCAAAGCTAATATGTCATGCTTAAAATGCTCTTTATACTACTCTAACATGCCTAGTATTTTAAATATATTGTTGCCATAAATCTACATTAAAACCCTAGAAAGTTTAGGTATAATCCTCGTTTTCCTCATTTTTTTAGCTGAAGAAACTAAAACTGGGGCTGGGGTTGTGGCTCAGAGGTAGAGTGCTTACCTAGCATGCATGAAGTGCTGGATTCAATCCTCAGCACCACATAAAATAAAATAAGGATATTGTGCCCACATAAAACTGAAAAATAAATTAAAAAAAGAAAAGAAAAGAAAAAAAAAACTAAAACTAGAAAGATTACTCCTCCCAGGCTGGGATTGTGGCTCAGTGGCAGAGCGCTTGCCTCGCATGTGTGAGGCACTGGGTTCAATCCTCAGCACCACATAAAAATAAATAAATGGAATAAAGGTATTGTGTCCATCTACAACTAAAAAAAATTTTTTTTAAATGTTACTCCACCCTCTCACCCCATGGGGATTGAACCCAGAGCCTCACCCATGTTAGGCAAATCTCCATTGCTGAGCTTCACCCCCCAGCCCCAAAGTTATGTAATTTGTTCAAGATAACGAAGTTATGGTTTTACTGAAGTCTGCCTAGCCTGAAAGCCCTTGCTCTTTCTAGTAGACCATGCAGAGTCCCCAGCTGTCCTTCCAAGGCTGAATGGCTAGTGCTGCAGAGTGTGGGGAGTGAGGCCAGCCAAAAGAAGCCTGGATGTAGGTAGAATCTAACTTGAATCTGACTCTGCTGAGATGCTGATTGTACCTCCCCTGGGATGTAATTCAGAAGAGGGGAACATTTCACTCTAAATGTGACTTTGGAACAGGCTTAAATTCAAGGAAAGGCCAGTTGACTTTTGCCCCATAGGATCAGTCATAAAATGTTGGACCTGGAAGAGACCTTATAAATGATCTGATCTAACCCCCTTCTACAGAAAACTGCAACCCAAAGATATTGAATCATTTGACCAAGGTTACACAGTTTTTGGGAGAAGTGGTAGAAGAGTAGAGTGTGTTGGTTTGGGCTCTCTGCTCTCTTACTGTTCATACCCCACTGTCAATCCTTGGATGCGGGCCATCCCTCTCCTACATCTAATGTTCTGACTTTCTTTATTGTGTAGGTGTTTCAGTATCTGTAGACAAGATGGAATCAACTGCATTTAACAGACGGCAATGGACTTCACTGTCTTTGAGGGTAACAGCCAAAGAACTTTCTCTTGTCAACAAGAACAAGTCATCAACTATCGTTGAAATATTCTCCAAGTAAGTGCTGATCCTGGTTCCAAAAAAACCATTTGTCTTAAGCACACAATACCACCTGTCAGGGAGATTATGAAATGACTTACTGAGTACCATACACAGTACCGTGGAGAAGAAAGATGATAATAATCAGGAGACATGTATGTATGTATGTATGTATTCAGCAGTACAGGGGAATTAAACCAGGAGCTTTTTTGGGCAGAGGGCAGGTACTGGGGATTTAACCCAGGGTGATTTACCATTGAAATATATCCCCAGTTCTTCTTATTTTTTAATTTTTTTTAAATATTTTTTTTAATTGTAGATGGACACAATACCTTTATTTGTTTTTATTTTTATGTGGTGCTGGGGATTGAACCCAGTGCCTCAAGCATGCTAGGCAAGCGCTCTACCACTGAGCCACAACCCTGACCCTATTTTTTAAAATATTTTTTAAATTGTAGATGGACACAATACCTTTATTTTGTTTGTTTGTTTATTTATTTATTTATTATTATGTGGTGCTGAGGATTGAATGCAGTGCCTCACACATGCTAGGCAAGTGCTCTACCACTGTAGCTACAATTCCAGCCCTGCATTTTTTATTTTTTGAGACAGGGTCTCACTAAGTTGCTGAGGGCCTTGCTAAGTTGCTCAGGCTGGCCTTGAACTTGTGATGTTCCTGTCTCAGACTCCCAAGTCACTGGGATTAAAGGCATGCACCACAGTGCCCAGCCCAACCTTCATGATCTTAAGATTTATCTGGAGTACTTGCTAATGATATGGTGTTCCAGTTATCTATTGTTGTGTTTTATTTATTTTTTTCAGAGCTGAGGACCAAACTCAGGGCCTTACACATACAAGGCAAGTGCTCTGTCACTGAGCTAAATCCCCAACCTCTATTTCTGTTTTAGAAGATGCTAAGCACTGGTGATTTAGCTTAGTGGTAGAGCCTTTGCCCAGAATATACAAGGTCCATGGTTCAATCTATAGTACCCTGAAGAAAATCTTAGACTGGCATTGAAAGATGAATAAAGAAATTATGGTATATATACATGATGAAGTATTATTCAGCTGTAAAAAAAAAAAGAATTAAATCACATCATTTGCAGAAAATAGATGGAACTGGGGGTCATGATGTTACATGAACTAAACCAGATACAGAAAGACAAGTATCATGTGTTTCTCTATTGTGGTAATTAAAGAAAAAATGATTGGGCTGGGGATGTGGCTCAAAAGCGGTAGCTCCTCAGCACCACATACAAAGATGTTGTGTCCGCCGAGAACTAAAATAAAGACATTAAAAAAAAAAAATTCTCTCTCTCTCTCTCTCTCTTTAAAAAAATATATTTAAAAAAAGAAAAAATGATGACCTGAAACTAAAAACATTGAGAAGAGAAGAGAGATAAGAGTGAGGGCAAAAGAAGGGAGAGTAATAGAGGGCATTTGGATTCAAGCAAAGCATGATATATGCATACAAGTAAATGTCACATTAATCTATACAATTAGCCAGGCACTGTGGCACATGTTTTATTATCCTAGAAATTTGGGAGGCTGAGGCAGGAGGAGGGATCAGAAGTTGAGGCAAGCCTCAACAATTTAGTAAGACCCGCAGCAAATTAGTGAGACCTTGTCCAAAAATTAAAAGAACGCTGGGGATGTAGCTCCGTGTTAAAGCACTTCTGAGTTCAACCCCCAGGACAAAACAATAATCTATATAATTAGTATGAATTAATAATTTTGATTAAAATAATCTTGGGAGCTTGGCATGGTGGCACATGTCTATAATCCCAGTGGTTTGAGAGGCTGAGGCAGAAGGATTGCAAGTTCAAAGTCAGTCTCAGCAACTTAGGGAGTCCCTAAGTAACTTAGCGAGAATGTGTCTCAAAAAATAAAAAGGAATGGGAATGTGGCTCAGTGGTTAAGAGCCCCTGGGTTCAGTCCCTGATACAAAAACAAAAAATTTTTAAAGAAAATAAAAAAATCTTGGGCTAGGGGATGTACCTCAGTGGCAGAGTGCCTGCTTAGCATGCTTAAAGCCTTGTGTTAGATGCTCAGCATCACAAAAACAGAGACCTCTAAAATTTAGAGGCATAAAATAATGGCAATGTTTATTTTGCTTGTGAATCTCCAATTTGGACAGGGTTGTCTCTGCTCTACTTAGCATAAGCCAGGGTGGCTCAAAAACTGGGAGCCTTAGTTATCTAAAGGCTCGCTCACTCCCAAGTCAGGCAGTTGATGCTGGCTGTCATCTGGGAACTCAGCTGGGGTCATGATTGGAACACTTACACATGGCCAGTCCATGTGACTCTTTGGCTTCGTGGCTGGGTTCTAAGGCAAGCAGCCAGAAACAGAGGGAGAGAGGGAACAAAAGAAGAAAGAAGCTAGAAGTTGGTTCCCTTTCATGACCTTAGCCTTGGAAGTCATATGCTATCACTTTTACCACATTCTCTTCATAGAAGTGAGTCACTAAGCCTGAAGATGTAACTCAAGGGTAGAGTGCTTGCCTAGTATGTGCAAGGCCATGAATTCAATCCCCAGTACCTTAAAAAAAAAAAAAAAAGAAAAGGAAGTAAATAACCAAGGCTGACTTATATTTAGGGAGAGGGGAATTTGACTCTACCTCCTGATGGGTAGAATATCAAAGTTTTTTTGAACATGTTTTAAAACCTTCCTACATGGATGGCTTCCCAGGTCCTCCAAAGATTCTGATTCTGTATCTGCATTGGGGCTCAGGAATTTGTGCTCTTAACAAGTATCCTGGGTGATTTTTGCCTTTAGGGAAATTTAGGAATTATTGGTAATTGGAAGAGATAGTCTGGTGAGTTTCAAGAAGTGAACCTGAACATAAAGCAAAGTGAATAAGGAAAGGATTGTGGGAGCCTAATACAAGCAAAGGGAATAGAAAGCAAGCAGTCAAGCAGGGCAAAAACAAAAGTGAGAAGGGACTGGTATGGTTCAATTAGAGCTAGATGGTGGGAGGCCTCCAATGCTATGCTAAGTTTCAGATTTAGTTAGTTCAGCGGTGAATGCAACTGAGAGAGTGACATGATCAGACTTGTGTTTTGGAAAGATGCTTCTGGCAGCATTGTAAAAGTCATATTGGAAAAGGTGAGAGATTAATAGCATGGAGACAATTTATGAGGCTCTTTCAGGAAACCAAGTGAAAGCTGCTGTGAGGGTGGGGAGCAACAGGAATGGAAAGAAAGTGAAGGTATCTGAGACCGTGTTGAGATGTGATTAATGGGAGTTGGAAACCCCCTGTTCTGCAGAGAAATTTCTGTACATTCTTAGCCTTTTCACCTTCCTTAGCCCCACCTGCCTTAACTAAACTTGGCTTTCCCTTGCCATGCATTCCCATGTCTGAGTAGTACTCTTTCTGCACATGGGATCCTGAAATATTCTAGGGTCAGGAGTCAGACTTGCTGCTTTCCTGCAACTGCAATACCGTTCCCATTCATTGTTTTTAGTGCCTGGTTCTAATGTCCTAAACCTGAGTTCTGAGGCTCACATTTGACTACACTTCACACTTCTCTCCTGTGTCACAGTGGTGTGCCAGCTTCTGGCCAAGCTCCTTTCTTTCACTGGAAACACCAGTTTCCTGTATTATTTGCTTCTCTGTTTCTCATTGGGGTGTTATTGGCATTCTGGGTGTACCTCTTCCTTGTGTAGGATAGCTCCTCCAAATGCTGGTAGTAAGTAACCTATGACACTGTGACAACTACAAAAGGAATAAAGGGATGGGAGAGAAAACCCAACAAGATCTCCATATGTTTCCAATTGCCCGATGGGGCCAATGAAGCTCCCAGTGAAGAGTCACTGATCCATATCAAATGAAATTTCTTCATAATTTCTTAATCTTTCCAGGTATGGTGGTGCATGCCTATAATCCCAATAACTCCGGAGGCTGAGGCGAGAGGATTACAAGTTCAAGGCCAGCTTCAGCAATTTATTTTTTTATTTTTTTAAGAGAGAGAGAGAGAATTTTTTAATATTTATTTTTTAGTTTTTCGGTGGATACAACATCTTTGTTTGTATGTGGTGCTGAGGATCGAACCCGGGCCGCACGTATGCCAGGCAAGTGCGCTACCGCTTGAGCCACATCCCCAGCCCCAGCTTCAGCAATTTAGTGAGGTGCTAAGCAACTTAGTGAGACCCTTCTGAAAATAAAACATTAAAAAAGGGCTGGGGGATGTGGCTCAGTTGTTAAGCACCTCTTGGTTCAATCCCTGGAACCAAAAAAAAAAAAAAAAAAATTGTTGATCTTCTCTACTTCTCAGCCTGCACTTTATCTTGTCAATCCCTGCCTCCAGCCACATCCTTATTGTCATCCAGAAAGAGAATATTTGGAAAACCTGCTCTCTGGTTAGAGCCTCTGTCCTTCTGTATGTGCCACTCTCTTATTCCTGCTCACCCTGTGCTTTGACATCACTAGGAAACTCAGGCCCTGGATGTCAGTCTCCTTCCTGGTTTCACTTTCTACTCTACCCAACATTGGTCAGTCACTCCAATGAAGCTCTCATCTTCTCCTGGGCGACTTTCTCATCTCCTCCCTCTGTCATTGTCCAGCCCCAGTCAAATCTCATAAGGATTTGGGTCTTTTTTTTTTTTAATACCTTTGTTTTATTTATTTATTTTTATGTGGTGCTGAGGATTGAACCCAGGGCCTCGCACATGCTAGGTGAGCCCTCTACCACTGGGCCACAATCCCAGCCCCTTGGGTCTTTTAATAACTCATGAGAGTTAGGAAATTGGAAATTGGAAAAGGCAATTCATCTTAGGGGTCTTTTTACTTTTGAAGAAAGTACAAAGGACTTTAGAGGTCCCCTTCTTTTTTTTATCTTCAATATTTATTTTTTACTTATAGGTGGACACATAACTTTATTTTATTTTTTTATGTGGTGCTGAGGATCAAACCCAGGGCCTCGCCCATGCTAGGCAAGCACTCTACCTCTGAGCCACAATCCCAGCCCCTAGAGGTACCCTTCTTATAGCATGATGGGTTAACTGCCTTTTTTTTTTTTTTTTTTTGGTACCCGGGGGGGTTGAACCACTGAGTGCCACATGGGCGCTCAACCACTGAGTCATATCAGCAGCCCTATTTTGTATTTTAGAGTCAATGTCTCACTGAGTTTCTTAGCACCTTGCTAAATTGCTAATGCTGGCTTTGAACCTGCTATCTTCACACTCAGCCTCCTGAGCCACTGGGATTACAGGTGCGCCACTATGCCTGGCTGCCTTCTTTTTTTCATGAAAGTCATAAGGGTAAATGGCAGTGATAGAAAATGATTAATTTTAAACCCATAAGAATATAAGCCTTGGAGTCAGCGGATTATCATGCAAATTTTGATTCTATCATTCAGTAATTATATAACCTTGATTAAAGTCATTTTATTTCATCTGGATGTAGTGGCACACACCTGTAATCCCAGAGGCTGAGGCAGGAGGAAGATTGTGGATTCGAGGCCAGCCTCAGCAATTTAGCCAGGCCTGAGCAATTTAGCAAGACTCTGTCTCAAAATAAAAATGGCTGGGAATATAGCTCAGTGTTAAAACATTCCAGGTTCAATCACCAGTACCAAAAAAATAAAAGTGGTATTTGACCTGGATGTGGGTCAGTGGTAAAGCACATGCTTAAGGAGGCCTGGGTTTAATCCCCAACTAAAAAAAAAAAAAAAAAAGGTGGTATTTGGAGGAAGCTTAGTCTGGCCAATGTTTGTAGGTTAGTTGGGCTTTATTTTCTAATTGTTAATACAATTTACATTTATACGTACAAAAGATTAGTTTTCTGGCAACTATGGGTCCTTCATAGCTTATTTCTTTGACTAAACCTTTGTACTTTGTAAATTAATAAATTTGAGGTAAAGAAGGTTCTATCAATGGGTCAGTTTGAACAACTAGCTTTGGTTTCACTCCCTTGTGACTTCAGCATAACATGATCCTTTACTTGATAAAAGTTGACTGGGGAGCATTTGGTTTCTTTGCAAGAAGGTCTTATTTGATACATATATTTTTTGAATTAAAGGGAGTCTATCCTGGTAGTTTTCAGAGGAACCTCAGGGGTCAGTTCTGGAAAGATGGAAAGATCTTAGGATAGAGCCAGGGACCTTCCACCCCAGCTGTCCTGTTTTGGTCTCTTTTATTATTTATTTATTTATTTTTCTGGTACCAAGGATTGAACCCAGGGGCACTCTACCACTGAGCCATATCACCAACCCTTTTTTATATTTTATTTTGAGACAGAGTCTCACTGAGTTACTTATGGCCTCACTAAGTTGCACAGGTTGGATTTGAATTTGCAGTCCTCCTGCCTCAGCCTCCCAAGCCGTCGGGATTACAGGAGTAAGCTACTGTACCCAGCTTGATCCCTTTTATATTTTAGGTTCTAAATAAAATGAGAGGGTTCTACACCTAAAAATGCTAGAAATCACTGGTTTGGCTAACCTTTGTCCCACTCCTTTGAAGATAAGGAACTTGAGGTTCAGCAATGGGGACTGAAGGTCATTCCTGGAGATGGGAGATTTGATGAACCCAGCACACTGATCCCTTACCCAGTGCCAGGGTGTCTCCACCTTATCACAGTCCCTCCTACGCTGGTATAACTTTAATTATTCTGAGTCCCAGGAGATAAAAAAGTTTGTATTTAGTTTTTTTTTTTATGACTATTCTTCCCTCATAAGAAAAAAATTGAACTGAATGTAGTGGTACACATCTGTAATCCCAGCTACTTGAGAGACTAAGGCAGGAGAATTGCAAGTTTGAGGTCAGCAACCTGTGCTACCTAATGAGACCCTTTCTCCCACTACCCCCACTACACCCCAAAAAAAGTGCTGGGACATAATTTAGTAGTAGAGTGCTTATGTAACATGCCTATGCCCCTGGGTTTTGTCCCCAGTACTGGGGAGAAAAATATCGTCAGATCTCCCTGGTTAACTTCCTCTATTTTTACTTCTCTGTAACATTTTAGTGGTGAATTTGTTCTGAAGAAAATACATTGCCTAAACCTTGGGAGTTTCCATTTTCCCTTTTTTGGCTCTGTGTTCCCTTTGCTCTATTTGAGGACATACAAGCAAGTCATGGCTCAGGAACTCTGTTTTCTGACCTAAGAAAAATTTGAGACACTATTATTATTCCCCAGATGATTTTAGTATCCTCCATCAGCTGCCTGCCTCACAGCTGTGCATTAATGAGCAGTTGCAAGATTAAATTCCATATGTGAGAAAAAAGAGACTGAACCAGAAGAAAATCTAGGAAGGAAATAGGGATGAGATTTTAATTATAGAGATTTCATTGAAAAAAATTTTCCCTCAAATTGGATCTTCAAAATGACACCCCCCCCAAAAAAATAGATGCCCTTCACAGTTTATGTCAGAATAATGCCAGTTGTTCTAAGCGCCTTTGAGGAAAATCTGAGGGCTGAATCCTGGTGGAACGCCGAATTCAGAAGTACTAAGCCTCGGTAGTTGGGCATGCATGGTGACATGCACTTGTAGTCCCAGCTTCAGGCTGGACAGGAGGATCACTTGAGCCCAGGAGTTGGAGACCAGGCTAAGTAATATAGTGGGATCCCATCTAAAACAAAACAAACAAAAATTGCTGAGATTCAGAGTATCTTAACACTCAGAGTACAAAAGGTAAATACCAAGGACCAAACTAGGAAGGAGTAGTGGTGTAGAGCTTTTCTCCCTGTGTGCCCACTATTTATCAAGTATCTCATTAAAAGTAAGGGGCTACAGCTGGTACATGCCTGTACCCCAGCTGTTTGGGAAGTTGAGGCAGGAGAATCTCGAGTTCAAAGCCAGCCCCAGCAACGGCGAGGTGCCAAGCAACTCAGTGAGACCCTGTCTCTAAATAAAATATTTAAAAAGGGCTGGGGTGGGCTGGGATTATACCTTAGTGGTGGAGTGCTTGCCTCGCATGCATGAGGCACTGGGTTTGATCCTCAGCACCACATAAAAATAAAGATATTGTGTCCATCCACAGCTTAAAAAAAAATAATAAATAAAAAAGGACTGGGGATGTGGTTTAGTGGTCAAGTGCCCCTGAATTCAATTCCTGGTACCAAAAAAATAAAATAAAATAAGGGGCTGTAATAGTTGCCTCTGAATTTCAAAACAGGGTTCATTACAGCCATTGGTGCATACACCTGATCTTCATATGCCTCAGTGCTAAAAAAATAGAGCTGAAGATAAAAACTATTTTAATCTTTTAAAAATCCATGTTTCTGTTAGGACTTTAAAGGGAGGGGAACCTCAGCCTGTTTACTTATCTAACCACAGTGTAAATACCTTTCTTTGGAGAACAATTGACTAACTATAATTCTGTCTGCTGATTGGCTCTGGCTTTCATATATTGTGTTATTGCTATAATATACTGTAGATGATTGTCCAAGGGGTGTGGAAACCCATGATCAAGGACCATTCTAAGTTTCTGTTTTGCTGTAATCCACTGTTTCTGAATTCCCACTTTGAGGCAATCTCTCAGACAGGTATAGCTATAAGTGGGAAAAAATGATGGAAATTCACCAAAACACTAATATTAGATATCTTTTACAGTCATAGCTTTAATACCACGTATGGGCAAACTTTTCCTACATGTATGTGTCTAGTTTCAACCTCTTTTCTGAACTCTTGATGTTTGTTTCTACTGTACTACCAAATGAATGTTTTATTTAACATGGCTTACACTGAACTCTTGATCTTCCCACTGGATTTGTTTCTCCTTCAGAATTCCGCATCCCAGGGATGGAGTTGTAGCTCAGTGGTAGAGTGCTTGCCTAGCATGAGCAAGGCACAAGGCCCTGGGTTCGATCCCTAGCACTGAAAAAAAAAAAAAAAGAAAGAAAGAAAGAAAGAAAAATAAATCCCCCATCTCAGTAAACTTATTTCTGTTGATTCAGTTGCCAGAGACCTGGAAATCATTCTTTTTTTTTTTTTTGTACTGGGGATTGAACCAAGGGGCGCTCTTAACCACTGTGCAACATCCCCAGATTGTTTTTTATATTTTATTTAGAGACAGGGTCTCACTGAGTTGCTTAGGGCCTCGCTAAGTTGCTGAGGCTGGCTTTGAACTTGAACTCCTCCTGCCTCAGCCTCCAGAGGTGCTGGGATTATAGATGTGAGCCACCATACCCAACCTAGAAATTATTCTTGACCTTTTTCCTCTTCTCCCTCTCCTCATTAGCACACTGTTGATTCTACCTCTGAAATACATCTCAAATCTATTCACTTTTCTTTATCTCCAGTGCTGCCATCCTGGGCCAAGCAAGCCAGCAGTATCTCAACACTAATGCCACCTCCATTATTAGCACCTACCAGTTCATTTTCTGCGCTCCTTTAAAACATTAATTGGATCAATGGCCATCCATTGTACCTAGGATTAAATTCAAAATCCTTAGCATGACCTACAAAGCTCTACCCAGTCTGCCCCAACATCCCAGCCTCATCTCCTGCCTTTGCCCTTTCTCGATGTGCTTCAGCAACACTGGAGTTCTTTGTGTACCTAATACACATCAGACACTTTCTTGCCTTGAGGCTGGTATGTGTGCTATTTTCCTGTGCCTAGAATGCTTTCCCACTTCTTTTTGCCTGGCTAACTCCTTGTGGTCCAACTTCAGGGCTCAGCCTAAAGGTCATTTCTTCATCGGGATTTTTTTTTTTAAGGTGACAGATAATTTTTGTATATTTAATTGTATAATTATGGGGTACAATATGATATTTAAATATTGTAAAACCGATCAGGATGATTACCATATTGAAGCTTTCCTTTACCACCTCCCCCTTTCTTAGTTTCGTTCTTTTATTAAATGGTTTAATAATGCTCCAATTTTGAAGGACTAATCAGTCTCTGTACCTGTGATTGCACACATGTGTATGTGTGTATATGCACATGTGCTTATGTGTTTTAATGTCTAAACTATAAGCTCTCTGAGGGCAGATATTATGTTTGATTTAGTCATTTCTTTCACTTCTTTTTCTTTCGTGCTTGGAATATAGTAGGAACCAGTAAATATTTCGTAAAAACCTAAGTGTGGTGCACTCCTGTAACCCCAATGACTTGGGAGGCTGAAGTAGGGCTGGGGTGTGGCTCAGTGCCGCAGTCTGGCTGGGCACAAATCACGAGCCACTGAAGCAGGAACAAACTTTATTTTTAAACTGCAGGAAAACACTTCACACAGCTCCCGGGGAATCCTCCCTAACACCACGAGGCTTGTCCAGGAAACCCCCAGCCGGAAATATCTCCCCCCGAAATCCCTCCTCCTGCACTTCCCCAACCAATGGGAACTCTCGGGGAATCCCCGGAAATCCCCACGAGAACTCCAAAATAGTGCGAGAACTCAAAAGTTGCGGCAGAGGCGGGTAGTAATGCCTCGCCTGTCAATCAATACTGTTGGCAAAATGCCAGGGGCCATACAGACTCGGCGGTGGCTCTCAGCAGCTCAGTGTTAGAGTGCTCGCCTAGCAGGTGTGAGGCACTGGATTCGATCCTCAGCACCACATACAAATAAATAAAATATGGGCTGGGGGATGTGGCTCAAGCGGTAATGCGATCGCCTGGTATGCGTGCGGCTGGGTTCGATCCTCAGCACCACATACAAAGATGTTGTATCCGCCGAAGACTAAAAAATAAATATTAAAAAAAAAATCTCTCTCTCTCTAAAATAAATAAATAAATAAATAAAATTATTAAAGGAAAACAAAACTTAAGTTGTTTTGAATTTCTCTGAAGTGGAGAAAGGGAGATGCAGAATACTATGTATATCGTCATATTTGTATTATTTTTTAAGAATTTGTACAATCTGGATGTTAATCTTTTATTAGGTATATGAGTTCCAAATATTTTCTTTCATTCCAGGGAACTTTCTACTCTGTTGGTAGTGTCTTTTTTTTTTTTTAATTTTTGGCAGTGCTGGGGATTGAACCCAGGTGTTACGCATTCGAGGCAAGCACTCAACCAACTGAGCTATGTCCCCAGCTCTGGTAGTGTCCTTTGATGCACATAAATTTTTAATTTTGTTGATGTTCACTTTATCTATTTTTTTTTTTCTTTTCTTCTTCTTCTTCTTCTTTTCTTTTTTTTTTTTTTGGACACTACTGGGGATTGAACCCAGGGCCTCGTACATTCAATAGGCAAGCATTTTACTACTAAGCTATAACCACAGCTCTTTTTAAAATTTATTTTATTTTGAGATAGGGTGTTGCTAAATTGGAACTTGTGAGCCTCCTGACTCAGTCTCCCAAATCACTGGGATTACCGAGTGTGTCACCAAACCAGGCTTATTTTTTTCCTTTTGTTCGCTGTGCTTTTGGTTTTATATCCTGAAAGTCATTCCCAAATCCAAAGTTGTGAAGCTTTTCTTTCTCTTTTTCTACTAGAATTTTAAAGTTTTAGTTCTTACATTTAGGTCTCTGATCAATTTTTTACTTAATATTTGTACATTGTATAAGGTAAGGATTCAACTTCATTCTTCTGCATGTAGTTCTCTATTTTTTCCTGCACCATTTATTAAAAAAGGCTGTCCTTCTCCTTTGAAATGGTTGTGAAAGTCTTGTTGAAGATCACTTGACTGTATATGTGAGTGTTTATTTATGGGTTTTTCTATTCTGTTTGTCTATGTATCTGTCTTCATGTCAGTACCTCACTGTTTTGTTTAATTGTGGTAAAATATTGTGTGTGTGTGTGTGTAACATACATTTTAACTTTCTCTGTTTCTCCTGTTCTTTTCTCAGTGGGATACTTATTACCAGGAACAATTTTACTTCCCAAGGCCTTCTTTATCCCAAAAGAGACATCCTCGCCCAGAACTGTGGTGCATTCCTATGACTTGGGAGGCTGAAGCAGGAGGATGGCAAGTTCAAAGCCAGCCTCAGAAACTTAGTGAGGCCCTGTCTCACAAAATAAAAAGAGCTGGGGATGCAGTTCGGTGGTAAAGCACCCCTTGGTACAATCCACAATACTTAAAAAAAAAAAAAAAAAGTGACAAAACAGCAACTTAAACCTCAGACATTGTATTCTATCCAGTTTTCCAGCATTTGATCTCACCCACATGAATTTTTCTGTTGTATGAGAGCAGCTGAATGTACCAGCCCCAGGAAGTGAGGGCTCCTTTCAATAGAGAAGTAGAAGTATTTTTCCTAAAGGTTGAAACAGTAAAAATATAAATTGAGGACGTTTTCTTTTTTCTCCCTTCTCTAAAGGTACCAGAAAGCAGCTGAAGAGGCCAACATGGAAAAGAAGAAAAGTGTAAGTATTCTGAAGCCCTGGGGTACGTGGAACTTCACGTGTAAAGCCCATGTGGCCAAGCCACCTGCAGCTCTGTGGGGCTTGTGTGCCGTGTCAGCTGAGCTGGACATTTGTGCCAACTGGTCTGATTCATGAGCCATTTGCCCAGGAGAACTTGGCTCAGGTGCAGGAAATCTTATTTTTTTCACTGAGGTTCTCCTTTATAAGAAAAAAGCTACCATTATTTCAACTTCAGTTGCTTGTTTCTTCTGTTTTCTTTCTGGACCACTTTTCTTTCCTATGCTGAATGAAGGATATAAGGCCAAGTACTTTGCCTGAGGTTCTCACTTCAGCAAAATTGAGAACATAGGGTTTCCTAGGCTGCCATACTTTTTTCCAAATCAAACAACCAGAATTTCTGTATCTATGCATTTAAATGGTAGAAGCTACACAACTGTTATTTTCCTCTGATTCTTTGTTTAAAGTGAACTTCTTGACCCAATCTAGTAAGAAAGTTTCCTAGCTGCTGGATCCATCAAAGACAAACATTTCCAGAATAAGCTCCCAGATAGTATCCATTGTCTGCTCTCCCTGCTTGCAAACTTCCAGCTGGGTTGGATAATATATTTCTTTGAAATCTTACTTAATCTCTTTATTTTTTTTTTTAATTTTGCCTTGTGTTTTTTGAGATGGGATCTTGGTATGTTGCCCAGGTTGATTTCAAGTTCATGAGCTCTAGTGATCCTCCTGCCTCAGCCTCCCAAGTAGCTGGTTACTGATTTAATCTCCTGAGGAATAAACCTCACATATTTGGGCAAGAATTCTTTAATTTGGCTGGCATTACAAAAACATCTTCATGGGGTTAGGGTTGTAGCTCAGTAGTAGAACACTTGCCTAGCATGTGGGGCACTGGGTTTGATCCCCAGCAACACATTAAAAAAATAAAATAGGGATGGGGCTGTGGCTCAGTGGTAGAGAATTTGCCTCACACACATGAGGCACTGGGTTCGATCCTCAGCACCACATAAAAATAAATAAATCAAATAAAGTTATTGTGTCTATCTACAACTAAAAGAAAATTTAAAAATAAAATAAAATAAAGGTATTGTGTTCACCTACAACTAAAAATATTCAAAACAAAACAAAAAAGCATCCTCATGGCAGTTTTTAGTACCTTGTCTATTAAAATTAGTGTACAACATGCCCCAATTTGTTCTCTCTAAGGAGGTTATACTGACCAGGTCTTTGGCTTAATTTCCCTGTAATTTGAAAAGGAATCTTCTTTGGTACATTATAAGAAAAAAGCTACCATTATTTCAACTTCAGTTGCTTGTTTCTTCTGTCATTCTCCTGCCTTATTCCCCTTCCTCCCTCCTTCTTTTACTTATTCATTTAGCAAGTTTTCATAACGCACCTGCTATATTTCAAGCACTGTTTTAGGTGCTAAGAATATGGACTTCATCTTCTCCCTCATGGAGTTTACATTCTACTGGGGGACACAGATGACAGAGGAGTTGCGTCAGGTAGTGACACAACAGTGACAGTGCTATATAGCAGTAGTGATGAATAGAGTTTAGGTGTAGGCCTCTGATGAGGTGGCATTTGGGTGAAGATCTGAGAACATGAGCCAGGGAGAAGAAAGATTTAAACTAAAGGAACAGCATGTGCAAATGCCCAGAGGCAAAAGCAGCCGTTGTCTATTTGAGGACTGGGAAGAGAAAAGTTTACATGGGGTCATTGGGAAGAACTAGACCTTAACTCTGAAGGAAAGGAGGCCTTTAGAGGGTTTGTGTGCACAAAACCAATGTGGTCTGACTTAAAGTCTACAAAGAGATAAAAACTGTAGAGGAGCAATATGTGATGATTAAGGAAAGAAATGATAATTGGTTGGACTGGATTAATAGTGGAGTAGGTGATGAGAAGTAGTCAGGATTTATATTGAAGGTAGAAAGAGAAAAATAAAAAATGGCAACAATGGTTTTTGGCCCAAACACCATTAAATTCAAATTTAAATGGCATTAATTGAAATGGAGACTGCAATAAAAGCAGGTTTGGAGGAGAGAATTAGTTAAAGCACAGTTTTGGACATGTTAAATGTGAAGTACTTTATTAAGGCATCCAAGTGGAAATGCCAAGTAGGAACTGGAATATACAAATCTGGCATTGGAAGAGATCCTGCCTGAAGATAAACTGGATGTATCTAGTTGGGCATGGTGTTGCATGCCTGCAATTTCAGCTCCTTGGGGGCATTGAGGCAGGAGGATCACCAGTTTGAGGCCAGCCTGGACAACTTAGCAAGATCTTATCTCAAAATAAAATTTTAAAAGGGCTGGAGATGTAGCTCAGTGGTAGAGCACTTGAACTAGGCATGGGTTCAATCCCCATAGGCAGGCCGAGGATGTAGCTCAGTAGGAAAGCACTCCTAGGGTCAATCCCCAGTATCACCAAAAAAAAAAAAAAAATTACAGAGGTATTTTGGTAGCAGAACTAAAGAGGAAATGGAAATAGAAATAACAACTACAGCCTATGCTTTCAAAACCTTTTAGTGTGAAATACAATGGACAGCACAAGTCAGGTTTACTTTTTTTTTTTTTTGGTAGCTTTTTATTTTGTAATTTAGATTTAGGATAATTGAGGTAGAGCTTTTATATTCCTTTATCTTGCTTCCCCTAATGTTAACATCTTACATACCTATAGTACCTTTCTCAAAACCAAATAATAATAATGATAATATTGGTAAAATGCTATTATCTAAACTACAGACGTTATTCAACTTTTATCAGTTTTTTACTCATGACAGAGGATTTTTTTTCCTTCTGAAGAGCAAAGGGAAATGTTCACATAAATTTATGAAGTGATTGGCCAGGTTAAAGAGTACCTACATTTGGGGCTGGGGTTGTGGCTCAGTGGTGGAATGCTTGCCTCACACATGTGAAGCACTGGGTTTCGATTTTCGGCACCACATTAAATAAATAAAGGTGTGCACTGTATGTGTAATATGAAATGAATTGCATTCTGTCATCATGTATAACAAATAAGAGTAAGTAACTTTTTTTAAAAAGGGGGTCCTGGGGATATAGCTCAGTGGCAAAGTGCCCCTTGGTTCAATATTCTGTACCAAGAGGAAAAAAAAATAGTAAAAATGCTTATTTTGGAGAATGTCCTTATTCTCAACAGGTACATGCAACAGGTACATAAAGCTTCAGCTTTATGGATTAAGTGTCATGGTGTCAAATAGTTTATAAATACAAATATATTATAGTTATAAGTATGTATATTTAAATTATTAATAAATAAATAAAGGTATTGCATTTATCTACTAAAAAAAGTATATTTTTTAAAAAAAGAGTACCTACATTTTACCATGAAACGTAAGTCAAAGAAACATTCAAGAGCAAATGGATAAATTTTCTCCATTAGCAAATGGTGGAATTGGGTTATGTGATATCCTGGATTCCCATAAATGTACTCCTTTTTCCTCCCCTCTCTATTTAAACCCAAGACATTGGAACATATACCAGTAATACCACAATCAGTTATACTTTCAGGTCCATTTCAAGCATGGAATGTGCCACATTTTGAAAATATGTGTCACATGAACACTGAACTCTATAATACTATCTACTACTTTTCTGAGAAGCTCTCAGCAGAGATGTTTATTCCCTTCCTTGGAGGTTGTATGTCCAGGTAGTCCATGTTTCCCACCCAACTGCTATATCTACCAAATATTCTCCTGCTTTTAAAATGAAGGTATCCTTGCCAAGATTTCAATGTTGTCGCTCCTTTAACCCAGCTTCTTCATTTTATAGGGGAATAATTGAAACCCAAAGAAGGGAAGGGGCTTATCCAAGGTCATATATCTCAGAGTGACAGAGCTTTGTTCATCCCAATTACAAGCCAGATGTTCCTGCAGGAAGGGCATTGTATCACATCTGCTGGGTGTGATATGGGTTCAGACCGCCAATTAGATCCGGAGGCAGCATCAAGATTCTCAGGCTTGCTGGGTAGAATGAATAGGGTGCTGGAGAAAAGAGGCTGTGCTAGTGTTGGGACCAATGTGGTATTTGAAAACTTTTAGCTTTCTTGACTTCCCAGCATCCTGTTCTAGGAAAATACTTAGGAAAATGATACAAATGACATCAGTTAGAATTTCACCTTCTCGTTGTTGTTTTTGCATGGTGTTGGTGATAAAACCCAAGGCCTTGTACATGCTAAACAAGCATTCTACTACTGAGTTACACCTAGCCCAGAATTTCACCTAATTTTATACCCCTTGCCCCCACCCTGTGGAGCAAATAGAAAGATCAATAAGAGGCTATAACCCAAGTTCAAGACTTGGAAGATGACTGGGCAATATAGTTGATCATGGTTGATCACCATTTGAGGGGAGGCTAGAGGAGTAGGTAGGGCCATTCATTAAATAATAATTGTCACCACTTACTGAATACCCACTTGTATCAAATACTATATGACCTATGTTAATAGACTCCTGTATTCTCCATAGTAGCCCTGTATTGTAATTTTCCAGAAACTAAGAAACTTGTCCAAGGTCACTTGACTGGATGGAGGTACATTACACAAGTAATACATGTTCCCTGTAGGTAATACAAAGAAAAAGAAGAAAATATAAATAATCTGTAGTCTATTAGTCAATGATAACTCAGGCCTCTCTAATATTCTTTTTTAAAAAATATTTTTTAGTATTGATGGACCTTTATTTTACTCATTCATCCATATGTGGTGCTGAGAATTGAACCCAGTGCCTCACACATGTGAGGCAAGCACTCTACCACTGAGCCACAATTCCAGCCCCACTATATTCTTTTGTGTTGCTTTTAGCTATTGCTTTTGTTATATAACTTTTTTTCTTCTCTATCTTTGCTTGCCTCGGGTCCTGAGAACTTGGACAACTGCCATGACCTAGGCAGCAGTCCCAGGAGAATTTAAGGGTGTGGGGTTTTAATGCTGTCAGACCACACTACCCGGCCCTTCCCCTTTGTGTCCATGCCACATACCCTCACCCCCGCCTCAACACTCTTGAGCTTGTATCCATAGGAGCTCTTTTTAATAAAAGAGCATATTTATTCCTTCTGAAATGCTCCCTAAGGGGATGTCCTCCACCCAGTCCTTGTTTGGGACACTGCTGATACTCCTCCACCCAAATCCCTCTCTTCCTGCTTAATAGAAGTAAAATAGAAATGATAATTTTTGTGTTGCTTAAAGTAACATCAAAATTTTTAATATTCTGTGAAAGCTATTTTTGGTGATATGGAGATGATGTATAATTTTGTTTTTACAGTCACTGTTATTATTATTATTATTTATTATTATTATAATACCAGGGATTAAACCCATGGGTACTTAGCCACCGAGCCACATCCCCAGCCCTTTTTATTTTTTATTTTGAGATAGGGTCTGGATAAGTTGGCATTCACTGTTTATTATATCATGAATATGTGTTTATTATAAAATGAAAATACAAGTGCCATAATCCATTATCCAAAGATAAACTGTTAATACCCTGATGCCGTTTCTTCCAGACTACTTTTCTATGCTCATGTTTATAAATATATGTACGTATTATAAAAAAAATATCTTATGGGGGCCTAGGGAAGAATAGAGTTACCTTAGATTAGATAGAGGGGACGTAAAGGGAGGGGTAGAAGTATGGGGGTAAGAATAATAGTAGAATGAAACAGACATTATTAGCTTATGTACATATATGACTACATGACCAATGTGATTCTACAACATATACAATGAGAAAAATGAGAATTATACTTCATTTATGTGTGATATATCAAAGTGCATACATATATTCTACTGTCATGTATAACTAATTGGAATAAATTTTTAGAAAGTATCTTATGACTCAGGCACAATGGCTCTTGCCTAAATCCTGGTGACTGGGGAGGCTGAAGCAGGAGGGTTGCAAGTTTTTTTTTTTTTTTTTTTTTAAATATATATAGTTGTTGATGGACCTTTATTTTATTTATTTATTTATATGCTGTGCTGAGAATCTAACCCAGTGTCTCACACATGTGAGGCAAGTGCTCTACCACTGAGCCACAACCCCAGCTCAAGAGGACTGCAAGTTTAAGGCCAGCCTTGACAACTTAGTGAGAACCTGTCTCAAAATAAAAAATAGAAAAAGACTGGGGATGTAGCTCAGTGGTAAAGCACCCCTGGGTTCAATTCCCAGTACCCCCCAAAATATCTTATGAGTATCAATAAATATATTTTGATCCCATGATATTTATCCAAGAAGGTAGTATGTACTTACCATGCAAAATGCTGCTTTTTTCTTTTTTTCTTTTAACCAGGGATGTTAAACCACTGAGCCATATTCTCAGCCCTTTTATGTTATATTTTGAGATAGGATGTCGCTAAGTTGCTTAGGACCTCACTAAGTTCCTGAACTTGGCTTTGAGTTTGAGTTACTCCTGTCTCAGCCTCCCAAACTACTGGGACTACAGGTTTACACTACTACTTCCAGCTGCTGCTCTGCTTCCCTACCTATATGAGCATGGTAGGGAAGGTGAAGGTGGAGGCATAGGTGACTCATCTGTAGCAGGAGGTCATAGAATCAAAAAATGCTTCTGACAGTGAAGCACCTGTTTCTGGAGCTGGGTCACCCCCCCCGCCCCATTATTCATTTATTAGATGGGGTCTCACTATGTTGTCCAGGTTGGTATCTAACTCCTGGGCTCAAACCATCCTCCTGCCTCAGCCTCCTGAGTGGTGGGATTACAGGCTTACATTAATATTCCACACCCGGAAGGAGCCATTTTAAAATTCTCCACAAAAATCTTTCAAGCTTCTTCTGTCTCTGATCCATCTATACATCTTCCAGCAAATCGTTCCATAAGCTACAATTTAAACACTAGAATCAAGCAGTTGTTCTATAACTTTATTTATTCAAGCCTGATGCTACTTGATAGAATAGCTCTTAGTATATTCAGAAGAGTAATAGGGTGAGAGACTTAATTCCCAATATAGCTGCTAATCCCATTTAATTCCCTGAAGTCTTTCAGTCCTAGGTTGTTTGTCCTTTCTTTCTTCATTGAAAGCCTGGGGAGTCACAGACTACAGGAATGGAGAGTAAGAAGGTACTGGAGGTCACAATTTGTTGGGAAGGTAGTGTTTAGTTTATTTAGGAGAACTTTCAAAGTATGGGACATTTAATTTTACTCTAACAAGCACGTTTCCTTTATTATCCTATAACAGCAGACTATTTCCAGGTTGTTTTCAGTCTGCCTTATATGTATAAATTCCATTTTTGGCCTAGGTAAAAGTAAATACTCTTCGATCTGTAAATGTGTGTTCTTTGATCATGAGACTGGGTGGTGGTTATGTTTTCTTATGAAGTCTACATGTTTCATTATCCCAAGAATCTGTAAGTGAATTTTCTGATAACTAAGAATTTAAAAATAGATAAACATGTAGAGAGCAGGGAAAGTGGATTAGATTCATATGTAAAAATAAAATTTGAGGGCTGGCATAACTCAGTGACAGAGTGTTTTCCTAGTATGTGTAAGGCCCTGGGTTCTCTCCCTGGGACCACACACACACACACACACACACACACATACACACACAGATCATTTCTATGCATGTAAATTATGTCAGGTATAACTAAATAAATATCATTTATGCAAATACTTATAAAAGTCTGGTGACTTCTTTAGGTTTCTATAAATAGTTTCAGTTCTTGATGCTATCATCCAAGTATAGTTTTAGCTATACTATGTCTTTCCTATTTAAAAAAAAAAGCAGAATTTATTACATCAATCACATCATGTAGTGACATAATTTCTTGAACTTTTATTAATGCTTAGTTATAATATTTAAGTACCTGGTATTTTGCTTTTTCTTTCTTGCTTTCCCCATGAATCTTGATTAAAAACCTCTCATCTCCTATGGAACTATCATTAGATCCAGGCTGTCTTTTCTTCTCATTTTGTCCTTATAAGGCTATCCTGTTTTATCACTTCCTGCTTCAGCGCCTGACTTTTTCTCTTTCCTTCTCCCTGCCCTGGGGTGGATGCTTGCTCCATGTGGCAGGGCTGTAACTGTTCACAGCTGTCTGAAAGGGCTGTGGACTAGGAGCAGCTTAGAGTTTTAACTTTCATTTTACAAAGAACAGAGTTTGACGTTTCAGCAGGCAAGTTATAACTGGCACTTCTTGCTCTTCTAGAACACCAAAAATCTCCCCCAGCACTTTAGAAGGGGGACACTGACTGTGTTAAAGAAGAAGTGGGAGAATCCAGTACCGGGAGCAGAGTCGCACACAGACCCTCTGCGAAACAGCAGCACTGAGGTTAGGCACAGAGTCACCCACCCTCCTGTTGAAGTGACAAGCAGCTCTGCTTCTGGAGTTGACCACGAGGAACAATCCCAGTCCAGACGCAGATTTGGATCACGTCCTGAAACCCTTACTCAGCGCCGATATCCAGGCACTGAAGACAGTGAGGATCTTAAAGACCGCACAACAGAAAGCAAAAAAATGGAAAATTGTCTGGGAGAGTCCAGGCATGAAATAGAAAGATCTGAAGTCAGTGAAAACTTAGAAACTTCAGGCAAAATAGAGAAATACAATGTTCCACTGAACAGGCTTAAGATGATGTTTGAGAAAGGTGAACCAACTCAAACCAAGGTAAGAACTGGGCGGATTTAAAACTTGAGAAAGCCAATTCTGGTAGTAACAAAGTTGTTTTACTAATCTGAACAGTTGGAGTAGAGTTGAATATGTGATCAATATGTTTCTTAATTGAAGTTAAATGAGTTCATAAAAAGTCTCAAATGAGTTATTTACATTGATGTTAAGATTTGTGAGTCTCTGACCCCATTTCATATTAAATCAAGCTCACACTGGGGTTTAAATTGATATCTAGAAATGAAGAGAGTTGGATACTGATTGAATTATGTATTTTTGTACACTTGCCCTTTTAATTTGTCTTCCTGTGTGCCTTTTGTCATTTGTAGCCTTGGGGGTGGAATTATTGCTGAATAGCTCTCTGCTTGGACACAGCTGCAGACAGAGTGTTAAGACCAGAGTTTAAAATTAAGACTGAGGCTTAGTTGTCTCTTTGCTAGCTGAATCCCTTCTCTTCTTCTCAACTTCCTCATCTGTGCCTTCCAACAAGTGTTTTCTATCAGCTAAAATCCTCTCCCAGGAAAAATCAATGAAGATAGCCAGACTAGCTGTAGCTTTCAGGGGTTTTGACTTGCAAATGCACAGGGTTGCATTTTCCTACAACTGCTAATGAAACTTGATCCTTCATGTGGATTGCAGACTGAGTCCCCAGAGGGAATTACTTAACTAGAAAATGAGTTGCATATGCTGGTAACTAATAACACAATCCAGGGGCTGCAGAGCTGGTAAATTTTTCCAGTTTTCTCATACTTTCCTACATGTCTGGCTTTGTGCACAGGGATGGTTTGTTACAACAATCATTATAATGGGATAAACAGAGCTGACGGGGAGCAAAACCATCATTTACTCTAGATTCCATTTAGATGGGAAAACTGGTTTGTTTGTTTTTTAAGCAAAATATTTGGTCCAAATCCCTATGTTTGTGAAGTAATAGTATGAATCATTCTTTCAGAGATATAATAAAGTTAGAAAACTCATTTTGTAGTCCTTATTTAGTTTGATGTAACATTGTCAATTTCTTTCTGTCACTTGCTGTCCCTGTTGCCTTCCTGCCCTGGAAGGTTCTTAATTGTTTGGGGATCATGTTTGAAGTCCAAACCTACCAGTTTGTACACTTTTCTGTGCATGAGCTTTAGCTCTGCTTTAACATTGAAACAATTTGGCAAGAGATGTAACCACAACGTAGTTTTATGACTTTTCTTAAACTCTCTTCCCTTTCAGTTTTTAGTCCCCTAGGCTGCCAACTCCCTCTTTTCCCCTTTATGGTCTTAATAATTTTTTTTTTTAATTTAAATGGGAAGGAGAATTTAAAATAGAAGGAAAAAATGTCAGAAATCTTAGAGAGGAAGGGTCTTTGTTGTGACTCAAAGCACCATTGTAAGTCTCCTCCTCACAGACCCTGCTAGGGGTAGGACAGCTGATGTCATGCCATTACACACAATGTAGATTCAGTGCAAAAGCATCTGTGCATGTCAAAACTGGCCCAAGGTAGGAAATGACTGGGACTGCTGCAAACAAAAATGCTGATTATGTGTAAGGATCTGATGAGAGACTTCTCATAAATGTCTTGTAAGAGATGGGTTAGGACAAGCTTATTTCTTTATGTCTATTCAGAATGGAGAAGCCCCCTCCCACTCCATATAAGGAAAGATTCTACTAGATCACTGATGGCACTGGGCAACCTGATAGCTAAACTTATAGGAAGATGGAACAGTTCTGATATTTAACTGGCTTTTTTAGTTTGAGGTATTTGTATGCATTATTTCTTCTTTTCTTTTTTCTCTTCCTTCTTCCCCCCCCCTCCTCCTCCTCTTCCTCATCCTTTTCCTTCTACTCCTTTTTAAATTTTTTTTTTTTAATTTCCTGATTAAACAGTCCTTTGTCTCTTAATGGACTGCTTAGAGAGTAGAAAGCTTTGGTATCCTTGGTTTTATAGCTCTTTTTGAACAAGCATCATTATCCATATTGGAGATAGTCTAGACTACTTTAAAACATTTTGTCCAGTATAGTAGCCAAACTATTTGGAAGTTTTGTCTACTTTAGGTTGAGGAATTACTCATCACTGGTAGAGGGCTTGCCTAGCATATGTGAAGTCCAGTACTGTAAAAAAAAAAAAGGAATAATTAATCAGTTTGAAACTAGATTATGGTTATTATTAATATAATTTCAGCTTTAACATATATATGGCTTTAATCAGGAAGCTACATATTTGAATCTTTGGAAGGAAATCCTGAGGAAATATGGTAGGAATACTAGAAATCATTTTAGGAACAAGATTATACAAGTAAGAACATATATTTCGGAGCTCAAAAATTAGTACTTCAGTATGTCAAATGAATATTGGATACAAATTGTGTGAATCTTTGATTCCATAATTGAATTTTAGAGAATGAAACTGAATCTCAACATGTTGAGCAGGGTCAGGAAGTACATAGGACATGGAAATAATATGTTTTAATATCCTCCTTAATCTTTTTGTCATATTTATTTATAGGAGATGAAGTTAACTGGCTCGATTTCCATTCTGTTTTTTGTTTTGTTTTGGTACTAGGGGTTGAATCCAGACCCACTGACCCACATCTCCAGCCCTTTTTATTTTCTTTTTGAGGCAAGGTCTCACTAAGTTACTTAGGGCCCTACTAAGTTGCTGAGGCTGGCTTCAAACTTTCAATACTCCTGCCTCAGCCTCCTGAGTCACTGGGATTATAGGCAGGCACCACTGCACCCAACTTCGATTTCCACTTTTCACCTCTTTTGCTTCCTTTTATCTGAGATGACTTCTGTTCTTATCCACTTCTCTTCCCTTCTCTTGCTGGTTTCTTCTTGGCCCTCCTTTCTTTTTCTATTCCTTGTGTAGTCTCATTTGTTTCCACAACTTCAAGAGGTGAATCTCAAATCTAGATTCTGATCCTGAACTCTTAACCCAGGCTTCAGTCCTGCCAGATTATCTGTCAGATCAGACATCTCTTTGTGAATATCCCTTAAGCCCTCAGATTCAAGAAGGCTAAAAAAGAATTCATTGTCTTTCTAGCAAAAACCTGCTCTACCCCTGGTCTCCCTTAAAGCATCACCATTCACCCAGTCTCTTGATTTATAAAATTATAAATCCGGTTATTCCTTGTGCTCTCTAGCGCCCGGTCAGTTACTTCCTAAATCCTGTAAATCTAACCCTCTAAGCAACACCTCATGTACAGGACATTCTACTGATCCCACATCTAGATCCATGGTTAGATTTATAACATCTTGCCTAAATATATTTTTTAAAATATTTTAGATGGACACATATCTTTATTTATTTTTATGTGATGCTGAGACTCCAACCCAGTGCCTCATACATGCTAGGCAAGCACTCTACCAAATTCCTAGCCCCTTGCCTAAATAGTTTTTCAGTCTCCTAAATTGACATCTCATTTCTTCTTATCCATCCTTCTCACTGTTGCTATTTATTTCTCTAAACATAGTTTAAAATATCTTATTGCCTTGAAATCATTGATGCCTCAAAATTAATTTGTATCTAATATTCACGTCTTCCACAGTCTGAGCTCAATCTACCTTTCTAGTCTTATAGACAATCTTGTACTTGAACCATGGATTATTCCTCATTCTCTAAATCTTGTGCCCATCACCCAGTTGCTAACCTTTGAATCTTACTCTTAAAAATATATAAAGACTGTGAGGCCTACCTCAGATCCTCCCAGATGAAATTAACTTCACTCTTGTATAGAATTTACTTTGAACCTCATGTTATATTTTCCTTTTTAAAAGTATTTTTAGTTTTAGATGGACATAATAACTTTATTTTATTATGTAGTGCTGAAGATCGAACCTAATGCCTCACATGTGCTAGGCAAGTGCTCTACCTCTGGGCCACAACCACAGCCTATGCCATATTTTCTTTAATAGTCATGTATGAATTTGTATACTTCCCAGTCTTTAATTTCTTTCAAAGTGAGGGTATTTTTATTTCCCAGTGGTTAGTACAGTGACTTATTTAATAAAAGAAAGAAAAGAAACTTAAAACTCAAATAACTTATAAATAATGAGATTTGATTTAAGGCTATTCATCACATGTTCTCTACCTTTGGTGAGGAGATAGGTTATTCATCATGTGGCTTTATTGAATGCAGTGAATTCCTATGAGTGAATGAAATGGATTAATATAACCTATAATTATTATTAGGAAAAAGAAATGCCACGAGAACATATACTAAATATGGTTTAGCATTCCTGATTTCCTGTATGTGTTGATTTGGGTTTTAAGTAGATGTAATTATTCTTGGCATCCTTTTATGAAAAAGTTCACTCATTAGCTCGTTATAATTAATGTTCATTTATTGTCAAAATTAACCCTTGAATCCATAATTTGGAGACCAGGATGTGGTTAGTCAAAAGTTAAGTACTTCAGCCAGGTGCTGTGGCACCATGGCTGAAATCTCAGTTACATGCCTATAATCCCAGTGACTCAATTGGCTGAGGCAAGAGGTTTGCAAGTTCAAGGCCATCCTCAGCAACTTAGCAAGACCCTGTCTCAAAGTAAAAAGTAAAAATGACTGAGGATGGTGATGTAGCTCAGTGGTAAAACACTCCTGAGTTCAATCCCTCTTGGCCCAACCCCCACCCCCACATGTCATCACGTTTTTTTCCTGCTGTTGGACTCAGTCCTAGATTAGACAACATAGGTGTATTTCCAGTTGACTACATGGAAGAGTCATTTCCTCTAGCTTTCAGACTCATTGATGAGTTACAACAGAGAGAAATATATACCAAGATTGTTGCCAGGTAAATCCTAGAACAGGAAGGGACTTTAAGAGATTATNTTTTTTTTTTTTTTTTTTTTTTTTGTACTGGGAATTGAACTCAGGGCACTCAACCACTTAGCCACATCCCCAGACCTATTTTGTATTTTATTTAGAGACAGGGTCTTGCTGAGTTGCTTAGTGCCTCCCTATTGCTTGAGGCTGGCTTTGAACTTGAGAGTCTCCTGTCTCAGGCTCCTGAGCTGCTGGGATTATAGGCGTGTGCCACCGTGCCCCACAACCCTTTATATTTTTAATTTTGAGACAGGGTCTCACTAGTTGCTCAGGCTTACCTCAAACTTGCGATCCTCCTGCCTCAGTCTCCCACTATTTACTCTTTATTAATAGTAATATCACAATGGATATTATGATAACTAAGTAATTCTTCAGACTTTTTGGTAAGATAATAATGGATCCAGGCACAAAGATACCAGCCAATGAATTATGATATTTCTCACTCTTTCTTGCGCTGAATGACACAGTCCTTGATGTGTCCACTAGAGACCAGTCACCTCTGCTTACTTTCATATCAACTACTTACTGATTTCTAACTAGTTTCATTATAATAAAACATGTTGAAAAGCAATATCAAGAAGTAGAACATTCCCTATGCAATGTTGGCTATGTTAGATTTGTGGTGGCCAAAAAGACTTTATCTGCCTCCCACCCCCACATGTCATCACGTTTGTTTCCTGCTGTTGGACTCAGTCCTAGATTAGACAACATAGGTGTATTTCCAGTTGACTACATGGAAGAGTCATTTCCTCTAGCTTTCAGACTCATTGATGAGTTACAACAGAGAGAAATATATACCAAGATTGTTGCCAGGTAAATCCTAGAACAGGAAGGGACTTTAAGAGATTATTTAATCCAGCTCACTGCTCTCAGAACTTTAAAACACAATTTTATAGATGGAAGCAGCTGAGGTTAGAGAAGTTAACTAATATGTCCATTGTCATATGGCTCATTAATGTCAGAACAAGGATCAAAATTGTGTAGTACCCTCTCTATCCTCTAACACTATCTACATGGTTATTATGATAACTGTTTATTATTTATAAGCAACTGGTCATGATCCTACATAACTTTGAAACTAAGAAAACTGGGAAATATTAAAATCATATCAATAGCTCTATCCTCAAAAGTATTAGCTCTACCTTCCCACATGTTTAAGGGAATGAAAAACATCTGGACAATGAAGAGAAGAAATACATTGGAATGCAAGAAATTTGCACTAGCACTCTAGAGCTTGTGGATTTGGGAGCTTTGTTTTTCTTATTATGTAGATGAGTCATCTGAACCAACATACACAGTGAATAAACCAGAAAGAAGGAGAAAGAGTCAAGTGAACCAGGAGAAAAGCATAACCCTTACTACTCATGGACAAGATTTTTTATCCTTTTTGGTCATTATCATTGCAATACTGTTTTTTATGTTGTTTGTTTGTTTGTGGTGCTGGGAATTGAACCCAGGGCCTTGTGCATGCAAGATAAGCACTCTACCAACTAAGCTATATCCCCAGCCCTTATATGGTTTTAATCACTGTATGCTTGGTGTTTTGCAGTCCTTATTTTTGGCTTGCTCTTTTTTTTTTTTCGTAGGCCTGCATATGTATCCTCCATTTTATTCTTTCATGGGAATATGATATTTCAAGATACTGTTTATTCACTCCCCAATCATTAATTCTTTTCTAGCTGTAATAGAAAACTTTAAGCATCTTGGCAGAAATGTTTTGTTTTTAGTTATTTTCTTTGGGCTGTATTTCTGAAGTGATATTGCCACAGTCAGAAGATGTAACTTATTAAATTAAATATTCTTCTTACATATTTTCAACTTCTCAAAGATTATACTATTTTATTACACCACCAGCACAATCTAAGCACATATTCCCAAAAGCTTCACCAGCATTTGGTTTTATCAATTTCATTTATTTATATTAAAAGATATGAAGTGCTACTTCTTCTTCCTATTGATTGATTGATTGCAGTGCTAGGGATCAAACCCAGGGCCTTTCCACTGAGCTACCCCCCAGTCCCCTTCTTTTTCTTTTTTATTTGTACGACTGATGCATAATTTTAGAAGAATAGTTGGAAATACAAAAAAGATAGAAAAATTCTACCACCTAGAGATAAGTGCAACTTCTATGTGTATTGTTTTGTATAGATAAGGTCTGTGGGTTTTTTGGTTTTGGTTTTGGTACCAGGGATTGAACCTAGGGGCACTTAACCACTGAGCCTCACCCCCAGCTCTTTTTGTATTTTATATAGATACAGGGTTTTTCTAAGTTGCTTTGGGCCTAAGTTGCTGAGGCTGGCTTTGAACCTGCAATCCTCCTGTGTCAGCCTTCCAAGCCGCTGGTATTACAGGTGTGTGCCAGCATGCCTGGCTAGCTCTGCTTTATCTAAGAGTCCCTAAAGAAGGAAATTTTTATCTCTTAATATTTTGAGAAATGAAGGCTAAATTTCATCTGTACTCCTTGATTCCTATGCTTAGTTCAGTAAAATCCCACTTTTCCCTAATAGCCACCCTGCCTTCCACTCTTGACTTTGGAAGGATAAGAGTCTGAAGGAAGATTAAAGTTAAAAGGCTGAAGGAAGTGGCAGAGAAATGAAAGAGACTATATGAAATAAATGTTGAGAATCAGTTTTAAAGAGAATTTTCTTGAAAATAGTGGCACAGGGGCTGTGGTTGTGGTTCACCAGTAGAGCGCTTGCCTAGCACCTGCGAGGAGGCCCTGGGTTCGATCCTCAGCACCTCATAAAAGTAAATAAAATAAAGGTATTGTGTCCAAGTACAACTAAAAAATAAATATTTCAAAGAAAAGAAAAAAAATAGGGGTACAAAGAGTAGAAATTCCTGCTTTGTTACTTATTTAGGATCTAATATACTTTACACATTTTTTTTCCAGAAGAAAAAATTCCATAGACAACTGGTTAAAAGCTCCAGACTCTTATCCTCTTATTGGTACATGTCTGGTGCTTTTGATTTATGGATTCACAGAATATTTAAGGGGCATTCACACTAATGAAAATTACAGTCAGCTGACAGGAAAGAGGACTTGTGGGTTAGGGCAAGGCCAAGCCTTTAGGAAATTCCAGAAAGTCTTAAAATATCTGGCCTTTTCTCTCTCTCTCTCCTTTTTTTTTTTTTTTGGACAGATTATGGTAACTAAGGCTCCCTCAAATGTCTGAGTAAAAAGTGAACTATAAGTCTGTTACAGAAGTATATTTTGGTATTAAAATTCCTAGTGTGCATGGGTGTGCACACAAGTTTTGTTAGTTTGGTTTAGGTTTTTGTTTTGTTTTGTTTTTTTACTTCCTTGAGAAATATTGGAGGAAACCCCTCCTTCTTCCTGCACCCAGATTACCACTTGTAAAATGAGGATTGCAAATTTAATCTTAAACACATTTGAGATCTTATTATTCTTCCTGTTTGAGTGGTCTGGAGGTGAAAAGGTAGTGAAAGTAATGCTCAGTGCTTCACCTAGGTTCTCATTAAAACTGTCTCATGGACTGGGGGTTGTGGCTCAATGGAGGAGCACTTGCCTAGCACATGTGAGGCACTGGGTTTGATCCTCAGTACCACATAAAAGGAAATAAATAATATTAAAGTATTAAACAAGGGCTGAGGATATAGCTCAGTTGGTAGAGTGCTTGCCTCACATGCACAAAGCCCTGGGTTCAATCCCTGGCACCACACACACACACAAAAAAAAAGTATTCAACAACAACAAAAAAACCCTGCTCATTCTTTTCTTTAATACTTAAAATAATTCATAGCATTACCACCCTTATGGATCAGGCCTTTTTTTATTTTTATTTTTTTTTTTAGTTGTAGATGGACCCAATGCCTTTATTTAATTTAATTTATTTTTTATGTGATGCTGAGTATTGAACCCAGTGCCTCACATATGCTGGACAAGCACTCCACCACTGAGCCACAACCCCAGCCCTGGATCAGGCATTTAAATTTTTTTTAGTAGTTAGCTCTGTGGTTAAGCACCCCTGGGTTCAATCCCTGCTGCCAAAATAAATAAATAAATAAACAGATAGATAAATAAAATAATAATAATAGATTCAAGGCCCTTATTTAACCCAGACGTTTAAATAAAAAGTTAGCAAAGATGGGAAATTTTGTGCATCTAAAACCAAAGAAAGTTTCTGCCTAGACAGGTATTTGTTCTGATTCTAATTGGGCTTGTTCTCAGTAACACCAGTGCAGGGACTTCATACAAGACAAGAGATGTGTAATGAGAACTGAACCAAACTGAATTCTCTGCAGGTTGCAACATGTAACACATATTCTTGGAATTGTATTTGAATTTTACCTTTTATAGAATGTAAATATTTGTGTTAAGAATGCAGAACCCATTCTCTTTTCATGTTTTTCTTTAAGGATTATTTCCAGGGTTTCTCCCTTTTTTTAGTCCTGAAAATTCTAATTTTTGCAACTTTTCTAAGTGGTTATCTTAAAGTGCAGCAACATTTGGAATAATCAGTGGAATTTATTTGAATGATTTGTTAGTCAGCTTTCTAATATTATATCAAATACCTAAGATAATCAACTACAAAGAAAAAATATTTAGTTTGGCTCACAGTTTTGAAGTTTCAATTCTGATCAGGCAGATCTATTTCTTTTAGGCCTCTGCTGAGGGGGAGCACGTCATAGAGGAAGTATGTAGTGGAACAAAACCACTCCTTTATAGCTGCGCAGCAAGAGAAAGAAAAGAGAGGCTAGGGTCCCACAATCTCCTCATGGCTGGGAATTAAGGGTGGCAGTGGGGAGAAACCAGGATCCCACAATCTCTTTTGATGGCATCTCCCATGACCTAAAACCTCCCATTAGGCTTCACCTCCCAATTATACTAAGCTGGGGAACTCAAGCCTTCAACACATGGGCCTTTGGAAGACAGTCTAGATCCAAACTATAGCAATGAGCAAATGAGAACTGTTTTGAGAATAAAAACAAAAAATGTGCATGGAGGGTGTTCTACTAGCTCTTCTCGTCACCTTGTTGATAACCTTCCTTTCAAATGGGGGTCTGCATACCAAATCAGAGTGTACTGAGCCCTGTAAGTCACATGGATGTTGTTAATGTTGGTGAAGCTGAACTATGTATGGTGTGGCAAGATCAGGGTTGGTAGAGCTTATTTTGGGTTTTGTTAAAAATAGATCCAAGCTGGGCATGGTGACATAATCCCAACATGCCTATAATCCCAGCAGTTTGGAAGGCTGAGGCAAGAGGATTGCAAGTTCAAAACCAGCTTCAGCAATTAAGCAAGGCTCTAAGCAACTTAACAAGACCCTATCTCAAAATAAAAAATAGAAAGGGCTGGGGTGTGGCTCAGTGGTTAAGCAATCCCTGCTACCAAAAAACAATAAGAGTAGATTCATTCTGGGCATGGTAGCACACCTGTAATAACCAGATACTTGGGAAACTGAAGCAGGAGGGTCACAAGTTTGAGGCCAGCCTAGGCAACTTAGCAAGACCCTGTCTAAAAAAATAAGACTGAGGATATAACTCAGTGGTAGAGTGCCCCTGGATTCAATCCCCAGTACCACCAAAAAGAAAAAGAATTACTAGTATAATTAGCAAAGTTGATTGAAGATAAATGTATACTGAATTTGTAAGAAACTATTCCTAATTGGTGTTGTACAAATTAATCCCTGGCTCCGATTTATTTATTTATTTATTTATTTAGTTAGTTAGTTAGTTGTAGATGGACACAATGCCTTTATTTTATTTATTTATTTATTTATTGTTATGTTGTGCTGAGGATTGAACCCAGTGCCTCACTTGTGCTAGGCAAGTGCTCTGCCACTGAGCCACAACTCCAGTTCCCTAGCTCTGGTTTCTGAAATACATGCTTTCTATCTTTGAGGAGAAGGAGAATGGTTAAAAAAAAATTATAGAAGTGATAGTAAATCTTCTTGATCTTTACCATTAAATTGATTAGTCCGTTGAATTTAAAGATTTAATGACTTCAGTTAATGTTGAATTCAAAAGGTGCTCAATATTTTATCTCCTGTCATACTGACTTTCAACTGTCTTTCCTATTTCAGGTTATCTAGAAATAAACTGAGATTTGAATGATAGGATCAGGTTGAAGGCTGTCATTCAAACTAAATAAACATACTCCCTATGGGAATATTCTATGACACTAAGTGACTTTCTCTTGAGTTATATTTCCAGTCCTGAAAATTATAATTTTAGTTAGAGATCTACTCAAGATATGAGAGTTATAATATAGGGATTTTCAGGAGTCACAAAGTACTTCATTCAACAATATGTACCATCCTCTTCTATAAATTCTGGAAATATATGGATGAAAAAGCATAGACTCGGGCTGGGGTTGTGGCTCAGTGGTAGAGCACTCGCCTAGCATGCACGAGGCCCTGGGTTCGATCCTCAACACCACATAAAAATAAATAAATAAACAAAATAAAGGTATTGTGTCTAACCAAAAAAAAAAATAATAAAATTAAAAAAGCACAGACTCTATCCTTAGTGAGTTTACAGGCCCATAGGACAGTCACACAACATCATGTACAGAAGTGTGACCAGACACCTTGAGAATACAGAAAGGACTACCACATTTATGTGGAAGAGATAGGTCAGACTTCATTTGCTTACACTGAATCTTAAAGGAACAGGCATTTGCTAGATAACAGGATAAATTTGTAATCTGGGTGGAGGGAACCTCTTCTACAATGTCTTGGTCCTCAGAGAAGTTTGCTTTTCTTGGAGGAAAAAAGATGAGAAAGATAACACCCAGAGAAAAGGCTGAGTAGGTAGGGACCAGATCTAGAACAGGTATTCTATAGCACAGTAAGCACTTGGAGTTGAATTCAAGGAGTAATTGGGAATTCTGAAAGAATTTTGAACAGAGGAGTACAATAGATTATATTTGGGGTGGATTATTTTGTATTATGTGGTTGGGATAATGGCAATTAATAGAGACTGGATTGGAAGGTGAAAAAGAACCAATAAAGAAGGTAATGCGCCAGGTGTGGTGGTGCATGCTGGTCATCCCAGTGGCTTGGGAGGCTGAGGCAGGAGGAATGTGAGTTCAAAAAGCCAGTAATTTAGCAAGGCCCTAAGCAACTCAGTGAGACCCTGTCTCTAAAAGGGCTGGGGATGTGACTCAGTGGTTAAGCCCCCCTGGGATCAATCCCTGGTACAAACTAATAATAATAATAATAAGGTAATCCAGTAGTCCAGGGGAAAGTTGATGAAGACATGACCAAGACCGAAGCAGCAGGGGTAAAGTGAGCAGGAGACAGGAAATAGTAGATGCTGCCATGAGGCCTTGGCAGTCTGGAGGGATATGTCACTGTTATCTGGGACATGAGGATTTCCCTTCAATGACTATTTAAATTACATTGCTTGCTGGTATAACTGATTAGGCAGTAATCCTTAGCAGAAAGCATTACCTATTTAGAATTACTCTTTTTTTTTAACTCTAAGCACTTATGAAATGTAGAGCTTGATATTTATAATATTTTTTAAAAATCTGTGGAATGGGGCTGGGGATGTAGCTCTGTGGTAGAGCACTTGCCTGACATGCATGAGGCCCCCTGGATTCCATTCCCAGCACTGAAGAAGAAAAAATCTATAGAATGTGAAACAATATATAAAATCTAATCTCTTACGGATTATATTAATAAAAAAAGACTTAAATATTTCATGAAGATATCCCATCTTCTATTCAAAGTGTATTTGTTTTCTATACAGATTCTTTGGGCCCAAAGCCGAAATACAGGTGGAAGGAGGATCTCTGAAAACAGCTATTCTTTGGATGACTTGGAAATAGGTCCAGGTAAGCAGAGTTACTTATGTGTGATATCTTTTAGAGAGCATTTATTAAAAGTAATGACTTTTGGACTCAAGGCCAATACTTCTAGAAGAAGAATAACACACAAATTAAAAGGAATTCTGTCAGGTACATTCGCGAATCTCATTGCTCTCTAAAGCTTTTCCTGTGCGAGTGTTTTTTGTTGTTGTTGTTGTTTTGTTTAGTGGTACTGGGGATTGAACCCAGGGGTGCTTTACACTGAGCCACATCCCCAGCCCTTTTTATTTTTATTTTGAGACAGGATCTCACTAAATTGCTTAAGACTTACCTAAATTGCTTCAGGACTCACTAAGTTGCTGAGGTTGGTCTTGAACTCTTGGTCCTCCTGCCTCAGCCTCCCAAGTCACTGGGATTACAGGAGTGTGCTACTGCACCTGGCAGCTTTTTGTGTTTTTTTTTTTTTTTTTTTTTTTTTTTTAGTGCTAAACACTGTGCTACTGTGGAAAAAAAATTAAAGTGCATATATTGACACAATTGACCTCAGCTGGGAGGGATGCCCAGTCTAGGAGATAGATAAAAACATAAAGAAGTGGATATGGCCATATTAGAAATATGCACGTAGAAAAAAGATACCTGGCCTCATTTGGAAGGATAAGGCTTCACAAACAGTAGTCCCATATCCTATTCTGAGGGAGACCCACTCCAAGGTAAGAAGTCAGAAGAGCTTGTATAAAACAGGCTATAGAGTATGAATACCTATAGTGTGAAATATGTTCATGGAACTGTTTGCAATTTGATATAGCTAGAGGATGAAATAAGAGTTAAATGAGACCACATGGTGAGAATTTGCGGTAGGTAAGAAAGAGGTTGAAGCCTGGGGAGTGGGGAAGGGATAAGAAAAAAACAGAAGAATAAAAAGGACAACTCAAGCTTTTGGATAAGCCACATCCCCCCCCCCCAATGATATTAAAAACAAATTGAAAATGGAACTGAATTTGGGTAGGCTGACCTCTTGCCAGTGATGTGTGCTAAGCACTATCCAATGTGGAGTTCAGTAGCTTTTGTGTTTTAATTCCAATAATCTAATAACAGGGATAGGCGTATCTGTCCTTCAGCTATGGCCACAATACAATCCATTCTCATGAATTTCATTCTAGAAAGGAGACGGACCAGGANGGGGTGCTTTACACTGGGCCACATCCCCAGCCCTTTTTTATTTTTTATTTTTGAGACAGGATCTCACTAAATTGCTTAAGACTTTACCTAAATTGCTTCAGGACTCACTAAGTTGCTGAGGTTGGTCTTGAACTCTTGGTCCTCCTGCCTCAGCCTCCCAAGTTCACTGGGATTACATGGAGTGTGCTACTGCATCCTGGCAGCTTTTGTGTCTTTTTTTTTTTTTTTTTTTTTTGTGGTGATACTAGGGATTGAACTCAGGGACACTTGACCACTGAGCCACATCCCCAGCCCTTTTCTGTATTTTATTTAGAGACAGGGTCTCACTGAGTTGCTTAGCCGCTGGCTTTGAAATCTTGCCATTCTCCTGTCTCAGCCTCCTGAGCTGCTAGGTTTATAGGTGTGTGCCACCACGTCCACACTTATCTTATGTTTTTAATCTATCCTTGTCACAATGTGAGAACCAAAGGATGCCTTTGAGAAATTACAAGTAAAATGCTACTGACACTTTGGCTCCACAGTTGTCTGGGGCTTGAGGGCTTCAATAGATAGGCTGTATCACTTATAATCAAGATTGGTAATCCTGGGGCTGGAGATGTAGCTTAGTGGTAGAATATATGCTTAGCATAAGCAAGGCCCTAAATTTGATCCCTAGTACCTTTCTACCCACCAAAAAAGAGGATTGGTTTTCCTATGTTACTGGTGATAATATAATACGTTGGAATTATTATGGTGCAGTTATCATGTTGGGGGAAGGGTATAAGCATCTCACAAAAGAAATTAATAAGCACAAGAAAATCATCAAACTTCTGGTAATCAAAGATATACAAATTAAAAGAGCATTGAGAGCTGGATGTTGTGGCTCAGTGGTAGATTGCTCGACTGGCATGCCTGAGGCACTGGGTTCAATCCTCAGCACCACATAAAAATAAATAAAGTAAATGCACTGTGTCCATCTACAACTAAAGAAGAAAAAAAAAATTTTTAAAAAGAGAGCATTGAGATCTTCTATTTTTCCATATGTCAAATTAGCTAGAATTTTAAAATATACCATGCTTAATTATGGTAAAGCTTCTCCTCTTAGTGTTAAGAAAGTGAATGAATATTATAAATAACAGATATGTTTCTGATTTTCTTCTTTGTCCTTTTAAATTTTTTTTTAAGTTGTACATTTATACTTTATTTACTTTTATGTGGTCCTGAGGAGTGAACCCAGTCGCTCACATGTGCCAGGCAAGCGCTCTACCACTGAGCTACAACCTCAGCCCTTGTCGTTTTTAATAGAAGAAATTGACCATTAGATTTCAGTAGCCCAAATGTAAAATTAGTAAACCACTGGAATCACATGTTATCACCTAACAAAGCCTGTTGTTTGCGTGCTTCCAGGTCAGTTGTCATCCTCTGCATTCAACTCAGAGAAAAATGAAAGTAAGCGAAACCTGGAACTCCCACGCCTCTCAGAAACCTCCATAAAGGATCGAATGGCCAAGTACCAGGCGGCTGTGTCCAAACAAAGTAGTTCAACCAACTATACAGTATGTGTTCTGAATCCCTCCTTCACTCACTCCCCCAGCCTGTCATCACTGAACACTGGAACTAGGAAGTGTCTCCCAACCCTTAGGCCCTGTCTCTTTCTCTGCCGCTAGTCAGTCTCTCTTCACATAAATCCTACCCTCACTTCATTTGTAGTCTTTACTGTGTTCTAATCCTGACTTCATTCTTCTAGCTCTTTCACATTCATATTTTTTTGTATGATGTTACCAGTCAGTAATGTCACAGAGTTTTCCTCATTCCCTTAATGAATGTTTTCATTGTCATTGCCAAGAGGTATAGTTTTATTCGTTTTAACAATAATATTTAGAGTTGTTTTTTTCTTAGTTGTTGATAAACCTTTATTTTATTTATTTATACGTGAGAATCGAACCCAGTGCCTCACATGCCAGGCAAGTGCACTACTGCTGAGCCACAATGCCAGCCCTAGAGTTGGTTTGTTTTTGATAGGAGGTTTCATTGTATTCCTCAGGCTGGACTTGCACTCTGGACTCAAGTGACCCTCCTGCCTCAGGCCTTCTGAGTAGCTGAGACAATAAGCGTATACTACTATGCCTGGCTAACAGAAAAGATTTTACTTAATTTAATTAATTTATTTATTTGCATTGCCTGGGCCTGGCACATGTTAGGCAAGTGGTCAGACATTGAGCTACATCTCTAACCTTTATTTATTTTTTTTAATATTTAGCTGTAGTTGGACACAATACTTTTATTTATTTATTTTTATGTGGTGCTGAGGATCAAATCCAGGCCCTCGCACATATGAGGAGAGTGCTCTACCACTGAGCCACAACCCCAGCCCCCTTATTTTGGTTTTTGAGGAAAGAAGAGATAATATTAAAGAGAAATAGCAGTGGCCGGGCACGATGGCACATGCCTATAATCCCAGCAGCTTGGGAGGCTGAGGCAGGAGGATCGTGAGTTCAAAACCAGCCTCAACAAAAGCAAGGCACTAAGCAACTCAATGAGACCCTGTCTCTAAATAAAATACAAAATAGGGCTGGGGATGTGGCTTAGTGGTTGAGTGCTCCTGAGCTCCATTCCCAGTACTAAAAAAAAAAAAAAAAAAAAAAAAAAAAAATGGTACTGGC
>NW_025999960.1:16020608-16036710 GCF_001458135.2 Marmota marmota marmota | reverse complement strand
AAAAAAAAAAAAAAAAAAAAAAAGAAAAGAAATATCAGTATTCAACATGAATGTAGATATTTTATAATTTTTTATTTATGTAAGTCACACAACAAAATCATCATTTTATTATTATTATATTATTATTAACTAGGGATTGATCCCAGTTCTGCTTAACTACTGAGCAACATCCCCAATCCTTTTTTTCATTTTTTATTTTTTTGAGACAGTGTCTCACTAAGTTGCGTAGGGCCTTTCTAAGTTGCTAAGGCTAGCTTTGAACCCTCCTGCCTCAGCTTCCAAGCCTCTGGGATTACAGGCATGGGCCACCTCACCCAGCTAAAATCACCATTTTAAAGTATATATTTTAGCTGGGGGTGGGTGGCGCATGCCTGTAATCCCAGCAGTTTGGGAGGCTGAGGCAGGAGGATCACAGGTTCAAAGCCAGCCTCAGCAACTTAGAGAGGCTATAAGCAACCTAGTAAGACCCTGTCTCAAGATAAAAAATAAGAAAGGGCTGGGGATGTGGCTCAGTAGTTGAGTGCCCTTGGGTCCAATCCCTGGTACAAAACAAAACAACATAAAAGAATAAAGTATACATTTAAGTAATTTTTTTATTTATAAGGTTGTAAAATTATCACTACTGTCTAATTTCAGAATATTTTTGTCATTCCCTAAAGAAACCTTGTACTTTGTAGTTAATCCAAACCCCACCCCCAGTGCCCTAGCAACCACTAATCTACTTTTTGTCTTTATGAAACAGCCTATTCTAAACATTCCATAAAAATGAATCATACAGGGCTGAGATTGTGGCTCAGTGGTAGAGTGCTTGCCTAGCAAGTATGAGGCCTTGGGTTCAATTCTCAGCACTGAATATAAATAAATTAAATAAAGGTCTATTGACAACTAAAAGAAATATTTAAAAAGAAAAAAATTAAAAGAATTATAGAATATATGGTTCACTTAATCTTTTTTTTTAGTTGTAGATGGACACTATACCTTTATTGTGTTTATTTATTTATTTTTATGTGGTGCTGAGGATCAAACCCAGTGCCTCACACAAATGAGGCAAGCACTGTACCACTGAGCCACAAGTCCAGCCCCAGTCCACTTAGTCTTTAATCCTTATGATGTAATGATTTCCTACAGAAGTAGAGTAGTGTATTTTAAAAAGGGGAGAAATGACAGGAAAGATGACATCCTTAAAAAGCACAAAAATTTGATATTCCAGAGAGAATGAATGATCTTTTATTTTACATTTTCCTATGCTTAACTGGCAAATTGACACCACATAAGGGCTTAACTGAAATTGTTATTTTATTTTATTTTTTGTAAAGTAGTACTAGGGATTGATCCTTGGAGAACTTTATTCCTGAACCTTTTTATATTTTATTTTGAGACAGGGTCTCTCTGTGTCGCTGAAGTTGACCTTAACTTGCAATTCTCCTGCCTTAGCCTGCTCCTGAGTAGCTGGGGTTATAGTCACCCACCACCATGCCTGACTAACGTTACTTTTTATATCCCATATGTTCATATGTACCCACACCTACACATAGGTATAAACACATCCGTATTATTCTTTTTTCTTCTTTAATTTTTTAAACATAAATGTTTTTCTTTCAGATTTTTCTCCTTCTAAAATTTGAAATTACAAACCATTCATCTATTGATGTCCAAATTTCTTAACAAACTCTGAGTAAATCAGTCATACTCACTTTCCCTTCATATTTTACATAATATCTATTCCAGGAGTTCAGTTTTCTTTTCCCCCTAATAATTAACTGTGTATTTCCAGTAGTATTGGTGGACTAATTCTCTGAGCAATGAATAATTTCATCTCAACTTCTTGCAGAAATTTTAATAAGAAGTAATGTGGAATTCCAGGCTCATTATTCATAGACAGTGTGAATAATAAAGCAAATTTAGATGTCACTTAGAAGATAGATCAGAAGGTAGAGCAAATAGGTGATCTGGGAAGCTTACTTTGCTCCTTTAGAGGAGGTTGCTTCTTCTCTGTGTCCTCTTGCTGCAAACATTCCATCTAATCAATTCCATAAGTGAGAAAACCTGTTCAGTGACTTTTTTTCCCCCCCTCTTAATAGCGTTTTTACATTACAGTTTTCCTTCTCTAGAGATTTTAAGAGTTGGGAAGTCTTTAGATTTTTTTTTTATGTATATAATGAGATTGAACCAGGGGTGCTTTACCACTGAGCTACAAAACCAGCCCTTTTTTATTTTGAGATAGGGTCTTGATAAATTGTGGAGGCTGGCCTCAAACTTATAATCCTCCTACCTCAGCCTCCCAAGTAACTGGGATTACAGGTGTGAGCCACCATGGCTGGCTCTAGGAGTTCTTGTGAGAAGTACATTTTATCTTGTCCCAAAATAATTTCTCAGGCCCCTCACAGAATATGGTTGTTACAAGGCCCATCTTCTCTGGCAGTAGCTGTGGAGGTATGGTTTTGAGATGGGGTCAGAAGTAAATAGGGTTGTCATGTTTTGTCTTCACCTCAAGAGCAGTGTGTCTTAATCTGGAATTCCAGACCTGAGTAAATCAGTCATACTCACTTTCCCTTCATTAGCTCTGGGTCCAAAAATTGCTGTTTCTTCCCATGCTTAAAGAATCACAGAGGGCAGAAAGGTACTAGATTACTAAATTACTAGCAGACTAACAGTAGGAGATGTCTACATTCATCTGTCTCTGTGTTGATTTTAGATACAGCAGGTAATATTCTCAGAATATTAAAATGAACTTACCTACTGGATCTAGTAGAAAGGAAAAAACATGATTGTGTTTATTTCTTATGATTGTGTTAATGCATGCTTTTTTATTTTGAGGCTTTGATATGAGAAATAGAATAAGGTATGTCTTATATGAATTTTTTATGATAAACATGTTTTTGAAAGTCCCACAGGAAAAGGTTGTTTTATGTTATCATTAAATATAATTTCAGTTTTTATATGTGTACATCATCCCTGTCTCTTTCCAGGCCGGGCATTTATATATATGGTCAGTATATTTTCTTAATTATTGGCACTTGGCATCTCCTTTCCCCTGCTCCAGAATGGTCCTTTCTGATAAAACTCACAAGCTTTGCATTTCCACAAGCTCTGCTGCTAGACGAGTGAATCACAAGAACATTATGTGCTGGGGTGGTTTGTGTGTGTCCATGTCCGTGTGTCTATATTCTAATGAGTGTGCAGTTTGAGACTAGCATACAAATATTTAACTCTGAGGTATGTGTCCACACAGCTGCTTTTGTCATTTCACTAGTCAGTGGGTTTTGCTTGTGAGAATTACGGGGTTGATTTGACCTGAAGCCTCTAAGAAGAATTTTTTAACATTCCAAGTTTATTTGAAAGATGTGCGATGAAGAGAGTGGAATGGCAAGAATTTCTCTTTAAAAATTCACAAGTTATTTTTATTTTATAGAATGAGTTGAAAACCAGTGGTGGTGAAATCAAAACTCATAAATTGGAACAAAAGGAGAATGTGCCCCCAGGTCCTGAGGTCTGCGTCTCCCATCAGGAGGGAGAAAAGGTGGGTTGAACAGTCTGATGTCCAGTTGCCAGGGGAGCATGTGTTCTGAATTAGATGCTTAAAATTAGAAACAACTCTAACTGTAGGCTGTAGAGTGTCTGGGAATTTGGTAGCAGCTGCCAGGACAGACTGTCATTTTTGCAGGCCACACAACTTCAGCAACTTATAGCTGACCAAATAATGAGCCTTCACTGGAAAATTCTTTTGCTCAGCAAATGCTCAGAGGGCATAGAACTAAAGTGATTTTTAAAACTCTGTTGGATTTAAAATGCTTGTATATTCTTAATTTAACTTCATACTTAACACATTTTTGGTAAGATTTCTTTTTTCTTTTAAAAATTTATTGGTTTATAATTTTTTTGTTGGTGTTTTGGGGGTATTTTTTGAAATATGCTATGTTGCCTATGTTGATCTCTAGCTCCTTCCTCCAAGCAAGTCTCTCTCAGCCTCCTAAATAACTGGAACTGCAGCTGCATACCACCCCACTAACTTGTTTAACACACTTTATTCAAGAAAATACTATATTTTCTCCCAGGGTATTTTTGGTTTTTGGTTTTTGCAGTGCTTGGTATCAAGATCTTGCACACAGTAGGCAAGAACCCTACCATTGAGCTACATCCCAGCCCTAACTCAAAGTACTTTGAAAGCTAGTCACTATTCTAAGTATAGGAAAATACTGAGTTTAAAAACTAAAGACAAACTATGTGGCCTTTATATGCAGGGAAACTAACAGAATGAGTGGGGGAGGTAACAGGTTGGCTACTGTAAAACAAATGTGATTGGTGCTATGAGAGAGTGTATAGGGCCATGCAAGCTCAGATGAAGGATACTTAACCTGAGTTCCTCAAGAAGGTTATATGTGAGCCAAATCTTGAAGAATATGCTGACATAGGCCAAGTGCATAAGGGAAAAGTAGAGTAAGAAAGGGAAGGGAAGGCAGACAACAGATTTGAAAAACAGAGATCCTAGCTTGCTTAGGAGTTGTAGTTTAGTTGTCTTGACTTGAGCAATGTACATATAGGCAGGGGTAAGAGACAGATGGAGGACCAGGGAATGGTCTGGAAAAGCTTTATATGTCACCATTAAAGGTTTGGATTTGGCCAGGCACAGTAGTGCATGCCTGTAATCCCAGCAGTTTAGGAGGGTGAGTCAGGAGGACCATGAGTTCAAAGCCAGCCTTAGCAACTTAGCAAGGCCCTAAGCAACTCAGTGAGACCCTGTCTCAATAAAATACAAAAAAGGGTTGGGGATATGGCTCAGTAGTTAAGTGCCCCAGGTTCAATCCCCAGTACCAAAAAAAAAAAAGTCTTGATTTGGATGCAAACTGGGAGTGGTAGAACATGCCTGAATTCTCAGTTACTCAGGAGGTTGAGGCAGGAAGATGGCAAATTTGAGGCCAGTCTGGGCAATTTAGCAAGACTATCTCAAAATAAAGCAAAAAAAAAGGGGGGGGCTGGGGAAGTGACTCAGTGGTAGGGCACTTGCCTAGCATACATGAGGCCCTGGGTTCAACTCCAAGAATCTCACACACACAAACACACACACACACACGACATGAAGTTTGAATATAATCAGGTAGCAACAGAAAGCCACTAAAAGACTTTAAGCAAACCATATTTGTATTTTATGTCCTAATTATTAGATGAATGGCTTAGTTGCAGTAGGTAACAATATTTATGCCAGATGAGTTTATCATATTTTTTTCCAAATCATTATCCAGTCCGGCGCCATGTGCATGCCTATAATCCCAGGGGCTCAGGAGGCTGAGACAGGAAGAGCTCGAGTTCAAAGCCAGCCTCAGCAAATTAGCGAGGCTAAGCAACTCAGCGAGATCCTGACTCTAAATAAAATATTTTAAAAAGGGCTAGGGATGTGGCTCAGTGATTAAGCACCTCTGGGTTCAATCCCTGGTACCAAGAAAAAAAAAAAGTATGGTTTATTGACAGAACACTCATAAGAACTTGTAAGGTACATTACACACTTAGATCAAAGTAGGCACCCAGAAAAATGATCTTAGATTAATGACTACAAAATTCAATTCACAGCATAGAACAGAAAAGAAAATATAAATTTTTAATTATTTTCTTATTAAAAAATACACAAGTGTATGTTGAAGTAATAAGACAAAATACTTGATATTCACGTGTTACATGGTTATAAATTATAAAGTTGTCAAATAAATTGTGTACATCCTTACAACAGTGTGCTAAGGTATTAGTGTAGAGGTCACATGTCTGTGTCTTGTATCAAATGAGTTCTCTCCTTAAACTGCCTGGTTTTCCCATATTTTAAATAGGTGATTATTTCTTAAGAACCACAAGTAAGTATACTTGGAATTTTCCTTACACTCTATAAAAAAAAACATTTAAGAGAAAAATATTCCAGCATTGAGATTCCTTCATTTTTACCCCAGGAGCATAGTTTGGAAAATAATGCTTGGGTTGTCCTTGTATGTGATCTTGTGCTTCCTTCTTGATTGTCTTCATGCTGATTTGAAACTGGAACTCTGGGTTGAACTGGAGGATCAGAACATTTTAATTATAGCCTGAGAGGGCATTAGTGCAGCTGAATCACAAATCAGGGAGTAGGTGGGAAAGAAAGAGGATAAAGACAGCAGATATTCTTCAAGTATTTACTGCAGGTTTATAAGCTATTGGCTGCTGTTAAGTCAGCAAAAAAATTTCAGAGCCACAGCTATCCTTTTGGCTGCATGCCTAGTTTTTGTTAACTAGTACCTAAAGCCTATTTGAACTTTGGCTTGCTCCAAAAGAACATTAATGCTAGGGTGAACTTTCTTGAAATGGAATATTTTGTCAAGATATTTTTCTTCCCTTTCTCCTTTTGCAAATGAATTTGTGCTTTCCTATAATGAAATGTTTGAACAAAATCTCATGTGCTTCTGCCTGGAAGTTCCTGCAGTGAAGTCATCTGGTTGGCCATGTGCAATGATGTCATTCTTGGCACTAGGTATACCCCACAGGTTCAAGGTGACCAAATTAGAGGTGAAAGAAAAACATCCTAGAATGGATGAACCTACTAAGCAAGAGTTGAGGAGTGTTTTATAGCCATTGCACAGCTTTCAAAAAATTATTTCATATTATTAAATGAAATAATGTATGTAAAGTGATCAGTCTAATACCTGGTACAGAGTAAACACTCAGTAAATGTCAGCTGTTATGCTGGTTTGTTTTATGCCTTGTCAAAATTCTTGTAATGAAATGAGAGTAGAAAAAACAACCCTGCTGGGGCTGGGGTTGTGGCTCAGCAGTAGAGCGCTTGCCTAGCATGTGCGGGGCCCTGGGTTCGATCCTCAGTACCACATAAAAATAAATAAATAAAATAAAGGTATTATGTCCAACTATAACTAAAAAATAAACATTAAAAAACAATGGGCTGGGGTTGTGGCTCAGTGATAGAGTGCTCACCAATCACACGTGAGGCACTGGGTTCAAAACTCACCACCACATAAAAATGAAATAAAGCTATTGTGTCCACCTACAACTAAAAAAATAAATATTTTTTTAAAAAAACCCTGCTGATGTTCAAGTATAGGTCCGCCAATAACTTAATCTCCATTGTAAATTTATTCAGTACTTTAGAAATCCTGATATAAACACTTAGTATTACCCATAAAATCCAACATCTGAATGAATCAATATTACCTGAAGAGTGTACATTGGCTCACCTGTTGACCCTTCATGATTTGGGATGTGGAAGGGATCCTGGAAAGGCCTAGGGGCCAGTAAAAATCAGGGAGAGACTAGTAGAGAGTACTTTTATTTAAATTTGATCTGAGGAAAAGATATACACCTGATACATAAGAATCTGCCATTTTGTTAAACACTGCCATTTTGAGACTGGGCTTTTTAAATGCCTTTTTAAGGAAACTAACTGAAAATAATAGTAGACGTTAATTTTGGGTAAATTTGTTTTTTAGTTATCAAAAGTTCTTCAGTTATGGGCAAGTTTTTTTCAGTGGAATGCATTTGGTTGAGAATTGGCAATTAGGAAAATAAAAGAACAAGAATGGTTCCTAGCAGGGCATGGTGGTCCACACCTGTAATTCCAGTGACTCAGGAGGCTGAGGCAGGATTTCAAGTTCCAGGCCTCACTAAGTTACTGAACTTAATGAGACCCTGTCTCAAAATAAATAAATAAAAAAGGATGGAGATGTAGCTCAGTGGTTAAGCCCCTCAGATTTCAATAACTAAGTACAAAAAAAAAAAAAAGTTCTCATGTTTAAATACTTTATCTTGCCTAGATTGTATTAGGTTATATAGAGAAGAGCTTTGCTTTCCTTGACATAGGAGTTTTTGTTTTGCTTGTTTTTTGAGAGTGGAATGATGTGGTTTAGAAGTTCTTTTATAAAGGGAGATGAGGCACACTTTTGGCAGTTGAGTGCAGTCTGTTTCTCGAGTTACTCTGTAATTGAGAGGCATGTTAATATCCTCATAAAAGACATTTTGCTGCCTCTTGTTTAAATGCTCAGCTGTTCTGGTGCCCGTTATTTCCCCAGGCAGCCAGTGACTGGCTGGAGTCAGCAGGTTTTTATGGCATTAACAGCAGTTTGCTCTTTTATTTTTAATGTGATTCTTAATCCCTCTTCCCACTTTTTTTGTAGGCTTCTACAACTGAGAATAGCCTGACAGTCCATTCCACCCCTGCCGAAGATGACTCTCGTAAACATTTGCCTTTAGCTCTCGAAGGTAAGTTCTTACTTCTCCACACATATTTGGTTCAGAGGTGTCCCCATTACTGTTAATGTTGAGAAAGTAATGTACTAAATCCAACAATTTAGCCGATGAAATCTTCCACTTGGTTTTAAGGACTGGTGCTGGGCTGGAGATGTAGCTCAGTGGCAGAACACTTTCTTAGCATGCATGAAGCCCTGGGTTCAATCCCCAGCTTGGGGAATGGTGCTTGGATACACTTAACACATTTCATGGCTTAGAGAGCAGTTGAATTCAATTAAATATGGTTATCTTGAAACAAATACCTTTGATACTTCGCTCACTAAACTTATCCTATCTTTTATACTAAACCCTTTCAGGCTTAAAGCTGTGTAAACTAATTTTTAAGTTTTATTTTAATAGAGGTGTGTCCAAGAAGGATTTTATTTACTTATAGGGATAAAAACTGGTAGTTGAGTAACCTCTTTAGTCTATAGGGTTTTTTGTTTGTTTGTTTGTTTTGTTTTGTTAGTTTTAGGTGGACACAATATCTTTATTTTACATTTATGTGGTGCTGAGGATTGAACCCAGTGCCTCATGCATGGTAGGCGAGCCCCCTACCACTGAGCCACAATCCCAGCCCCATAGGCTGTAGGGGTTTTAATGCTGGTGCTAAAGTTTGTCATCATAACATCTTGTTTTGGACTTGTTTTAAGCCTAGCTTATCCCAAAGACAAAAATGTTTGGACTTTTAACTTTATTATGCCCACTTTTGATTCTTATTTTTAACATGTCATTTAAAAATACATGTGGATCTTAAGACAGAGTCTTGCAAGGTTGCTTAGGGCCTCACTGAATTGCCAAGGCTGTCCTTGAACTTACAATCCTCTTACCTCAGTCTCTCAAGTTGCTTGGATTCCGGGTATGTGCTACTGCACCTGGCAAAAAAGGACTTCAGTGAAAAAATAAAGTAGAAATATGAGCTAAACAGATCTTTAGTAAACCCTACCTTAATATTTCAGAGAAAAACTTAACTGATTGAATCCAGGAACATTCCTTTTGCAATTATTTTGCTTGGACTAGAAATATTTCTGACTAGGTTGGCAAAACTTTTTTTGAAAAATAAGCTGTAATCTTTTAGTACTTTGTTGACTCAACACTAGATTTTTAAGGAATTTTAAAATTTATTATTATTCCTTAGTAATGGTATCAATGGCTTTTCTATGCCTCTTCTGAGTTCATGGGATGTACTGGCAGGAAATCCGCTTACGCAGTTGACACTTCAGTGATTATGAAAAAACTTTATGGAGCCCTCTTCTCAATTTTTATTCATAGATATATGCTATAAGACCAACCAAGGAGAAAATGTGAGATTATGTGCACAACACACATGAGCACACATGTGGTATGATATTTTTGCCCTTGTGTTCCCTCAGTTTCCCAGCTCTAGTTGGAGCACTCAAGAAGTTATTGGGAGTACCAGCAACCAAAAAGTCAGCAAAGTCTATAAGTGTCCTTAAGAAACATGAATACTGCTGGGCAGCAATTTTTTTTATACAGGGTTGTTTTGATTCCCACTTTTTGTGGAACAGGGTGAGAAAGTTTGCTGATGACTCGATTTGTTAAGAGGACCTGAGGACCTAAGGAGCATAAGTTTTAGTTTATTCTTCAACAGAAGAACAATGTTTTTCTTGGTGTTGAAACTACCATTCTTTGATAGAAAATGCTCAAACTTTGCTTTTTTGGAAAAGCCCTTTCTAAGATTTCCCATGAAATACTATAAAATGTCCTTCTTTTGTAACTCAAGCAGGTAATGCCCAGGTTAAGAGTGAGGCCCAGCAGCCGGTGTCCACCAAACCACTGAGTCCTGATGCCAAAGCCTCCAACCTTTCTGAAAATTCTCCTCCAAAGGCAGTGAAGGTATGATGGCAGTTTATCTCTAAGCCTTGAGATGCTGGTAGAGCAAATTGCACTTTGTATCATCTTCATTATAATCTGCTTTTACTTTCCTGGGGATTATAATGCCAAATAAGGGTGTATTGTCCCTACAAATCTTTCTTCTGCCCAGGTGTTTGGGCCAGGAGGGAGAAGGCTCAATAATATGTCTCGGTTTGAAATCTGAATAATATGTGAGATTTTTAAGAAAACCTTAAGTTAAATAAGATAATATGACTTAAAAAATCTAAGTACATAAATATTTGGAGTTGGTAAAACTCACAAAATGGGAAATCTGTTGAACTAAAATTAGCATGTTGTATGGAAATGTACAAAGCCACCTTAAAGATAGTGCTCAGGGCTGGGGATGTGGCTCAAGCGGTAGCGCGCTCGCCTGGCATGCGTGCGGCCCGGGTTTGATCCTCAGCACCACATACAAACAAAGATGTTGTGTCCGCCGAAAACTAAAGAATAAATATTAAAAATAAAAAAATTCTCTCTCTCTCTCTCTCTTTAAAAAAAAAAAAAAGATAGTGCTCAGTGGTCTGATGAGTCTGGCTATAACCTGATTGGTTGTTAGCACTTTTAAAGAAAGAATATGTCTGCTGGAGTGGAAGTTGAACAACCCATATAGTATAAAAATTGGCATTTAAGCTATACTTATGCTAGATGATAATGGTAAATGTTAAGGAATACACAATATTTTTGTATGCTAAGAAAAATTGATTAGGCTATTCAACCTCTGATCTCTTTGATCCCTCAGTTTTTAAAAACAGTCTTTCCATTTCTGGGAGCAAACATTTATTCCCATAAAAATAAACCAAAAAAGGTAAAAAATAGATTTTCCAATTTTAATCTTATTAACTGACCTGTTTTAATTGAATGTTTTGCTAATGCAATGCTACTTCACCTATTTGTATTAATAACCAGTCATACCCACACTTCTTTAGTGTCTTTCTCCTTGGGTGTGCTCTTACATAGCTAGCCTTTGTTTCAAAGGTTTTTTTTTTTGTTGTTGTTGTTGTTGTTTTAAAGAGAGAATTTTTAGTATTTATTTATTTTTTAGTTTTTGGCGGACACAACATCTTTATTTGTATGTGGTGCTGAGGATCCAACCCGGGCCGCACGCATGCCAGGCAAGCGCCCTACTGCTTGAGCCACATCCCCAGACCTGTTTCAAAGGTTTTAGCTTGAAAAAAAACTCAAAAGGCAAAATTAGTTTAAAGTGGTTTGAGCTGCCCCAACTTCACGCACATATGTTCTATGCCTATATCTCTTCACTGTGTGTGATTGGTCCTTGGATGAAAACTGTAGTGAACCAAAACAATGAGAAGAGGATGAAAGTGAGGGTTTGGGGGTGGGGGAAGGAGGATACAGATGATCCAGAAATTAAAGGGTGGATCACAAGTGTGTGTAGGGGGGTGAAGGGCAGGGTAAAGAAGATAACCATAAAAAATTTAAAGGTAGCAGAAATTTACAGGGAAAATAAGATTTTTGAAAAGTAACAGAGTTGAAGAAAGTAGTGGGGGGTTGGGGGGGGGGTGGAGAAAGGAAAAGAAAAAAGAGACAAGAGAAAGCAAGTACAAGAAAGTCTTCAGAGTCTGTGTGTGTGCCTACATGTGCAAGGCCCTGGGTTCAATCCTGGGCAGAAAGAAAGAAAAAGGGTGGAGGAGAAAGAGAAAAAAAAAAGAGAAAGAAGAAAGAACTGGGTAATGGTGATTGAATCTGCACATGTGTTCCACCTAACTCTGTTCTGGCCTTGAAGATCTGTCCATGTAGTCATCAGCACTTTGTTTTTCAAGTATTTGGAATCCAACAAAGTAGTAAATGCCAGAGGGTTACTTAACTCTTATCCAGAATCAATCCTGCCCAGATGTGAGTCCTTGGGTTGTGGTTCTTGATCAAGTATGGCAAAAAGGGCTGGGGGTTTAGGTCATGGCTGGAGTGCTTATCTAGCCTACATGAAGCCCTGGGTTCCATCCCCAGTACCACAACTAACAACAAAAGAATGGCTAGCAAATCTAACTTGGTCATAGATCATGTGACTGAGGGGTCTGGGGAAATTCCCTGGCTAATCTAAGAACTAAAATCTATTCTTGAGAATATTTGAATTCTCAATAGGTCTTTTGGGCACCAGTGAGAAGAAACAAAGGTGAAGCTTTCTGCACTAATTTCAGACTTATGCCTCCTCCTTTGTCCCTAGTTACTCCATATCCACAATAGAATGTAAATATCCCTGCATTCACAGACACTCACCTAAGGTTTTGAACATTGTATGAAGACATGAGTCAACTGGCCTGCAGTCCAAAGCTCAAAAGATTATGGTGTCCAGAGCCTGGAGTGGGACCCAATTATATCTCCACTTTTATTTAAGGGAAATTTATTTTCTCTTCCCCATAGTTCCCTTTACAGTCTGCAGGCAAGCAAGGCATTTTAGTAAATATGTACAGGAAAACGTGCTGGCATAACTGGTCTTATGACTACAGACTCTGCAACAGAAAACTTGTTTCTCCACTTTGAGAAATTACATGCAGCTAAGAATACACATGTTCACTCAAAATAGATTTTTGGGTCCCACACATCATGGAACAAAACGGTTCCTTAGTGCCTGTCTGTAGTTGAAAATAGGACATCTAAGGTAGAGATTCATTTCATTTAAAATTGTAGCTCGAAGCTTAAACAAAAAAGATACAATAAGGACTTCATACATTCTGAACACTGGCCACATAGCTTAGTAGATGAGACTTGGTACTAATGAAGTTGAAGGTTCATTCTCAAAAAGGATGTGTTTCAGAGCTGGGGATGTGACTCAGTGGTAGAGCATTTGTCTGGCATATGTGAGGCTCTGAGTTCCATTCCCAGCACTGCAAAATAAATAAATAAATATATATTTTAAAGATGTGTTTCTGGGCTGGGGCTGTAGCTCAGTGGTAAAGCATTTGCCTCACATGTGTGAGGCACTGGGTTCCATCCTCAGCACCACATAAAAAAAGGATGTGTTTCTGATAATAGAGCTCAGCGGATCCTGTGAGGAGATCAAACCCATTCTACTTCAAGAGACTCAGATTTTAATTTTCAGCTATGCCTCAACAGATTAAAAGAGGGAAAAAAGAAACTCAGATCTCTATAAGCTTTCTGTCCTGCCATTTGAGAGAAGTCATTACCTAAATGTTCTAAGAGGGGACCATAGGGAAAGAAAAAGCAAGGGAATGTGGTACCCTAAAGGATACCTTCTTGCTCCCACTGTGCCCTAGACAGCCCAGTCACCAGCTTCCTCAGCTAGTCCTGCTGGTAGGTGTGAAAAGAAAACAGCAGGCTGCATCAAAGGACATATAGCGTCCATACATTGCAGAGTCCTTATAAGTGACCTGCCATCTGTTCCCCTGTGGACATGATAAGAGGTTTTAGACTTCTTTTTTTCCCCCCCATTGCTGAGGATCCGACCCAGAGTCTTGAACATGGCTAGGTACGCACTCTAGCACTGAACTACATCCCCAGCCCCTGTGTCATGCTGCTTTACAAAGCTATTAGAATTATAAGTCTATAAGGGCACCTACAATCCTTTCTCACTGTATATATATTCTCCCCAAAGACTGCACAGACAGAAGGATGAAAGCTGCACAGAACTGGCCCAACCATTTACTGTGTGGTGAAGAATTTCAGTTTTATTATCTAGATATTGTGCACAAATTGCAAGGAAAGAATGAAAGGCATTTTGTGGTGTTCTGTCTATGAAATGAAGGTCTGACATCAGTACAGAATTTTCTTCTGATTTCATTATATGCAAAGGCTAGTTAGCTTCAGTGCCTATTGCCAACTACTGCTTCTTGCCCCTATCACGCACATGTACACCCCAAATGGATCTTTGATCCCTCACTAGACCAAAAAATATATGTAAAAGAAGAGAGTGAAAGCCAGGCATGGTGGCACACACTTGTAATCCCAGCAGTATGGGAGGCTGAGGCAGGAGAATCAGGAAGTCAAAGCCAGCCTCAGCAATTTAGTGAGACTCTAAGCAAGTTAGCGAGACCCTGTCTCTAAATAAAATGTAAAAAGGGCTGTGGCTCAGTGGTTGAGTACTCCTGGGTTCAATCCTCAGTATACACACACACACACAAAAAAAAAAAAAAAAAAGGAAGAAGAAGGAGAATGAAAGAGTGTAGATGAAGCTATGCAAATATTTTGGAAAAACAGCTGTAAGTAGCTGTTCTTCAACAGTATCTGTAATATCAGATGGGAAAGACAGTGTTTGTGTACATCAATCATTTATATATTACCTCATTCATTCCAGAATATCCTGAAGACATTATCTACACATTTTAATTTGAAACCAAGTGAAGTTTGTTCAAAGTGCTGTAGTGAGATTATTTTCATTCGGGTTAGCATCTGCTCTCTCCTCCAATAAGTTTCCTTTAGTAAGGGAAATTTAACATTCCAGGACAATTTAGAAAATGCTCTGTTGGTTTGTGAGTAGGAGTTCCGGGCTTTAATTCTAATTCTGTGCCCAGTTGTGTTTGTAACTGTGATAAGGCACCTGACATCCTGGCACTTCAGCTCCCACATGAGAAAGATGGTCTGGGTAGAAAAACCTTTCATTTTTGAAAAAAATACATTGTAAAGATAAAAAATATCTACCATTCTCATATTGGCAGTATTTTCAATGTGGTGATGCCAAGTGTGAGCATGCCATGAAGGCATGGGCAGGATGTTTGCCAGGTCTATGATAATGGAGAGAGTTTTGGGCACTGACTATGCTTCCTGCTGTCTGAATAGACATGGGGGCAATTACAGAAAAGTGGCTGAGAGCCCAGGACAGAGAAAACAAAGGGAAGGCCCAGCCGTAGCCACTATGACTTGGCATGTTACCATGTTGGGATTCTCTTGTCTTTATGACACTTGGGCAGCTGCTGCATAAACCTTAAATAATATCAAAAGTGATTATGTGAGAAATGAATAGGAGTAATCTGAATAGGGAATCTGGTAGGTCTGGCCAGCTAGAGCTTGTGGTTAGTCAGTCATTTGAGCCAGCAGTTTATTAATTTGATGTTAAGCGGGAGGATGACTTTCTACTTGTGTGGGTGAGGCTTCATTAAAGAGAGAGCCTTTGTGGGTCAGGTGTGGGAGGTAGTAAGACACTAAAGAATTGTTAATGAGACACTCCTTTTGTGCATAAAGGCTCATAAAAGCTCACTCTCTGGGGCTGGGATATGTTCCAACCTCAGGTAGATGTGAGTGAGACTGATTTTTGCCTCTATGAGCAGTTACCTGAAAAAGAAAGGAAAAAAAAAAAAAAATGTGCTCTTGGAACCTAGCCTCTGAGTTTCAGCTCAGCTGCAGTCAAGCACTCCAGGGTACGCCAAATGCTATGTATTCATTGAAGGTTCCTATTTGTCTCTTCCAGCTTCTGCTTCCTGCTCCTGGTACCTAATTTCTGCTCCTGCCTTCCACTTTCCTCCTAATGTGAGCTCAACCTACACTTTCTCTCAGGTCCTCCTCTCTGTTCACTAAGCTGCACCCTTCTGCAGAGTTCCTTACCTCTGTGTGTGTAAGAAAGTGTGTTCTCTATCCCTCTGTTCTCCTCTCCCAAAGTAGTATCAATTTTCTCTTATACCATGTGAAGTTTCTGTCTCCTGCTCTCTCTTTACTGACCAGAGTAAGTACTTATTCTTCTAAACCTATTTTAAGTGTTAAAAATACAGAATCCCTTCTCTACAACTGAAAAACATTTTTAATCTGATAAACACATTTGTCCTATTACTTTTACATTGCATGGATTGTGATTTGGGTAGATTCTCCAATGACTTCAATTACACTATTATTTATTCTGCATTTTTAATTTATTCTGCATTTTAATCTATTTCCTGTTTACCATGCAGGGACCACATACTTCTTTCAGAACTTTTAAAACAATGCAGATGTCTCCATTTAGGTCCAGTCTTGTTAGAATGTCCATAAAAGAAAAGGGGGGGGCGCGGGG
>NW_025999960.1:16017608-16019350 GCF_001458135.2 Marmota marmota marmota | reverse complement strand
AAAAAAAAAAAAAAAACTGGGAATCAATCTAACAAAAGAGGTGAAATACCTCTACAATGAAAACTACAGAACACTAAAGAAAGAAATTGAAGAAACCCTCAGAAGATGGAAAGATCTCCCATGCTCCTGGATAGGCAGAATTAATATTGTCCAAATGGCCATACTACCCAAAGTGTTATACAGATTTAACACAGTTCCTATTAAAATCCCAATGACATTCTTCATAGAAATAGAAAAAGCATGGGCTGGGCTGTAGCTCAGTGGTAGAGCACTTGCTAGCAAGTGTGAGGCCCTGGGTTTAATCCCCAAATAATGTCTTAATTACCTTCATCAGCATTCAATATAATAACACTAGGTCACATTTAAATACCTTCCTTATGCTTGGTAAACTAGGTTGTAGCCTGTGGCCTTTTGATTGTTTAAATCTTTCTTTTTAGGATTCTGCCCCTAGAATGAAGGGGTTTCTTGCTACCTAGTCATTTCCACTCAGTTTTACTCCTTCTTTTTTTAAATCCCTTGAGTACTCCTTGGAAGTTTACCACTGATTTTATTAAACTCCCTTTTATAGATCCATCCCTTTACTTCCATTTTATGTTCATTTTCTACTCTCATTTCCTGTCCAAATCTACTTCCTACTTTCTTTTTGTTTTCCCTCCTAGTGAATCATGTAACAAGTGAATTCAGAGTCTGAACTTTTTTTATGGGCCTATTTCCAAGTTTTTTAATCAAAAGTCTATCTTGCCTATATCCTGGTCCTTTTAGGCTTTTGAGGCCCTGGGCCTTGGGAATCATTTGCATTATTTACCATCGTATGTTTTCTGGTGAGAGCCCAAGCTGCTCTTGGGTACAAAGGCACCTAGGTGCCTTCAAGAGCTTCCTGGCTGCCTAAGCCTGCATCTACTGGTTGAGGTGTTTATGTTAGGACAAGTCAAGGACAACTCACACTTACCTAGGGACTTCTTACCCCCACACTTTGTAGCCATGTAACCTTTTCTTATCATGTAAAGGCTTATGATATTTTTAGAATCCTCGCTTTTATCAGTGCTTGAATACCAACTATTTAATAGTTTTTTTAGGATTGAGTTTTATCAAGTTAAATCAATGTACCTACCTTTATTCCACATGCTGCAAATAGTGCATGAATTCCTGGTCATTAACTAATACATTCCCCATTGCATTAGTTTTATTCTCCATTGGTATTTTAGAAATATTATAGAACCTACCAGGCAAGGTGGCACACACCTGTAATCCCAGCAGCTCAGGAGGCTGAGGCAGGAGGATTGTGAGTTCAAAGCCAAACTCAGCAACTTAGTGAGGTGCTAAGCAACTCAGTGAGACCCTTTCTCTAAATAAAATATAAAAAAGGGCTGGGGTGGGCTGGGGTTGTAGCTAAGTGGTAACAGCGCTTGCCTACCATGTGTAAGGCACTGGGTTCAATTCTCACCCCTGCATATAAATAAATAAATTAAATTAAAGTCCACAGACAACAACAACAACAAAAAGTTGTTTTTTTTTTTGTTTTTTTTTAAGGGCTGGGGATGTGGCTCAATGTTTAAGTGCCCCTGAATTCAATCCCCAATACAAACAAACAAAACACTTTTTTTTTTTAATTTATTTTTTTTTTATTTTTTTTTAGAGAGAGAGAGAGAGAGAGAGAGAGAGAGAATTTTTTTAATATTTATTTTTTAGTTCTGGGCGGACACAACATCTTTGTTTGTATGTGGTGCTGAGGATCGAACCCG
>NW_025999960.1:16007204-16016737 GCF_001458135.2 Marmota marmota marmota | reverse complement strand
ATGGTTTGTGTATCTTTATATGTCGAAGTGTTTTGTTTGGGGGCTGGGGATGTGGCTCAAGCAGTAGCGCGCTCGCCTGGCATGCGAGCGGCTCGGGTTCGATCCTCAGCACCACATACAAACAAAGATGTTGTGTCCGCCCAGAACTAAAAAATAAATATTAAAAAATTCTCTCTCTCTCTCTCTCTCTCTCTCTCTCTAAAAAAAAATAAAAAAAAAATAAATTAAAAAAAAAAAGTGTTTTGTTTGTTTGTATTGGGGATTGAACCCAGAGGTGTTTTACCACTAAGTTCCTAGCCCTTTTTAATTTTTTATTTTGAGACAGGGTCTCACTAAGTTGCTTAGGCTCTTACTGAATTGCAGAGGCTGGTCTCGAACTTGCAACCCTCTTGACTCAGTTTCCCAAATTACTGGGATTATAGGTGTATGTCACTGCATCCAGCACAAATTAAGATTATAAGCAAAGGGGAATAAAAGGTGCTTTACTGAAACTGAAATGTTTTTACCTAATTCTCAAAGCCAAATGTTCTTCCTCTCCATGAAAGTTATCCCCTTCAGAATTTGTTCTTATTGTAGTCTGTCCTGCTTTTACTTGGCACTCGAATAAACTTCTTTCTTCTGGGCTGTGATGACATTTTCTTCTAATCCCTGCCCCACCTCCCCCTACTCCCCTGCCCTTAACATTTGGTGATTTGGTGTGCATTTTTTGTGTGCGGTGGCTTTTGTGTGCCCTTCTCTGAAGTCCAGCCCAAGCCCATCTATCTGTCCTCAAAGGCTGCTACACTTAGGACAGATAATTTGGGAAAGGAATTCAGGAGAGATTCTTGGCTTTGAAGAGTCAGCTGATATAATTAGAATAAGTTTAGTATTCCTATGAGAATTGACTGACTAGCCAATTACTAGATAAAGAAAATCCCAGGCCCATCTCAGCAGAGTACTAACTCATCACTGCCTATGCTAGTTAAAGTTGTCCTTTTCCTTTTCCTAGAAGTTTCAGGCACCTGCAAGAGAGACCTGCGTGGAATGTCAGAAAACAGTCTACCCAATGGAGCGTCTCTTGGCTAATCAGCAGGTGTTTCACATCAGCTGCTTCCGTTGTTCTTACTGCAACAACAAACTTAGGTAAGCCAGACCAAAACAGTCTTTCTCTATGTATAGTTGGAGCTTCAGAGGCAATCTTTGGCTTTTGGATCATTGGTATTAAAATCTACTGTGATGATGGTATTGTATTGAAGGCTCCTGAATAAAGTAAAGATACCTGCTTATCGACAAGTATTTCATATAAAATGATAATGATATTTGGGGCATTTAACCACTAAGCCACATAATCCCAAGTTCTTTTTATTTTTTATTATTTTCATCATTTTATAAGTTGCTTAGGGCCTTACTAAATTGCTGAGGCTGGCTTTGAACTTGTGATCCTCCTGCCTTAGTCTCCTGAGCCACTGGGATTACAGCCATGCACCACCATTCCTGGCTATTATACATTGATATGTTCCTTTACATATTAAGACCTAATTTAGTGGATTTTTTCCCTTGGTGTCATAGAATCATAAAGTTAACAAATCCCAAGATGTTACCTACCTGAGCTCTTACTTCAAAGTGTACTAAGCACTGTGTAAATAAATAGCAATAAAAATAGCCCCTGATGAGCATGTATATTTTTCCATGTTGCTTCATTTTATTTATTTTCTGAGAAAATAATTATTATGTATAATTCTTCTAAGTAACTCAAAGACATAAATGTGACAGATTGGGGTATAGTCCATATTAAATCATTTTCATCATCCAGACCTAGAGAAGGAAGTTATAAGATGCTACTTTCTCCAGTTTTCCTTCCAGAGCAAGCATCCCTTCTAAAATACTCTTGAAAGATCTCCTGCCTTCTGCATGACATTTATAGGGGGTAGATGCCTAACCGCAGCTAGTTCCAGTGTTAGCTCTAGCTAGACAACTTTCCCTTATATTGAGCCAAAATCTGACAGATTTTCATGCATTAGTTCTTTTTTTGCACACATAATTAATTTTTCTCAAAACACATTACTTGGGGATGGGGGAAAGTTGTCACTTTTATAACCCTTTAATATATACTAAGATAAGGGCTGGGGGATGTAGCTCAGTGGTAGAACATGTACTTAGCAAGCATGAGGCATCAAAATAAATAAAGGTATTGTGTCAATCTATAATTAAAAAAATAACATATACTAAAATATACCCTAAAAAATACTGATCCAGGTATGGCAACATACCTTAGCAAACTCTAAGCAACTTAGTGAGACTCTGTCTTAAAATAAAAAATAAAAAGGGCTAAGGATGTAGCTCAGGGTAAAAATGCCTTTGGGTTCCATCACCAGTAGTGGGGGGGCGGAGGAATGTTACTCTGAGCCAGGTATAGTGGAGCACATCTATAGTCCTTGGGAGGCTGAAGCAGTAGGATCACAAGTTGGAGGCCAGTTTGGACAATTTAGAAAAAGGTTATCTCAAAAAATAAATAAATTCGTAAGTAGTCCAGACGCCATGGCGCACACCTGTAATTCCAGCAGTTCGGGAGGTTGAAACAGGAGAATCAAGAGTTCAAAGCCAGCCTCAGCAATGGGGAGGTGCTAGGCAACTAAGTGAGACCCTGTCTCTAAATAAAATACAAACTAGGACTGGGGATGTGGCTCAGTGGTTGAGTGCCCCTGAGTTCAGGACTGGGGATATAGCTCAGTAGTAGAGTACTTGCCTAGCATGTTTGAGAGCCTGGGTTCAATTCCCAGTGCCATAACAAAATAAAAATAAAATATATTATCCTGCAAGAGATCATATCTAAAGACTTGTCCAGCACTAACATTGGGTAAGACCTTCCTCCTGGCTACTGCTCACTGTTCTCTTATTAACCATATCTTACATTTATTCAGTCAGGAGTAGCTATTGAGTGCCAGCTGTTTTCAGAGCATTGTAACCATTCTTGTAGAATTAAGTTTTTAAATTACAACACAAAAAAGATTCAGCTTTTTACAAAGAAATATCATTGTAAATAGTTAATAGATTATAAATATCTAAGCAATATGAGTTATCAGAGCTAGGTATGATTACCTAGGGAATACTTCCTGGAAGAAGTAATTTTTAAAAATTTTCACAGAGGAGAGTGAAATCATTTGAAAATGGGGAACTCATGCCAAGTGGAAGAATGACTTGTGAAGGTTTAATCTTGAAAGTAAGGATTTGTATAAGGATTTTAAAAAGAAGGAGAAGAATTGCTAATATGTTTTAAATGGAGTAGGGAATCCTAAGTCATTGATGAACTTTCAAATAAATTTCTCAGTATCTTCTGAAAATACTGGAAATGCCTGTTATTAGCCTGCAGGTATAAATGAGAATATGAAGATTTTCTAACTTTATGTTCTTTTTCTTTTGATGACAGTCTAGGAACATATGCATCTCTACATGGGAGAATCTATTGTAAACCTCACTTCAACCAACTCTTTAAATCTAAAGGTAACTATGATGAAGGCTTTGGGCACAGACCACACAAGGATCTATGGGCAAGCAAAAATGAAAATGAAGAGACTTTGGAGAGATCATCCCAGCTTCCAAATGCAGGGGAGACCCCTCAGAGCCCAGGAGTAGAAGATGCCCCCATTGCAAAGGTGGGTGTGCTGGCTGCAAGTATGGAAGCCAAGGCCTCCTCTCAGCGAGAAAAGGAAGACAAGCCAGCTGAAACCAAGAAGTTGAGAATTGCCTGGCCACCCCCATCTGAACTTGGCAGTTCAGGAAGTGCCTTGGAGGAAGGGATCAAAGTGTCTAAGCCCAAATGGCCTCCAGAGGATGAAATCAGCAAGCTCGAAACTCCTGAGGATGTAGATCTGGATCTGAAGAAGCTGAGGAGATCTTCTTCATTGAAGGAAAGAAGCCGCCCATTCACTGTTGCAGCTTCATTTCGAACATCTTCTGTCAAGAGCCCAAAAGCTTTGTCCCCACCTATCAGGAAAGGTTGGAGCATGTCTGAGCAGAGCGAGGAGTTTGCAAGAGAGATAGTACCAGAAAGGAAACAAGTGGAAAATGCCTGGGTCTCCGAGAAGAATGGGAATGTGGGAAAAATGGCCTGGCAAAACAAGGAATCTAAAGGAGGAGAGGCAGAGAGAAAAAAGGAAATTAATAGTTTTGAGATGGGGAGTGAGAATCTCATAGAAAATGGTGCAAACATAGATGAAGATGACAACAACCTCCTCAAACACCAGTCTCCACCAGAATCCAAGTCTCCAAATAGGTCCAGCTTTGTAGATGACACCTCCACTAAAGAATTTGCTACTCAGAATCAGAAATCCCAGGATGTGGAATTCTGGGAGGGAGAAGTAGTGCAAGAGCTGTCTGTGGAAGAACAGATAAAGAGAAATCGGTACTACGATGAGGATGAAGATGAGGTTGAGGATGAAGAATGACAAATTGCAATGGTGTTGGGCCTTAAATTCATGTTAGTGTTAGTGAGCCACTGCCCTTTATCAAAGTGATGCACAGAAACAGGTATTGGATTATGAACTGACATTTATGCTAAAGCAACTTTGGAAATGAATTTCTGCTACCAAAAAAAAAAAAAAATCCCATACTGCTGCTTAAGTGAACCAGTTATAAACACTAGAAATAACATTACTTAAATCTTTCACTTTAATAGTGACAAAATGCATAAATGCTTATAAGCAGGGAAATATTCCAAGTGATCTAGTCCAAATTCCATTGTATTACCAAATGGCAATATTAAAGTAAATGGATGATTAGTATACATTTTTACACTACAAATCCTATTGTGGAATTAGAGAATATACAGAAGGAATTTAGGGACTGACATGTTATGATTAAATGCACTTTAGCATAAAGGGCGTAGTTGTATATTTTTAACAATTATCAATTTTTTAGTATCTACTGTTAAGAGATCAAATATTTAGTCTTTTTTTAAAATTAGGTTAATTTTCTTACTCTCATATATATGTGGGGAATTTTTTGCTTTACATCCTGCTCTAAATCTGGAATTGAATTATTGAGGTACATTACAGCCATCTTTTCAGAGCACCTTTTGAGACTAATAAAGAACCAACCTACATGCTTTGGTGCCTGGAGAGATCCACTGTCTCCAAATAAGTTATGTATTTGCCAATGAGTTTGATTACACCCCAAGTGATTGCTTTTTTTTTTTTTTTTTCCTGGTGGTATCTGTGTTTCTCACAATTCATTGAAAGCTGCATCTTTTTTGTGAGAAGTATTGATCACTGTTCACCATGCAAAAGGAAGAAGAATAACAGAAAGAACCGCCTTAAATGACATGAGCTCAGACCTCCAAATCCTGTATTTCACTTCTGATATCCCCTTTCTGAGGCAATAATTTTTTAATACTTATCAGCTCTGAAGTGCATTGATTTTTATTGCAGACAACATTCCCAGGTTGAATTAAACCAACCCTAGGCCTTTTTCTTGGGATGGTTTTCTTTAGTATTAAGGCTTTAGAACATTGTAAACTTTACAAGATTTGTTGTACATAATTGATATTCCAAATTGTATGTATGAGAGTGAAAGGTGTTTTAAAGATATAGCCTTTTCTTTTTACTGCATTTATAGAGATTTAGCTCTAATATTTTTTAGATATGTAAAATAATCTGCTTTCTTACCATCTTTCATAGTCTGAAACATTTTTATTCAATAAAGATTTTAATTTACATTTGAACTTTTCATGTTTCTTTTCCATTATTTATTTACATTGTTAACAGTTTTTCACACTAGTAATTTGGGAAAAACCCATTTTAGTTGAAGAGACGAGCTATGAATATATCACCACTAGGTGGTAATGTTGGGCCAAGTTTGGACTTTGATCCTCTGAAGGAAGACAAATTTTTCTAGAAAACTGCAAGCAACTTGGCAAGAGATATTAATGTGTGCCTTCCAAATGAGATGTTTGCTTTACAAATGCAAAAATCCAGTGGTGGTTTTTATGGTTTATTGTATTCAACATTTATTAATTCTGCTGGGCGCAGTGGTGAATGCCTGTAATTCCAGCAACTCGGCAGACTGAGGCAGGAAGATCACAAGTTCGAGGCCAGCCTGGGCAACTCAGCAAGGCCCTCAGCAACTTAGACCCTGTCTCAAAATTTAAAAAAATAAAAAGGTCTAGGGGTGTAGTTCAGTGATAAGGTACCCCAGGCCCCAGTACCAAACCAAATAATTTACCTTACAATTATGCCTGACCTTCTAAATGGAATTTCCAAATGCCTCTGCTGAAAATATCTGTTTTCCACTCCAGGCAGAGACATTTTTGGTTGTTTGATATAGAGATAACTGCTCCAGTTGTTAAAGTTTTTGCATGTTTGTTTTTTTGTTTTAATAGGTTGGAAATGTAGACTTCATTGCAGATGAAGAGGGTTTTTTAAATTTGGGGGGGGGGGTATTTGTTTGTTGCAGTACTGGAAAGATTAAGTCCAGGGGCACTCTACCTCTACCACTGAGGTACATCCCCAACCCTTTCTTATTATATTTTGAGACAGGGTCTAAGTTGCCCAGGCTGTCCTCAAATTTCTAATTGTCCAAAGTGGCATGTGCTACTAGGCTTGGCTTTTACATTTCCAGGGTCAATGTATGTTCTAAGGGTCTTTTCTAGCCTTCTAACTATATGGCAGGGTACCTCTGCTCTTGCTTCCACTCCAAACTGAAATCATTTAGAAACCTCTAGTCACTGTACAAATAATCCAGGAGTACCTGACATAAAATATCCAAACCTGGTTTGAGCTTACCACTGGTATGTGTTTGTTTGCAATTCTGTCCACATGATATTCGTTTACTGACCTTATTAAAAAAAAGAAATCTGTTTGCCTTTGATATCAGTTGAGTATGTCACCATATGTCAGGCATTTGGGAACTAAAATTACCCTTACAATCCTTTTCTATAACTTTCAAGGTCTGTTAGACATATCATTACTATACAGGCACAGAGAGAAGAAACAAAGAGTAGCTCCACGTTCAATATAATAATAGGATGTCCTTGTCCAGAGAATGATCAGATAACACAAGCATTTCAAGGGAAAAAATTTAAAAAAATCTACAGCCAAATAAAAAGTTAATCATTTGTTCTTTCAGCTGTCTAAATGAAGGCAACTTTGTTTGGTTTTGGTATGTTAATGGTGACAATTGGATGAGGTAAGTTTTTCTGTTGGGAAAGCAGGAAAACGGACCAAGCTTAGGACTTGAGATGTTCAAGGAGATTCTGGTTATGACTGCTAGAAAACAGGCTTGATTCAGTGATTTGCTGGTTGGATTATACCTAGCCAAAGTGAAAGCCCAACTTAGTTGGCTTCATCACATATTTCATTATCAATATCTTTTCTAATGGCCAAGAGGTTGAGAACTGGTATAAATGCATTTTGAGGGAAACCATTTTGAATAGTCTTAGACCAAGATTATTGTGCACTGGTTCCTGCATGCCAAGTTAGCATGTTCTCTGTTCCTTGAAGCTCTGATTTAAATTCCCATAGGACCAGAGAGGGATTTTACTTCCTTTTAATATGTATTTTATTTTTTTATTTTATTTATTTTTTTAAAGTACTTAAGGATAGTGCAAAGCCTTTTCGGTTTATTTGTAAAATTTTCTGGAGGGGTACATTATCTCAAATGCAGATGCTTCTTGACTTTCAATAGGGTTATAGCCTGGTAAGCCAATTGTAAATTTAAAGTATTCTTTTTTTTTTTTTAAGTTTTCAGCGGACACAACATCTTTGTTTGTATGTGGTGCTGAGGATCGAACCCTGGCCGCACGCATGCCAGACGAGCGCGCTACCGCTTGAGCCACATCCCCAGCCCTTAATATGTATTTTAAATATAAGGTAGTTACCATTAAATTATTGCTAGGTTTGGGTGAAAATGGCTTTAGGTGGAGGTACGCAGAGCAGCAGCAATGGCATCACCTATTAATTTGTTAGGAGAAATCAGGGATGGGGATGTAGCTCAGCCATACATCATGCTTGAGGCCTTGGGTTCAATCCTAGACACCCCCCCCCCAAAAGGAAAGAAATGCAAATTCATGAGCTCTACTCCCAACCTTCTGAACTCAGAATCTCTGGCTGGGGCTCAGGGAAAAAAACTCCCTCCGTGTGGGATATGGGAAAGCTAATATTTGAGTTGATTCATGTTAGAGTTTGAGAAACTGAATAAAAGCAAATCTTCTAGTCTACTCCTTGGAATGGCTTTTCCCCGCCCCGCGACCCCCTTCCTCTCCTTTGGGAACCCGGATCAGAGGCAGGGCCAGAGTTATTCTGATGTAAGCATGCCTTACTAGTTATAAAGTTACTTTATCTGTTCCCAGATAAGAGAGATTTAATCCCCCCCCCACCCCATCATTCTATTTAACCTCTGGCAATTTAACCATGAAGCCAGGTTTTTAATAGACCGAATTAGGGTTCTAAGGTACTTGAGGGACAATTGAGTCTTTTGGAGAGGACTAGTCTATTTTTCCCCTCTTTTGTGTAGATTTATGCAGAGTTCAATGTTCAGTGTGAAAACCTAAAATTAAGGCAGTTTATAGGATAAAGGTTCAAGGTTCTGGAGTCTAAAAACTTTCTCATTACCACTTCTTATCTATATAACCTTGGACAAGCTGTTGGCCTTCAGTTTCCTCCTCCATAAAATACTGGGGATAACAATATCTACTCCAGTGTGTGAAAGAGTGAAATTACCTGTGTAAAACGTACCGTGCAGTACCTGGCACATAGTAAACCTCATTAAATATTGCCTTTTTTGGGGGGCGCTGGTGATTGAACCTGGAGCCTGCCACATGCTAAGCGCGGGCTGGATCTCTAGTTTATGTATTCCCTCCGTCCATATTTCTCTTTGCTTTTATATTTTTCCTCTGGACGTCTCGATTTCCACACGGCTTTTCTTCTATTCCCTTTCCCCAATGAGAAGAATAAAATAACTATTTAAAGTCCATTTTTTCCCGAGGAAAAGAGACGATAACTTTCAAGTAGTGAAAAGGGATGGAGATCATGGAGGGGCACGAAGGGAAGAAGAGATTGGGAGTAAAAACAATGCTTGTGGTGGAGAATTAAGAGTAGGTGGGACCAGATGAGATGGCAAAATAAGCCCTGGCCGGAGGGACCCTGGGAGTGGAGACACAGGTATATCCTGGCTGGGAGCGGGAATGGACTTGTATCGGCTGGACTCGGAAAGAGAAATGTCCCCATAAGGGAACTAAGCCGGTAATAAGGGGTGTGGCCGTGCTCGCCTTGGTGAGGGAAGCTGGACTCAGCGATAAGAGGCGGGGCCAGAGTTAAGGAGCCTGTGGTGGGTGGAGCCGGGGCTGCATGGGCGCGAATGGGCGTGGCCATTGTGGGAGTGGCCAGGGCCGGCGGGCAAGGACCCTTGGAGAGTGCCCCAGCCCGCAGTGGAGAGGTAGGTGGGCGGGGAGGCGAGATGGGCGGAGAAAAGGCCCTGCTCTGCGGAGGAGTTAGGCTGGGCGGGGCAGGGGACAAGAAGGGGCCGGAAGGGGGTGGCCGCCGGCTGGGCCCCGCCCCAGG
>NW_025999960.1:15984449-16007179 GCF_001458135.2 Marmota marmota marmota | reverse complement strand
CGGCCCGAGGGTGGTCCGGGGGCGCGCAGGCCCGGGAAGCCGCGGGGCCAAAGACCAAGGGCCGGAAGCAGAACTGAAGAGAAAGCCCGGAAGCTGGAGGAGCCGGGGCCGCGACGGAGATGCTCGGAGCTTGGCTGAGGTGGTCCTGGAGCCTGAGTTGAGACCGGGAATTTGAGGCGTGGGCAAGTGAAAGAGTGAGGGGCGAGGGAAACGCTGGGCCCCTGCAAGTTTAGGTCCCAGTGTTTTCTTGGGAGATCTTGTGGGCCTTCTGCTGACCTCCACCGCTCCTACAGGAAACAGGTTGAGTGTGAGTCCGGCAGAGACCCTGACACGGATAACTGGAAATGGCTAGGAGAGCCCGAGCTAGTTGGGGAAGTGGAAGCCGAGGGTCACCGCAAGCACCAGACGTTCCAAGTAAAAGGAGTGGGTTCATGAGACTCAAAATTTGTGAGGACACTTTAGCTTCTGAGTTGAGGAAAACGAGATTAGTTAGGCCCCTGATTTGTCAGCTCATGGACGTTTTGTTCGTTGGTATGATAGAAGAAATCTAGTTGGGATAGGGTGTGGTGAAGCCCGAGGCTTCCGAAGTACGGGAAGGTGTCAAGCGAGCTGCAGTACGGGCCTTGGAGGCCTCAGATGGAAGGAGGAGTGGTCAGTCGTCTTGAAGGGATGGGAGCCATAGGGTTTATTAGAAGACTTCTGTGTTGAGCCAACTTCTAAGTGAGGTTAGAAAAATCACAACATAGTTCGTCCAATCATGTGCTCTTGGTAAAAGTGATTTCACCTTTCTTTGAGTGGTAGATTGTATCTGTTGGGTAAAATGAAGATATTCACTGAGGATTTGATGTGGTGATTTTATAATGTGGATTTATAGCTGTGTGTAATTTTGATCAAACCTGTTCAGACTCCAGGAAAGGAGACGACTTTCTACATAGGTATCAAGTAATGAAAGTGACACTTTGACGTCTTCTGTCCGTTTTACCTTTATCCACAGCAGAAATGACTGTAATGCAGGAGTGCCCTTTCTAGAATGGGAATATGTTTCAGACCCAACAATCTGTTATTCTTTGAAAGATTAATATCTGCTTTTTATTAGTACTTTAATTTGCCTCTTTCTTTTTTTAAAGATTTTTTTTTTAGTTGCAGATGAACATAATAGCTTTATTTTATTACTTTTTATGTGGTGCTGAGGCTCAAACTCAGTGCCTCACACTTGCAAGGCGAGCGTTCTACCACTGAGCCCCAGCCCTTAATTTGCCTATTTCTGACACAAAAAATCTTTTTTGAAAATTTACTTATATGAAGCTAGTCATTCATCTATTTATTCATATTGTTTATCTTTTATTATCAAAATGCTCTACCAGACGTTCAATTGCAAAATATAGATGCTTTTTAGCTGAAGCAAATGAAACCCAAAGATCTAAGTGCTTTTTGTAGGTCCCTCAGAAACTTATGTTGCAGTTTTTTAAGAATATAGACATTGTATTAGTATTCATGGCGTGGAGGCACATTTGTCTCTGTTAGGAGTAAACTAGATCCAGGTATTCTTTTCCTCAATATCTGTATAGAGGTGCTAAAAAAACAAACAAGCAAACAAACAAAAAAACTAGAAAGGAAATGCAGTGACTATAAAGGAAAATAAAGAATTCAAGACAGGAAAGTAAAGTTCATTGTCATCAGAAAAGATTATTTGCTTTTCACATAAATGTGGTAATTCCCCTTTGTTATTAGTAATATAGTTTGTTGCTTATAAACACCTCATTTTATATAAATTTGTGTATCTCTTCAGATTCCAAAGGGTTCCCGCAGATGGCTAAGGACATATATCCCCTGACAGAGCTGCTGGAAAGGATCTTTTTTCTGTGGAAATTCTATCTGAATGTTTCTATGGTGCTCCAGTGTCAAGGGAGTAATGGTAGATAGGAATACAGAGCTAAAAGCATTCTAGTATATTTCTTGGCTAATAAGGACAGACACTTTGTTTGTTTCATCTTTGTGCTTAGGAAGATTTAACCCTAGAAACAGTCTAGCTATTTTAGTACCTTTTAAAATCCGCTACCTTAGTTAATAATTATAATTGACTGATGAGTTACTAATTCCTCTTTTTTGTACTGGTGTTCTATATAGGTAATAGAAACCACTCTTTTGAATGTAATTTTAAAAACTTACCCAAAATATTAGAAAAATCAGATTTTTTCTACATTTTCTTATTTCTCAAATCCCTACCTAGTTTCTAGAAGTAAATAATTTCATATAATAGTTGTAAACTGTTACAGTGTACAGACTGTAAACTAAATCTTAGAAATATCTTACAGCTATCAGGTGACACATGCCTATAATCACAAATAATTGCAAGGCCTATGCAGAGTGATTGTAAATTTAAGGCCAAACTGGCAATTTATTTAGGGACATCTGTCTCAAAACTTTAAAAGGGCTGAGGTATTAGCTCAGTGGTAGAGCATTTGCCTAGCATGTGTGAGGCCCTAGGTTCAATCCCCAATGTTGCAAAAATAAAGTGAAGGAAAGATAGCATTCAAGTTTTCAGAGATTGCAAACTCACCTGGAGGAGGAGCTAGAACCAGGATTCAGGTCATTTTCCCCAGGTCAGTGTTCTTTACACTTTATAATTTGCTATCTTTTCTGATTCCTTTAGCCCTCTTGCAGGTGCTAAGATTTAACCTACTGTTCCTATTGAGTCTTAAACTATTCTCCTTGAAATTTGTATCGTTTTAGGACTTTCTCAAAGAATATAGAATTTATGATTAGTTTTACTTTCTCATCTCATAAACCACACTGAGCATTTATTTTTTGTTTCCATATTTCCTAGAGAACTGCAGCCTTCTGACCACAAACAAACTCTGTCTAGCTATTTGTCTTGGTGGGACTAGGGTATAGCTCAGTGATAGAGTGCTTGTCTAACTTATGTGAGGCCGTATGTCCCATCCTCAGCACTGGAACCAAAACAAAAATAAAGAAGTATAGCAGCAATTATTACTTACCAAAAAAGATTTTCTTTTGTGGACCTCTGTTGACTGGTTGTACTTTGGTAGTCTGTATCATACACAATGTCTCAGATGTATGTACTTACTAAATTATTGAAAGGTTCCGCTCATCAGAGAAGTAATCTATAATTTAGATGGTTGGTTTCATTGAGAGAGGTGAGATTAGAATTTGTCTCTGTTGTTAAATTTCACCGTATGTATTTGCATATTGTGCACTTTTCTACATCTCTTATCTTTCCTTTTCCTCCTCATACACATACTTATGTTACCCTTGTTTCCTACCACAAAAGAAACAAACTCTTCCACTTTTTGCTTCCTTTAATATTATGTTGCTAATTGAAATCTTAGAGAAGGAGTGATCCAAGGTAGATCTGTCGAGTTTGACTTAATTTTTTTTTTTTTTTTAAGTACTGGGGATCAAACTCTTAGGGTCTTGTTCATACTAGACATGCATTGTATCACTGAGCTACATCTTCATCCCTTTTTACTTTATTTCAAAAGAGGATCTCCCTAAATTGACTAGGCTGACCCTGAATCTGAGATCCTTCTGCCTCAGCCTCCTGAGTATCTGGGATTACAGGTCTTCATCACCATGCCTGCCTTAAACTAAATCATAAACTGTTTGAAACTTAATATCCACTTACTTGAGCACTTGGTCCTTGGGATCAAGTAGGAGATTAATAATATTGATACCATCAGATCTATATAGGCTCATGTATTTTTGAATACATTATTGAAATAGGAACTTTATGTTGCTGGAAGAAAGTTATTTTGTAAATTATTTAGTAGATATATAATCTTACTGCTGCTTATTTTTGTTTGTTCATTTGGCTTTGAATTTGTGATCCTCCTGCCTCAGCCTCCCAAGCTGCGGGAATTACAGGCATGCCCACTACACCTGGGACACTGCTGCTTATTCCAATTCTCTCTTCTTTCCTCACTTCAAGGCATCTCACTGAGGTGTCTAAATAATCTTCTCAATACCATTTTCTGTCACTAGGGGACTGTACAGGCTTACTTTTTGGCTGTCATATAACTGACAACAAGAGTAGTGACTCATTTTCTTATGCATGTTTTTTTTGTGTGTGAGGGGGAGCATGTACTAGCGATGTAGCCCAGGGGTGCTCAACTCCTGAGCCACATCCCCAGCCCTTTTTATTTTTTATTTTGAGACAGGGTCTCCCTAAGTTGTTTAGGACCTCACTACGTTGCAGAATTTCGTATCGAACTTGAAATCCTCCTGCCTGAGCCTCTTGAGTTTCAAGGATTGTAGGTTTATGCCACATCACCCAGCTTATGCATCTTTCTTTCTTTTTAATATTTTTTTTAGTTGTCAATGGACTTCATTTTATTTATTTATATATGGTATTGAGGATCGAACCCCTTGCCTCACACATGCTAGGCGGTGCTCTATCACTAAGCCACAATCCCAACCCTTATGCATGTTTCTTAACCGCTCATTTCATCTTCCTCTTAAGCCTTGCTTCCTCTGCTGCATACTGCCTCTCCACCTCTCGCTTTTCTCCCCATTTCTGCTAAGTGAAGGAAGAACTTATTTCCTCTTCCTGATAGGACTGCTGCCTTCCTCCCAGATTTGTATCTTGCCAAACATTGTGACCCAGTATTAGTAGGTCCTTCAGACAGAAAAAAGGATTTAGGAAGAATGGTCATAGCTGCTGACTAGATTGTAAGTGGCACAGACACAGCCCATTCCACTGCATTCCTAAAGGTATTCTGTTGGGCTTTAATGAATTGTAAATCACAGAATTAAATGAGATTTGCAAATCCAGCAGAGCAAAATTGGAAAAGATGGCCACATGGCCTGCCTTTATCTAAGAGCGCACCTCTTAATAAGTTCCAGAAGGTCAGAGGCCTTCTGTGTCTCTCCTGTCTGGGAAAAAAATTTTCCCCAGCCTTTTCTGCACAGTGGGTGTTGATGCTCTGTAGACAACTCAGTACTATCAAGCCTGAGATCAGGTTCCTGAGTTATCCCTAGAGACAATATATTTGTTACTGAAAAGAAATATGTCAGATATTTTTGCCGTAGCCACTTCCTGATTCAGAAAATTGGGGTCTTCTAGATAAGTAAAGATTAATAAAGGAAAGACAGTAGTGAAATTTATACTTTCCTTAAAGAGTAAAAAGGGGGAGATATACTATTTTGACTTCCTCTCCAGACATATTTTCAAAGCCAACTTCTAAAGAATCTACCAGGTTGTAACCTCTTTGTACTGTAATCTGTTTCTATTTTATTTTTAGGAAATATAATTATTACTGTAAAAGGATTTAACGCTAACCATTTCTAACTTTAAAAATAAAACAACAAAAAAAACTGAAGCAGATTTTCCTAGATAGAAAGAATAATTCTCTCTGAAGTACCTTGAATTATACTGTCTAGCACAGTAACCACTAGCTATGTGTGGCTCCTGGAGAATCCAAATGTGACAAGTCAGAATTGAAATTTTTAATTTTTATATATTTTTAAAATTTTTACAGTGTTTACATATTGACATGATATTTTGGATATATCAGGTTAAATGAAATATAATCAAAATTAATTTTACTTGTTTCTTTTTTACTTTTATAAAATGTGACTACTAGAAAATTTTCCATTGCTGGGCATGGTGGCATATGCCTATAATCCTACCTAAAGAGCTGGGGGTAGCTCAGTAGTAGAGTGCATGCCTAGTGTGTGAGAGGTCCTAGGTTCAATCCCTAGTACTGCAAATTTTTAAAAAAATTATTTAGGTGCTTCACATATTTCTGTTGGACAGTACGGATTATAATGATTCCACAAAAATTTGATGAGAAGAAACTTTCAATGAAAATACATATTTGATTCAGTTTTTAGGACCAAAAGGTGTTGGATATTGCTTTAAACAATATGACTTCTGAGATTGTAGTAAAAATGAGATTTTAAAATGTAAATTATTTATTGATTCTTGTAAATAACCAGCTATTCTGTTTTGAATAATATTTGATTGACTGGGGTGGGGGGGCATTGAACCCAGGGCCTTGTACATTCGAGGCAAACACTCTACCAGCTGAGCTATATCCCCAGCCCTTGACAGTGACTTCTAACCAACCTTTGCTGTGTATTTTGCTTTTCCCTGTATATCTTCTCAGTATTTAATGGATTTATTTATTTATCTATCTATCTATTTATTTATTGGCAGTGCTGGGGATTGAACTAGGGACCTTGCACATACTAGGCAAGTGCTGTATAATTGAGCCACATCCCCAGCTCTCTTCTCAGTAATTAATGCTCTATAAACATACAAGTTTTTCAAGTACTTAAATATACATAGGAAACTGCATAGCCCTGAGAAGTCAATGAGAATAATCACTATTGTATCTTTTATAAATAAAATACAGGATTTCTTTTTTTTTTTTTAATATTTATTTTTTTAGGTGTAGAGGGACACAACACAATGCCTTTATTTTTTTATGTGGTGCTGAGGATTAAACCCGGGTCCCGCCCATGCTAGGCGAGCGCTCTACTGCTGAGCCACAATCCCAGCCCCAAATACAGGATTTCTTTTTTTTTTTTTTTTTAAGTTTTTTAATATTTATTTTTTAGTTTTCGGCGGACACAACATCTTTGTATGTGGTGCTGAGGGTCAAACCTGGGCCACACGCATGCCAGGCGAGCGCACTACCACTTGAGCCACATCCCCAGCCCAGGATTTCTTAAAGAAGATATTCCTTGTAGACTTTAACTTTTGGATAGTGTCTGTATTAGAAGTGTCAATCATAGGCCCAGGGGGGGGTCTCAAACAATGTCAGATTGTTGCAGTTATGTTTAATTCTTTTTAGGGAAATCTCTGATCATAGACTGAAATTAGTTAACTTGAATTTCTACTGATTCTCCAAAATCAGTGACCTTCTCCTTCAAACTGTGGCTTCAGTATAAAAAGGTGAATAGTCATGGTTTATACCCTCTAGAAGAGAGCCAGAAAATCCATGGTTAAAATATTGTGTAATAAGTTAGGTACAAGATGATATGGGAGTTTGGAGAAAGTGGATTCAATTCTTTTAAACGGTTGTTAAGTATAGGTTTAGTGTCTCACTGAAAAACAGTTATTTCTTGGACTATAAAGGATAATAAAATGTCTTCAAGAAATAGCTTTTGTTACCTGTTTAATCTATTTATTTGGCTCGTGTATGTGCAAGTGTGTGTGTGAATGTAGTTTCAATTTTAAGTAAATGCATTAAGTTGTATAATCAGCTACTTAAGAAATGGTAAATATGTTTAATGAAAGGAAAGAATGTATTTTTCCTATTATTTTGGCACTTATCTTTGTGTGTGTATGGTACTGGGGATTGAATCTAGGGTTTTGTGTGTGCTAAGTGAGCACTGTACTGCTGAGCTACATCCACAACCCATTTTTTTCTTTTATTTTGAGACAGGGTCTCATAAAAGTTGCCCGGGCTGGCCTCAAACTTGATATCCTTCTGCCTCAGCCTCCGGAGTAGCTGGGATTACAGGTGTGTGCCACTGCACCAGACTAATGTTCTTTTCAATAGAAGTCTTCTTGTATATTAGAATGATTGGATTTAATATATAAACATTCCTTGAGAAAAACACATCTATTACTATAGATCCTTTTGCTTCTATCTAGATAATCTCAATTGTTTCAGGTTTGATTTTTTATTATTTTTTTAATAACTTTATTTTGTTTATTTAGTTTTATGTGGTGCTGGGGATTGAACCCAGGGCCTCATACATGCTAGACAAGTACTCTACCACTGAGCTACACCCCCAGCCCAGATTTTTTTTTTTATTTTTTAATTTTTTTACAGTGTTAGGGATTAAACACAGGGCCTCATGCACATGTGAGGCAAGTGCTATACCACTGAGCTACACTCCCAGTCCCTGTTAATTTTTGTAATTTATTAAGATTCCCTTAAGCTGGATATAGTGGCACATGCATATAATCCCAGCTACTGGGGAGACCAAGGCAGGATCACAAGTTTGAGGCCAGCCTCAAAATAAAAAATTAAAAGGGCTAGAGATGGGAATGTGGCTTAGTGGTAGAGTACACACCTGGGCTCAATTCCTAGTACCATAAAAAGATAGAAAGAAAGATAGTTTTTTTTTTTGGTTTTTTTGTTTTTTGTTTTTTTTTTTTTAAGTTGTAGTTAGACACAACACCTTTATTTTGTTTATTTATTTTTATGTGGTGCTGAGAATTGAACCCAGGGCCCCACACATGCTAGGTGAGCATGCTACTGCTGAGCCACAACCCCAGCTCCAGGAAGATAGTTTTCAAAAGGAAAAATATTTACTGAGAACAACACTGTAAATCTTTTTAATGTCTGATTTAATAGAAGACAGTGGATTCTCTTCACTGGCTTCTGTATTCTATCCTTTTTAGAATGTTTTTTTTTTTATTGAAGTAGATGAATAAAAGCTGAGTTTACCCAGATATATTGTTGAAAGGGGAAAAGAATTTTAATTGCCATTTCAGATAATTTGATGTTTTACTTTGATACTACACCAAAGCTTAAATAGTAGGGTTTTGTTGTTGTTGTTGTTGTTCTGGGAATATTTGTTTTTTTGTGGTACAGAGGATTAAACCCAGAACTTCATGTGTGCTAGGCATGTTGCTTTACCGCTGAGCTACATCCCCAGTCCTTTTATTTTGAGACAGGAATTCTAAGTTGCCCAAGTTGGACCCCAAATGCAATCTTCCTGCCTCAGCTTCCAAGTAGTGGGAATTACAAATGAGTGATAAGAAGCTTGGCAGTAGTTTTTCTTAAAGGTTGGTTGCAGTGTGGGATCTGAAATCATACCAATGAGCTATTTGTGCTCTTATGTTAAAATCTTTTGGTCTATATTATGAGTGTTTTTCTTTTTTTAATATTTAGTTGTCAGTGGACCTTTATTTTATTTATTAATACACGGTGCTGAGATCAAACCCAGTGCCTCACACATGCTAGACAAGTGTTCTACCACTGAGCCACAATCTCAGCCCAGTGGTTTTTTGTTTTTTTTTCAATCCTCCAAAAATTTATTCAGTAAAAGGGCAAGGCACAAAATAGGATATAGTTATATTAATTGCCAAAAGAATGTTATATTAAATAAAGTCTGTTCAAAATTTATTTTTTAAAGACTAAACAAGAATTCCAAATGTCTGTGTGAGAATGTTTAACCTGTAAAACATTAGAAAAATTAATATTAGAACCCAATCTAGGGCAAAGCCTACAAAGGAGCAAATGTTACATAAACCCCATGATACTGATTATAGCAAAGACACAGATTAGCAAGGGTGCAGCACACAGGCCCTACAGAGCTCATGGGCAGAACCTGGGAACTGCAGTTCCATTCCTAGACTGGAAACCCACAGACATGCTCCCATGTAACCCAAATGTCAAGGTGGGGACATTTGTCGCAGGTTCTGCTCAGTGAGAACAGCAAGTGCCCACCTCTGTTCTGCAGGCTGGGGAGACCATGTGTTCAGCAGGTCAAAGGTAGCGAACACAAGGACCCGCTGGCCTCCTCAAAGGCTCCACAGGATCTGCAGGACCGGCAGCCATAGAACCCATGCATATTCATTAATGTCCTGAACCTCATTTGTCCTTGTCTTCAGTGCCACCACCCTCTGGGTTTGTATATGTCATGGCAGAGACCAAGGGCTCCTCTAAGGACTCTGAGGATGAGAGGAGCTTCTGAAGTATGGGAATAATGCAGTGTTGGGCAAAAGGTCCAAAATGTAAGGGCCCTGAGACCAGTCTGCTGCTGTGGTTGCTGGGGGGTCCTCCTGGATGCTGCATTCAGGGCCCACCAATGTCTGACATGGCTGGAGAAGGTGGGGTTTGCTGCTGAGAAGATACCCAAGGGCTTGGGTATAGGGAGGCTGCAGAAACATGGGGCCACCAGGAACATCAGGTCAGGGATAGCAGAGGCAAGAATCTGGCCAGGGGTTCTGTGGTAGCTGCTCCGGCCCCTTTGCTGAAGTTGCTGTCAAGATGATTTGGCCTAGAGGTTCTTGAACCAGACCTGAACTTGGCACTTCTTCCATTTGAGCCTTTCAGATAGGGCCATCCCATCCTAGTAGGTCAAATACTTGGTCCTTTGGAACTTTTTGCAGTTGGCATCACTATTCCTTATATAGGCATCTTGCTTCTGCCTTGGAGGACCTGGGAGTACTAGGGACAGTGTAAGCACTGGGAGGTCTGGAAGAACTGGATGCACTTGGAGGCTATGGGGCACTGATGAGCCTGAGGCCCCTGGGGGACACAGGAAGGGGGAAATGTGGGGCAAGGGGAAGTGGGGAGCCCAGTAAGTCACTAGGTTCTTGCATCCTAGATCCTATTTGGTTCCTGCACATGGGATCCTATATTATGTTTGAACGGACATGATGGGTCATTTTGAAAATACTGGTTCAGTTGGGTGCAGTGGCACATGCCTGTAATCCCAGCAGCTCTGGAGCTGAGGCAGGAGGATCAAGATCTTGTTCAAAGCCAGCCCAGCAAAAGTGAGGTGCTAAGCAACTCAGTGAGACCCTGTCTGTAAATAAAATTCAAAATAGGGCTGGGAATGTGGTTCAGTGGTTGAGTACCCCCAAGTTCAATCTCCGGTACCCAAAAAAGAGAAAGAAAATAATGATTACTGATTCACGGAGCTATACAAATCTCCTACATGTTAAAACATTTCATTATACAATATTGAAAGATCAAATTAATTTTATAACCAATCTCATCAGTAAAGTTTTGAAGTTTTAGGAAGTTGTCACTTCAGAGGCAGATAGTAAGTTTTCTAAAATTCTAATTTTCACTTGAGAGCTTGAATTTTATCATTGGTAACAATGTTTTTCTTGAAGTGACAGACTCATATTCCTTTTCCAGAAAACATACGCTAATGACATTAGTTTTTCTGTCAGTCATTTTTTCAGGTAAAAATAGTGGTGTATAAAAAGGATTTCGTTCAGCTCACAACTCAGTCATAGCTCACAACTCAGCAAATCAGTCATACAAGTGCCTTTCTTTTTATATTTTCTGGGAACTGACCCCCAGGGGCACTTTACCACTGAAATACATCCCTAGCCCTTTTAATATTTTATTCTGAGACAGGGTCTTGCTAAATTGTTTAGAGCCTTGCTAAGCTCCTGAGGGTGGCCTTAAACTTGCTGTCTTGCCTCAGCCTCCTGAGCTGCTGGGAACAAATACATTTCCTTGAGACAACCACAAATTTTGGTATACAGAAGTACTTTGAGTATCATTCCATTTTATCACAGAATATTTTTTAAAAATATACTCAAGGGTCAAGATATCATATAGTTAAAATTTTGTATTGCTTCATCAAGGACATTTTATGCAAAAAGGCTTTGTGTGTGTGTTGTGTGTGTGTGTGTAGGTACTAAACCCAGAGCCTCATGCATGCTAAGCGTATGCTTTACCACTGAGTTACACATCCAGCCCCAGGCATTTTTTAAATTGAAAGGACATAGCAGTACAGTAACTACTAGTGCAGTTTGGTGCCACTGCCTTGATGTGAGCTAAGGTGCTGTAAGTTTTATCTATCCTTACTTTGCATCATCATTGCAAATGTCATCACAGTTAAAAAGACAAATAATGTCTTCATATTATTATAAAGTTTTGTATGTTCAGGGAACCTCTGAGATCTGCAAACTATGCTTTGAGGCCCTCTGATTTAATTGAATGAGATTGCCAAGGGTGAGTGTGTAGAGTACCTGAAAAGAATGCTAAGGAATCATCATACTTTAGGAAAAGGCAGAGGAAAAATAAACCCAAATGTAGATAGAAGTAAGACAACCATATAGTATTTGATAATACTAGTACTTAGCATTTAATAAGTGTTTGCTTTGTCCTAGGTACTGTACTGTTCTTTAAGTTCTAAACGTTGAATTATAATAATTAAATGAGGTAGGTTTTTACTATCGTTATTCTCATTTTACAGAAAAGTGAAGTTCAGAGAAAGTAACATGTCTTAGGTGATTTAATTAACAGTGTATATGTACCAGACAGTGTAGTTCTGCCTAAGAGGTAGAGAAAACTAGGGAAAGAACAGCAGTAAGGAAACCAAAAGAAAAAAGCCTTTCAAGAGGGAGGGCATGGTCAGTAATGTAAAATGTTGCTAAGAAGTCAAGATATAAGACATTCATTTGGTTTCACAGTAAGTAGATCATTGATGAATTTGGCAAGAGCCGCTTCAGTTAAGTGTAGGGACATAAGTAGGGAGGTCAGAGAGTTGAGGAATGAGTGGGAGTTGGAAGAGAAATCATGAGGAAAGAACAACTTTTTCAGGAACTTTAGTTATGCAGTGAGAAAGCCAGAGGGTGCTAGGCTCTGGGAAAAACTTGAATGTGTTTAAAATCTGATGAGAAGATAATAGAAAAAAAAGAAAGAAAGAAAATGAAATTTCTGATCAAGAAGAGGAGGAGCTGGGTGCAGTGGTGCATTAATATAATCCTAGCTACTTAGAAGGCTGAGGAAGGAGGAACTCAAGTTCAAGGACAGCTTCAGCAACTTAGTGAGACCTTGTCTCAAAAAGGGCTGGGGATGTAACTCCGTGGTTAGTTCAATCCTCAGTGCAAAAAAGAAGAAGAATACAGTATTTCTCTCCTGTGAAAGCTGAAGAGGAAAAATGAAAAGTATGGTGGGGAATCTCATGAAAATTATAAATAGATCAATAGAGTAGAGAGGGATGGAGGAAGGAAACGAAAGGGAAAATTATATTGGCCAAACTATATTGTTATACCGTGTGTATGTACTAATATATAACAATGAATCTCACTGTTGAATACAATTATAAAGCATCAATTAAAAAATATGGGGCGAGGCTGGGACTGTAGATCAGTGGCAGAGCTCTTGCCTAGCATGTGTGAGGCACTGGATTCAATCCTTAGCACCACATAAAAAAACTAAAAGGCATGCTGTCCATCTACAACTATATATATATATATATATATATATATATATATATATATATGTTTTTTTTNCCATCTACAACTATATATATATATATATATATATATATATATATATATATATATGTTTTTTTTGTTTTTTTTTTAAATGGGATGGAAGAGGGCTGGTGATATAGATCAGTTAGTAAAGTGCTTGCCTCACATGCACAAGGTCCTGGGTTCAACCCCCAGCACCACCAAAAAAAAGGGGGTAGGTGGGAGAGAATAGCTTCAAGGCCCAGAGAGATTTCATTTTTGATGTGATTAGCTTTAGATCTAGTGGTTCTGTTGCAGGAAGTTGAAGGCAGTCTCTTCCCTTCTTATCCCAAATTTTGGCTTTTTCTACGTATCTCCAAATTACCAAATCTACTGGATACTGAAATCTTTGCCTTAAATGATCTCTGCCCTTTTTGATACAACTTCAACCTCTGGCCTTCTCTTCCCTAAATTCACTTTTTAAAAAAATTTATTTATTTATTTATTCTAATTTGTTATACATGACAGCAGAATGCATTTCAGTTCATAGTACACATATAGAGCACAATTTTTCATTTCTTTGGTTGTACCCTAAATTCACTTTTTTAAAAAAGATCTTTTTTTTTTTTTTTTTAGAGAGAGAGAGAGAGAGTGTTTTTTTTTAATGTGGTGCTGAGGATCAAACCCAGCCCCTCACACATGCGAGGCAAGTGCTCAACCACTGAGCTACAACCCCAGCCCAAACTCACTTTTTATACTGGTGTTTACCAGGGTTATCACCTCAGTTCTTAAGTTTATATTTCTTTTTTTGCAATCATATCCACACTCACAAATGTAACTACCACTATATCCTCATTCATTTCTATTTAAATATATTCTCCCTCTCCCTGCTCCATGAAAATATATATGTATGATATATATTTTCATGGAGCGGGGCGAGGGAGAACATTGGTGTGAGTATATACACATATATGTACATATATGTATATGTATGTATGAATAGATATACATATATGTGAATATACACACACCAATGTTTTTCAAATTTATTTGCCTCTTAGTTCCACTTCAATCTCCCATAGATACTTCAGGTTCAGCATACAGAGAACTTATCTATTACTCCCAAATGTTTTGTCTTAGTCTCCTTTGTTGAGGCAGTATAGTTAATTTAGTTTCCCAAGCTACCCCAGGCCCCATGCACCCCGCTGAGAGCCAAGATCAATATTTCAGCATAAATATAATCCATTGGTGTTATTTGTCATGATACACTAATTAAGAAATTTGATGATATACCAATTAAGAAATTTGAAAAATTTTTGTATAAGGGATTGAATTCAGGTACTTCACCATTGAGCTACACCCTTAGCCTTGTTTATTTGTTTATTTTGAAACAGGATCTTACTAAATTGCTTTGGACCTCACTAAGTTGCTGAGACCGGCCTCAAACCTGCAATCCTCCTGCATCGGACTCCTAAATTACTGGGATTATAGAAATGCAGCACAGCTCTTGGTTGATCTGAACTTTCAAATTTGTATATAATTCACGTCCATCGGTGATTTCACAACAAGTCACAAATATAGAATTGATAGCTAGATATAATGGTGCACGTCTATAATCCCAGCAGGCTGAGGCAGGAGGATTGCAAATTCAAAGCCAGCGCAGGAATTTAGGGAGGCCCTAAGCAATTTAGAGGAATGCTGTCTCAAAAATAAAAATAAAAAGGGCTGGGGAGGGCTGGGGATGTGGCTCAAGCGGTAGCGCTCTCGCCTGGCATGGGTGCAGCCCCGGGTTCTAGCCTCAGCACCACATACAAAGAAAGATGTTGTGTCCACCGAAAACTAAAAAAATAAATAAATATTGAAATTCTCTCTCTCTCTCTCTCTCTCTCTCTCTCTCTCTCTCAAAACAGGGTGGGGGGGGCTGGGGATATAGCTCAGTAGTTAGCACCCCAGGATTCAGTCTCTGGTACCAAAAACAAGGGTAGAATTGATAAAATCGCTCTTGTATTTGATATGGGAAAAAAAAAGCATTAGGTGATTTCGTTTTAACTAATTTCGTTTTAACTAACCCAGTAGGTCAGCTACTGCCCTGTATTAAGGGAGCAGGGAAACATTAGAATGAAACAATCTCTACAAAGCAGGACAAGTATATTACCTTCATGTTGAACCATTAAACTCATGTTCTGAAATAGCATGTGGAAAGCAATAAGTTTCAGAGGCCACTAAATGCCTACTTACTCATACCTACCAGCAAAGGGAAGATTTCTCTTGACAAATTATTTTAAAACTTGGGCAGTAGATTGACTTGAAGAAGACAAAAAAAAAAAAAAAAAATCACAAGATATTTTGGATTTCTCAAATTTCATCTGGTGTATAGTTTTCTTTTTTTTAATATTTGTTTTAGTTATGATGGATACAATACCTTTATTTTATTTGTTTATTTTGTACATGGTGCCAGGGAACAAACCGAGTGCCTCACGCATGGCAGATGTGGCGTATAGTTTTTAAACTATGATCTTACAACCTTAAAAAATTAGAGTTTTTGTTTATGTGGATAATATCTAATTGTATAATGCTTTATAAATTAAAATTGAAAAATTTAATATATATTTATTTCACTTAAACATAATAATGAACTAATTACATGGTAATATAACATTTTATGAAAGACTAGCTTTTCCAAAATAATAAGAGTAACATTATTTTACATTTTTGTAAATTTTTAATATCTAGCAGCTATAGTCTCATGTCAGCTTTTGCATTCAGTCTGTTAAGAGATGTCATGTAATCTATGGGAAATTCCACAGCACTCATTTGAGAGTAAGAAAAAAATAAAATTTTAGAATTATTATGAAAATAGTTTTAATAGTTTTGACCTTGCAGTAAAGGTCAAGATCCCTCAGGGATCTTCAGATCATACTTTGAGAAATGCTGGTTTAGTAAGAACAATTAATGCCAGTCTCTTTGTCAGGAATTTGGCATTAGGTGAAATTCCAGAAGTAGCCTAGATACCTATTTATAGGTTATACCAAATGCCAGCCTTTTTTTTTTAATTAATTTATTTGTTTGGTGCTGAAGATCAAACCCAGTGCCTCACATGTGCTAGGCAAGTGCTCTACCACCGAGCCACAACCCCAGCGCCCCCAAATGCCAGCCTTTTATATGATATAGAATGACTTTTTTGTAGAAGTTCTGATTTCAGGGAAAAAGAGAAGGAAGAAGTGATTTCAAATTTTACTTTCTTCATTAAGGTAATTCATTAAATGAGTAACTAAATCTATGCATTTTTTAATCAGAAATTTAAAAAATTGTTTTCTAGTCATGTGCCTTTTGAAAAGATCATAAAACTTCATGTGTGGCACAAAGTAGGTGCTCTAAGTATTTGTCAAATAAATGTTTTAAGGGTCTATTCAGCTGAAACCATATGCCAGCAGCTTTATATTTTTCACTGAACTCTGTGAACTAATGAGGGCAGGATGTGAGCTAATGACACAACTCTAGAACATTAAAGTTTACTCCAAGGTCCAGATAGAAATAATGATTAAAAAAAAATTGAGGCTTCATTCATGTAAGGAGGACACACACCTGTACCTATTATATCTAAGACGGTTTCTTGTCACCTTCTGCTGAAAGTATCAGTGAGTACCCAGACTGAGATCCATTTTCACTGAAAATAATAGTAAAAGTTACTTTTTCCCCTCGGTACTGAGGATTGAACCCAAGTCCTTGAGCATGCTAGGCATGTACCCCAGAGGTACAACCTCAGGAATAGGTAGCTAAGAATCTACGTACTGGACTAGACATGCATTATTGTCATTTCATTTTTTTAATGAAGCTGTGAGGGCATGGTGCAATGGTGCATGCCTGTAAACCCAATTACTTGGAAGGTTGAAGTAGGAGGATCACAAATTCAAGTTACCCAATCTGGGTAACCAGCAAGGCCCTATCTCAAAAAATAAAAAATAAAAGGGCTGGGGACGTAGCTCAGTGGTAGTATGTCCCAAGGTTCCATTGCGGGTGCTACAAAAATAAATAACACTGTTGAGATGTTATCCTCATTGCATAGGAATAATTTTTCACAAGATCTTTCAGCTGTTATATTTGTCTAACTCTAGGTCCTAAACTTCAATCACCTGATTGCCTCTGGATTGAGGAAGAGGCCTGGGTTGGGGATAAGGAATTGGAAAGGCTGTTTTCTGTGTTTGGATCTTCCTACAGTTTTGTCAATGAGAAGAGACAGATGATACAGTTCTTTTTATCTCTAATATATCAACCAACTCAACAACAACAAAAAGACTGCCTTAGTTATTCTTCTGAATCCTGGTTAATTCTGGATCCAAATTGAGCTCTAGTTGATTAAGAATGGATGGGTTTCTCTAGACCTGTCACTTCATAGTTACTGAGCAACTGCTGAGCACAGAACCTTGGTAATACAGAAGCAGTCTATTCTCTGTTTGTACAAGGAGTTTTGCTTTTTTTTTTTAGAGAGAGAGAATTTTTTAATATTTATTTTTTAGTTTTCGGCAGACACAACATCTTTGTTTGTGGTGCTGAGGATCGAACCCGGGCTGCACGCATGCCAGGTGAATGCGCTACCGCTTGAGCCACATTCCCAGCCATGTACAAGGAGTTTAAACATAAGTGGGGGATTAAAAAATATAACTGGTGCACAAAATAGTATACATCAGCAAATATAAAATAAGGGACTACGAGCTTTGGCCTCTGAAATTTTTTTGCCACCTGTGAAAAAGAGAATTGGTTACAGATGTGACTAATTTTGTACTCTAAATAAATGTTTCCCTAAGGCTTAGAAACTTTGGTGATAAAAGGCAGATAATAAAGTTCCTTATCCTCAATCCCTCCCTTTAAGATAATAAATTCTGGTTTCAAATGCAGTTGAAAAAATAAAATAGGTCAAGGACACCCCAGTCATATTTCTTTTTAAATTTCTTTTTGGATGTTAATGGACCTTTATTTTATTCATTTATTTATATGTGATGCTGAGAATCTAACCCAGTGCCTCACATATATTAGGCAAGTGCTTTACCACTGAGCCACAATCCCAGCCCTCCCAGTCATATTTTCATCATGGAATTCCCTAAAATGCTAAGAGGGCTAAAACTTTTGTTTTATCTATAGCATCCACATTTACTCATTTATTCAATTGGGGTTATCAGTATCTCTGCTTTTATAGTCTCCATGTAAAACTGGTTTTGATATATACTCAAAGTGACTATATAGAGCTTTTCTTTTCTTTCTCTCTCTCCCTCTTTTTTAAATAGAACTTTTCTGAGAGTTTATACACCTTTCCTGAAGAACCAAGAAATAGTTCCTCAATTTTCAAAGATCTCAAATTTAGAAATTAATTGTAACCAAGTGATAACATCATAGAATCTTAGATGCAGAGAAAAAAATCTTAGAAATCATCTGTTAACCCTTCTTTCTGATGATGAAACAGACCCAAGAAGTATTTTGTTTTGTTTTGAGTTTTATGTTACTGGGGATTGAACCCAGGGGCTTTCTATTTCTGAGGTGCATCCCCAGCCTTTTTGTAAAATTTTGAGAAACGGGGTCCTGCTAAGTTACCCAGGATGACTTAGAACTTTTGACCTATCTACAGCCTCCCAAGTAGTTGGGATTACAGCACCTGGTTTAGATCATAGATTAAATGGCATAACCCCATTTATATGACTGATTAGTGGTAGATCTGGGACTAGAATCAAATATTAAGGGGTAATTTTTTTCTCACCCTTCTTAGCTTCCTGATTTCTTTTTTCAGACTCCTGAACATTATAAGTATTTCTGTAATCTTTTGATTAGGCTGGAAGATGATCAAGACCCAGGATATCTATATTTAGGAACAACTCGGTCTCACTTCATTTTTCCAACAGAACTAGGATCTTTGCTGGGGCATAACATACTTAGTATATGTGAGACTCTGGATTCAGTCCCCAGCACCAAAAAATAAAATGATAACAGCAACAATAAAACAACACCAAGAAAACTTCCACCAGCCCATGTTAGGCCTCAATGTATGAAGCACAAGCTTAACCACTGAGCTTCACCCCAGCACTACTTGATCTAAGGAAAATTACAATTTATTAAGCACTTCCCTTGGGCCAGGTTGCTCATATACATTATCTCATTGAATACTTTTAAGATTCTTGTGAAATAGACCAGTGCTTCTCACATTTTAACAGGCATATGAATCTTTTGGGAGTCTTGTTAAAATGCCAAGTCTGGGATAGCAGTATGCATTTTTAAAAAGCTTCCAGGAAAATGCCGATAATGGTTGTTGATCTGTGGACCATGTATCGAGTAGCAAGGATGTTGATACTATAGGGAAAAAAATTGAGGCTTGCAGAGATTAAATAACTTTCCCACATTTATATATGCAATAAGTGGTAGTGATTTGGCCCAGATATGTCTGACTCTAAAGCTTGAGATGTGATAAGAGAAGCCAGAGAAAAAATGAAAAAGAGAGCTCTATGTTCCAGCATTTCTTAAATAGGTCTCTTTTCATGTGAGTCAATGGCAGAATCTAGGACTAAATAAAAATATTCTGGCTCCCAGCCTTATGTGTTTCCCCTTTTTCCTCCCACTTATCTACTAATCAGCATTTTCCCTTCATGCTTAGCAAACCATATTTAAAATCGGTCTTTGGATTTTTTTCCATTACAGGTTTATTGCCAAACCCTGTGCACTCCATGTTGGCATCGAGGACAGTGATCCTCATCTGGCTCAACCCAATGCCATCCTTGAAAAAGTGTTCATATCTATTACCAAGGTGAGTGAGCCAAAAAACAGGAAAATTCACATGAAGCGTTGATCTAGAAAACACGGAAGAGAGCTGGGGTTGTGGCTCAGTGGTAGAGCTCTTGCCTAGCATGTGTGAGGCCCTGGGTTTAATCCTCAGCACCACATAAATAAATAAAATAAAGGTATTGTGTCCATCTATAACTAAAAAAAAACAAAAAGAAAACATGTAAGAGGGGATAAGAATAGGATGGGATGATTTTTCACTTTTGGATAGTTTATATGCCTATAAGGAGAACTTTCAGTCCTTTGGGTAAATACCTTTCAGTCACGGTCCTTAAAAAGTCAGGTTACACATCTTTGCATTTTAGGCCTAGCAGTCACCTCCACCCCTCTTACCCTAGATACACCTTTTTTTTTTTTTTTTTTGTAGTTATAGATGAACACACAGTCTCTTAAAATTTTATGTGGTGCTGAGGATTGAACCCAGTGCCTCACACCTGTGAGGCAAGTGTTTTACCACTGAACTACAGCCCCAGCACAGATACACCATTTGTATTTTTTTTTTTCCTTGCTCCAGCAAGGAATAGTTCTAAATCAACTTTTTAGTTTGGGTTTTTAATGCCCTCTTTTACTCAGCCTGAATTAGAAGACAAAACAAGGACATGTATGGGTGAGCAGTAAAGGTCCTTGATGTGTAAGATAGAATGTTTTACTAAATATTATTTTGGGGTGAAACCTAGAAAGACAACCATCACTTGAGCCACTGTGGTTATCATCCCTGTGCCACTCAGCTAGTCAAAGGGATTTAATGAGGGGTTTGAGGAGAAAGGAGTATTCTGATTCTGATAATACATCTACAGTATCCTGATGAGAAAAGGCTGGAGGGCCTGTCAAAGCAACTGGACTGTGATGTCCGAAAAATCCAACGCTGGTTTCGCCATCGGAGGAATCAGGACAAACCCCCAACGCTCACTAAATTCTGTGAAAGCATGTAGGTATGCAGAGGGAGGTAGGGAATGAGGAGGAGGGTGGGGATACAAATGACTGAGGTTTTCGTTTTTGGAAAATTATATTATCAGAACAGTTGATGGATGTGGAAGGCTAACCTATTATTATAAATAGGAAAGAAGAGAATTGGAAAACTGGTCACCCTAGTTTCTTGGACTTTTTGTCATTAAGTTAGGTGTGATTCTTTTTTGTTCCCCTTTTCCAAATAGAGTGGGAGTTAATTCCTATAAGTGCACTTATGTAGGTAGGTATATGCACACCCCTGTATACCTTGATAGAAATGGTACCAAAGTTTGCTCTAGATTGACATTTTCATGAGAAGTATTCCTTTTCTGCAAAATACTATACTTCAGTTTACTAGTGTTTTACGAATTATTCTCTAAAGAAAACAGTGTATTAGCCCCTGACATGCAATGAAAAAAAGCAGGCACTATTACGAAGGAAAAAGATAAGAAAGAAAAGTTGATTACAGTCGTGAAAAATCTATTTTTTATAATACTTTTGTTTTATTTATTTATATGTGGTGCTGAGGATTGAACCCAAGGCCTTGCACGTGCTAGGCAAGTGCTCTACTGCTGAGCCACAACCCCAGCCCCGAAAAATCTATTTTAAACAAAAGACTAGAAGATGACTCTCTTTGGCTTTCTAGGTAAAAAGTACATGTTCCTATTTTGGGAACATATCCTATTTCTTACCAGTAATTGTCTTATCCCCAGATACGTTATTTTGATTTCCGTAGCCTCAAAGACTTTGTTTTGAGTGGACATTTGTCTAACCTCTACTCTTTGCCCACCCAGGTGGAGATTCACTTTTTATTTGTGTGTATTCTGCTATGGAATTAGATTTCTCTGGTCGGTGAGTCTGAACTTTCTCTGGTCTTTGGGTTCTAATCATGCTTAGATCTCTAGAGATAAAAACTAAATATCTTTAGATCTTTATTTTTCCTTTAGTTTTTCTCCGTGATGCCCAAAGCCCCAGTTTATATGCTAATAAATTGTCTTCTGCCTGGGGTTTCTTTTCCCTAACCTGATTTATATTTCTCCCCAGAATAATGCTAATAATAATAGTAATAATTAAATAATTAAATAAGAATAATATTTAATGATTCACAAGGCTGCTGACAAAAATCCTCTTCTTCCAAGGAGGGCAATAAATAACTCTTTAAAGCTGATGAGAAGCCGGGTGTGGTGGCGCACGCCAGTAATCCCAGCAGCTTGGGAGGCTGAGGCAGGAGGATTGTGAGCTCAAAGCCAGCCTCAGCAATTGCAAGGTACTAAGCAACTCTGTGAGACCCTGTCTCTAAATAAAATACAAAATAGGCCTAGAGATGTGACTCAGTGGTTGAGTGTCCCTGAGTTCAATCCCCAATACCAAAAAAAAAAAAAAATTGAAATACATACAAGTTTAAAAAAAATTTTTTTGATAGTTATAGATGGATAGAATGCCTTTATTCTATTTGTATATTTTTATGTGATGCTAAGGATTAAACCCAGTGTCTCACACATGCTAGGCAAGTGCTCTGCCACTGAGCTACAGCCCCAGCCCAAAATACATATGTTTTAAAACAAAACAGACTATACTTGTGAACCCATTCTCAGCTCAAGAACTAGAAACATCATTAATACCATTAATCATTATACCATTAATACATCATTAATACCATTGTATCTGTGAGAGGAGCACAGACTCTTCATCTAAATTTGAAACAGTGTTTCCTAACCCCATCCTGAACCCAGAAGTGCTTTACAATGAATATATCCTCATCCCTTTAAAAAATTTTGTTGAGACAGGGTCTTGCTAAGTTTCTGAGGTCAACTTTGAACTTGTGAATCATTTTTTTTTGGGGGGGGTTAACCACAGGGATTGAACCCAGGTGTGCTTAACTACTGAGCCACATTCCTAGCCCCTCCATGCTCCCCCCGACTCTTTTTTTGAGAAGGGATCTTGTTATGTTGCTTAGGACCTCACTAAGTTGCTGAGGATGGTCTTGAACTTGTGATCTTCCTTCCTCAGCCTACTAAGCCACTGGGATTATAGGCATGCACACCACACC